>NC_090651.1:383282026-383649608 GCF_040937935.1 Hyperolius riggenbachi
CCCCTTCATGTAGTATGAGAGCCACACCTACACAGTCTATTCTATGGAGCTGCACTCCCCATCAGACAGAAATCTTACCCCCTTCCATGTAGTATGAGAGCCATACCTACACAGTCTATTCTATGGAGCTGCACTCCCCATTAGACAGAAATCTTACCCCCTTCCATGTAGTATGAGAGCCACACCTACAGTCTATTCTATGGAGCTGCACTCCCCATCAGATAAAATCTTTGCAAGATGCTGCACACAAAGATGCCCGTACACACTCAAAAGATCATTATCTGCAAAAGAGCTGTTCCTGCAAAATATCCATTCCTGCAAAATGCATTCATAGTCTGAGATCTGCAGATCATCATACACACCTTGTTTAACACACTTCATCTTCAGATCTGAAAATCCATCCTGGTGGATCTGATCTGCAGATGATTGTCTGTTAAACCAAGTGTACGGGCATCTTTGTGTGCAGCATCCTGCAAAGATTTTATCTGATGGGGAGTGCAGCTCCATAGAATAGACTGTGTAGGTATGGCTCTCATACTACATGGAAGGGGGTAAGATTTCTATCTGATGGGGAGTTCAGCTCCATAGAATAGACTGTGTAGGTGTGGCTCTCATACTACATGGAAGGGGTAAGATTTCTGTCTGATGGGGAGTGCAGCTCCATAGAATAGACTGTGTAGAGTATGGCTCTCATACTACATGGAAGGGGGTAAAATTGGTCTGTGATCTTGCCTTTTCCAAAGACTTTTATCTCAAGTGTGTATGAAGCACAACACAAGCCATGTGCTTTCTTTTTGCTGATTGTGGGGTATTGCACAATCTGCACCTAGACATTGTATTTCAGATCATTTAAAACTCAGGTCTGGCACCCCCTACACCAACTTTTATTTAACATATTAAATATACCCACAGAACATTTTAGCTTCATATATTGTATATAATTTTGAAGAAATAAAGGCTATTCTCTATTAGTAATCACATATAATTTAAAGGGACTCCGAGCTCACAATAAAAAAGAAAGTTGAACTCACCTGGGGCTTTCTCCAGCCCAGTGCTGGTCGGGAGGTCCCACGACGGCGTCCTGGCTCCTCTTCTTCACCCCGATCCGGAATGGCTGACAGGCCGCAGCCCGGGCGACACTCTCCCGAGTGTCGGGCTGCTCCTTCCGCGTATGACGCGGATGACGTCACACGCCGGCCGCCTCGCGTCATCACGGCGGCTGGCGTGAAAGTACTGCGCATGCGCGCTTTATCGCGCATGCGCAGTACTTTCACGCCGGCCGCCGTGATGACGCGAGGCGGCCGGCGTGTGACGTCATCCGCGTCATACGCGGAAGGAGCAGCCCGACACTCGGGAGAGTGTCGCCCGGGCTGCGGCCTGTCAGCCATTCCGGATCGGGGTGTTGGAGAGGAGCCAGGACGCCGTCGTGGGACCTCCCGACCAGCACTGGGCTGGAGAAAGCCCCAGGTGAGTTCAACTTTCTTTTTTATTGTGAGCTCGGAGTCCCTTTAAAGATTGTGCACTTTTTTTGCCCATGTGATATTTTGCTGAGTGTAATACAAACCATGTGCTTTCTTTTTGCTGCATGTGGGATATTGCACAACCTGTATATAGACAGCCTATTTTGCTGTGGATTGTGTTGTTTTTTTTCACAGCGACACCCTGTGTGCGTTCTGATAACTTAAAACAACTCCCAACCATAAGCTCAGAGTAGATAAGAGTTATCTAAAAATCCTGATCTTGCATTTTGCAATGTGTAGAGGGATGCTGATGACAGAACAAAAGACAGACCCTCAGATGTTATGAAATTACATTTTTATTAACCAAGTTTATTGTACATTATCAAAATAGCATTCTGTTCATTTAAACACATTTATTGTACGTTGTCAACATAACAAACACATGATTGATTGTAGTAACAGTTCATTTTACTTTTTAATCTACGACCCACAAATGTTTGTACAAAAGCGTCATTAGTTTTAAAATTTTCAAATCTTCTCAAATCTTCCAGCTTATATCCTCTGGCTATGTGATGGAGCATATAAATGCAGTAATGCCTGCACACAGCGCTATCTGTAGACTGCAGCTGTTTATTGTTAAAGGTGATACAGTCAGAATTCCTGTTTAAGAACTGTATGAAATCCTTAGGAAAGATGTTATCTGGTGACATTCCATAACTGTCAAAAAAAAAAGCCGTGTCTTCATCCAATAACATTATTAGAACCCAGTGCTGACCACGCTGCGATGAACGGTCTGTATTCACGATGTACGCCGCCGGCCTCTGAACAACTTTATATGTCGGTAAGAAATCACAAGGTAGCACATCTCTAAAGATACGTCTAACGCACCAATCAGCTTTCAAGATGCTTTCAATTTCAAAATTATTCATTATTGTTGTTAATAATCAAATAGCACCTCTCTTTTATGATTAATTTCAATGACGTTGTCATTTAAAGAGTACACAATCATATTCACGGTTGTTGGGGTGGGGTTGGCAAAACGCAGCTCGGCTCTCAGATTACCGGTTTTCACTAGTGAAAAGTGTCCCGACCCAACTTCTTGATCCGGAGTTGTATCAAACGCTAACAGGGTGTACCCGTTCAGGAACTCAGACCTGTCAAAAGAGAGCGCGTTATCCGTCTTCTGCTTGCCTGTAATGTGCACCAATGCCATGTATTCGCAGATGGCGGCTTCTGCGTCGAAATTAGGTTGGAAGGGTTTTGCAGGTATCTGCTGCCCGTCTAAATACAGGCAGGCATAATTTACATTGTAATGACTGAAACACAACGGATTCCTTTGGTAACTTCCGGAAAATTCTTCATTTCCTACCAGTGCAAGTATCACGATTTTTGGAATATTGCCAAGAAAAAGATTGTCAAAGTTGGAAATTCGTGTCCCGGCCGGTATACTGTATACTTTGAGACACGCCCGGTCAATGGCGTACTTTGCATTAGCGGTTAACAGCGCCTGACTGTGCCCGATCCTCACAGCTGGTGAGAGTTGAACCCTTTTAATATATAACGATGCGTTTTGTATCTGCACTTTAAACGCATCAGCTTCAGTGCTCATAAGGCAAAAAATGTCTTTATTTCTGGTGAGTTTAATCTTCAGGTCTAACCCGTTCAGGATCAGCTTTGGCTGATTAAAAATATCGGCGTAAATTGGCCCAACTAGCTCGACGCTTCTGGAATGCGCTGTAAACTGCGCTCTTTTGATGAAACCAGCATTGTCACCATCCAATGCTCGATTGTGAAATTGTCCAGCTGTATCTTTATAGAATAACCCGGATGTAAACTGCGTTGCCAAAGTCTGCGCGTTATAGTTTAGAAGTGTTTCTATATAGGCTCTGTAGGTATACAGATTATCACTTGTAGACACTAATCTATCACCGAGGGATACATCTAGCTGACTGAAAAGACTGGCTATAGGGTAATTAACCAAAGCCACACGGGCGCCATCCTGTAGGAGTGTGTTATCCGCTTTAAGTATCCGACAGGTGATGTGAAGCAGCGTGTTATTTAAGTCATAGTAATATTCACCGCTTCCCGATATAAAGAACTCCAAGGGGGTGCCGTCAGCTAGCGCTGCAATAGGGTGTATTTCTACATAAAGGGATTTTTCAATACTTGTTTGAGTTGGTGGTATTTGAAAGATATCCAGTTCGGATTTGGCATACTCGGTAGAGCAGTTGTGAACAAAAGCCATGTTGTACGATTAAAAGATCCATGCAATCTAGCTCAATGAAATATGAACAATTTATTTGGGACTTGTCCCATATTTCATTGAGCTAGATTGCATGGATTTATTACATTTTCTTGCTAAATGGATGCTTTTCTTTTATATTGAGTCTTATTCTACCTATCCATGGCATACATCTATATAACTTGGCTCTCTTGCTGCTTTGTACGATTAAAAGATGTCTCCTGGGGAATGATTTGTTGCTTTCTGTCTACGTCTCTTGCGAGCGCTTGTTTTATTAAAAAATGGGGGTAGAAGTATCTTGTCAAAACGTCGTTTTCTCTTACGCGTTTTTTTGTGAATGTGTACCACGCCCGAGCCCCCCTGGTCTTGTTTTGTCCGATTTATTCTATCCAACACAGCCGTTGACACTGTTGCAACAGCATCTTCGGCGATATTTCTGGCTGCGGTTTTAACATGCGGCTTTACAAGCTCGATGCTTTTTCTAAACAGGGGAACAACTCTACGGAATAGCCCCCTGAATAAACCGGCTAGGCCCGACCCGTGCATGAATTCATCGCCACGGAAACCATCCAGCCCATAGCCCGCTTGAGCAAGGTAATATCGGGTGTAGATAATTGGGTCGCCGTACAGTTTCTGCGACATTTCAATTTGCAGCAGTGCTCCGCTGTCTGAAATGAAGTCTCACAATAGATTTTCCGTACTTAAACCTAACAGGTTTCCCCTGATCGGTTTGAATTGAAATGGTTACTGAATCAAAGTGATGTTTGCAGAGTGGTATATAGTCGGGTCTGCTGTATCTTTGTGTGTTTATCCCACCGCCTCTACCACCGACTTCAACGGTTCTCAATAATTGAACATAGGCATCCCCTACAAGCTGATGTTCTATTATATCCGTGTACACAAACAGCGTATAAAACCCCGCTCTGATATCTGGGTAGAATATTTTGGTGTTTTGGTGTGTTTGACTCGGATCTGGTGGGTAGTAAGGATGGTAACCTGCTTTTAGCTGTTTCAGTTGTTCAGGTGTTGGTACAGTTAAAGGGGAACTGAAGAGAGAGGTATATGGAGGCTGTCATGTTTATTTCCTTTTAAGCAATACCAGTTGCCTGGGAGCTCTGCTGATCCTCTGCCTCTAATACTATTAGCCATAGCCCCTGAACAAGCATGCAGCAGATCAGGTGTTTCAGTGGTTCAGACTTATAAGTCTGATCTGACAAGACTAGCTGCATGCTTGTTTCTGGTTTTAATCAGATACTACTGCAGAGAAATAGACCAGCAGGGCTGCCAGGCAACTGGTATTGATTAAAAGGAAATAAACATGCCAGCCTCCATATACCTCTCTCTTCAGTTCCCCTTTAAACCTAATATATGTCCCAATTTTTTACCCTGTATGAAAATGTGTGTGGGTGAATTATACAGACTAACTGTTCTTTCAGCCTCATCATACGTCAATTTAATCTGGTCTTGAGGTAACTTTGCTTTTTCGAGTCTATGATTAACGCCTTTGATAAGATCGCCAATAGTGTGATAATACCCGGCTCTAACATAATAATCTCTTAACGGTTCTCCACGTTTCCCGGCGTGAAAAATACCCTCGGGTCCTTCAAAGGTATACCATGAATGCGGATACTGTATTTCGGTGAGCGCTACTTCCCACGAGCCGCGAAATTCCACAGATTTAGCCAATTTGGTTGTATAGTTTGAAATGGTATTCTCTGGGTAAATTTTTGATGAGGCGTTGCACGGTAAGGTAATATAAAAGGATTCGGTCTGCATATTTTATATATCGATCAGCTGGTTTTCCTGAATCCACTCGTTGAATTTTTCAGGGTACCCGAGCCACTTAACTAGGTACAAAGTTTTCCCCTTCACACGTTTCTTTCTTATAATTTTTTCTATCTGATAAATTCTGTTTTTATGAAGCGGCACTTTTTGTAGTTCATCATCATAGAATGACCCCTCAATGGCGTCCCCAGCTAGATCTCTCAACTTATAAAGAGGCCTAAGACCCCTGGTGGTGTTAGATTGTATTGTGAAGAACTCTTTCGTGTAGGTTTGCTCATAACCTTTTGTAAATACACTTTTATAACAGGAAATTCTCACGTGGTCGCCAACTGCAAGCGCGGGCTGAATCTTTTTAACACACGTATAATCTTGGTACAGGTTTTTCCAGATTATCAAAGAATTGTTTTTTGTAACGGAAGAAGGTTTGCATCGTATAGAGGAGTGGTATGTGTTATTATAACTTGTTAAGATCTTTTGTAAATTATCGATGTAACGGTATGTATTTTGGTGTCTAAGAGCGCCACAGCTTGGTTTTCAAAGTGCGATTAAAACGTTCTACGATGGCGGCCTTGACCGTGTTTGTAGTAAAAATGCTTTATTTCACGCTCTGCACAAAGCTTTTTCATCGGTTTATTCATGAATTCTCGACCGCGGTCGGTTTGTAGTTTTCTCGGTATTCAATCACTACTGCGAAATATGTGCTCAAAAGCCTTAGCAACTGCTTTCCCAGACTTATTGCACAGACCGATACACCATGCATATTTAGATAAAACATCTATGACCGATAAAATATATTTCACACCTTCGTTGTAACTTGAAAAATCTATCATAGACACCAGGTCCGCCTGTCACTGTGCGTCTATATCTGAGACGACAACAATTTTGTTAGTTTTAAATTTTTTTCTTAATAGGTTTAAACAAAGTATGTGTCTTGTCTGTTAAGCCAGTTTTTGACAGCTTTCCTGCTCAATCCATACTTCTGAACAACTCTATGCAGGCTGTCGACACCGCCATAAGAACCGGCGGCTTTTAAATTATAATAATGCTTTCTCAAAATGTCTTTGGTAGAGGGCATTTGCCTGCTTGTGGTTTGCCTGTCAGCCATATTCAATGTATTTTGGGTTTACAACCAACCTTTTATGCACGTCAAATAAATGACATGGGGCTAACAAAGGGTGGGGGCGGCCTGTATTGGGGCGCTAATCATTGGGGGAGGGTCCAAGACCGGAAGTGGGCGGCGTTTCACTGTGGGCGGCAAGGGGCGGGACACAGCATCACTAAGGGCATTAGGGGGCGGGGACACATACCGGAAGGGGCGGGGAAAAGGCGTGGAAGAAGGTGCAGGGAAAAGGTGTGGAAAAGGGGCGGAGCACCTGTCACTTTGCCGGAAGTGGGCGGTTTGATGTGACATGTCTAACCTTACTACTTATATGAACATTTAAATAAGTGAAAATATGCACTCATTTTAAGCTGTGAAGGAAGTGCAGAATAAATACTTCCACCTATGAAATTTGGATAAAGAAGTCTCTAGAAGGTCTTGTCTCTTTATTGGAGCCACAATTGGTTTATATGGTACAAGCTTGTTACTATCATGACCTTTAAAGGTCTCCCTACATGTCTGCTACTTCATGCTGTATACAAAACACAAAATCCAAGCTCCTCACCTGGAGCTAGAACATTTAGGCTGGTTTCACAGTGGGACGTTACAGGCGCACGTTAGAGCAGCCTGTAACGCAGCCCACCGCACAGCAATGAAAAATCAATGGGCTGTTCACAGTGCGGACGTTGCGTTATATTGTAACGCTGCGTCACAAGGCAACGTACTGCATGCAGTACTTTAGCTAGACTGCTTGCACATGCTCAGTAATCTTGTGGGGGAGCGGAGAGAGGCCAGGCACATGGCTAATTAATATGCACTGCACGTTGTGACGTGCAGTGTTTACTTCCTGGAGCGGCCGCTCTGTGCGGCGATTGGCCGGCGAGACCACGTGATGCCGCATGCGCACAAGAGTGCGCATCACGGCATCACTGACGCCAGAGTGAGCTGCACAACGCGGCTCACTCTGACGTCCAGATCCAGCACCACCAGGCGTTCCGTTAGGGGGACGTTATGCGACCTTAACGTCCCCTCTAACGCAACGTCCTGGTGTGAAATTAGCCTTAATGCTACTTCATGGTGGACAGAGATAAGACAGATATTGTTCTTCAGTTACTGTGATGGCCAATAGCAAACACTACAGTAACCATTATCAAACCTCATCTCTTATATGGTTCAAGAAGGACAATGCAGGAATGGCTACAAATTCACAACCTGGGGCATTGTTCAGGAAGAAAATGAGTCTGACCAAAATGTCTTCCAAGTCATTTTATAAAAATAGTGCATTACTGTATGTATCAATTGTTTGGGACAGTCCAGGGTTATCAGATGCGTCCTGCAGAGTGACTTACCTATAGGTCTGGTCTCTCTGGGGGTTATCCAGGTACCAGTGGCAGACAGTGTTGCCAAGTCATCCCTTTAATTACTGACACATATGAATTATACAGGTTTTGTGGCTAGGTAGATGCAGGTAAGGCACTGATTATGTGTAAGTAGCCCCAGAACCTGTATAACTTAGATGTGTCAGTAATTAAAGGGATGAGTTGGCAACACTGGTGGCAGAGGAACTTGCTGCTCAGAAGTTCGGCAAGCTTTTCCCCAAATTTGGTAACAGAGGCCGCCTCCAGCTCCTGCAGCCGGTTTCCCACCTTCTTTATAAACTCCACAGTGGCGGCAATTTCTTCCCTCATTTCCAATGGGATATTTTCATAAGCAACCATTTTCCTGTAATGACAAAAGCAAATTGTAATTTTATTTGTACTGGATTTAACTTTATAGTGGAGTTCTTTCAAACTATAAAAGCCTGAATTGCACTCACCACATTGGGGTATAGTGTATTGTGTTTATCAGTATAGTGCAATGTTTTATATTAAACAGACACATTATAGATACATATGTTATTTGGGAGGCTGCATCTGCTGGCTTTGCTATTTTTGTATCCTAGGAAAATGTGGCCTAATGTTACGTACACACTTAAAGAGAGTCTGAAGCGAGAATAAATCTCGCTTCAGACCTCATAGATAGCAGGGGCATGTGTGCCCCTGCTAACATGCCGCTATCCCGCGGCTTAACGGGGGTCCCTGATCCCCCAAATCCCTTTGGTGCAGCGGGGGAGCGCTTCCTGGTTGGGGCAGGGCTAACCGCCGCAGCCCTGCCCCACGTGCGTCTGTCAGCACGTATCTCCGCCTCTCCCCCGCCCCTCTCAGTCTTCCTTTACTGAGAGGGGCGGGGGAGAGGCGGCAATGCGCCGCTGATAGACGTGACAGGAGGCAGGGCTGCAGCCGTTAGCCCTGCTTCCAGGAGCGACCAAATATACGACCAACGCTTGCGGGGGTGGGTTTGGGGGTGAAGGGACCCCCGTTTAGCGGCGCTATAGCGGCGGTTTAGCAAGGGCACACTTGCCCCTGCTAACTATGAGCTCTGAAGCGAGATTTATTCTCGCTTCAGAGTCTCTTTAAAGATGTGTATGAGATCTGCAGATATCACTCTGAAAGCATTTTGCAGGAACAGATCTTTTGCAGATACTTATCTTTTGAATGTGTACAGCATCTTTGTGTGCAGCATCTTGCAAAGATTTCTGATGGGGAGTTCAGCTCCATAGAATAGACTGTGTAGGTATGGCTCTCATACTACATGGAAGGGGGTAAGATTGGTCTGTGATCAATCATTCATTCAAGTGTGTACATAGCATAAGATTATACAAATTGATGCAGCTGGAAAATGGAGCAATCAAATTTCGGCAAGGTGTGATTAGATCAGTGGCATCGGGACACGTAGTACCCAATCTTTCCACAGGATATTTGCCTGATGAAAATCTCATGTTAAATTTTGTGGACCCAAATTAAAAATACAAGATTTCAGAAAAATCTATTTTCTAAAGTAGAATAGCAGCCTTTGTTCAGCTGCATGATGACAAATATAAAATATTTTACATTTATTGGAGGAACCCCTCCCTTCCTTTCATATTGCCAGGACAAAATCCGGCAAACTGGTGGAGTAGATGGTGTCCGGCAATGGAGGAATTGCTAATGGCTGCCCCCAGTATAACCCTAGTTATGAAAAGAGAAGGGTGAAAAGCATGCACTGAAATGCTCATAGGCTTGGAGTGTTTATTTATCTTTGTATGTGTCAGAGTGGTGCAACTAAATATTTAATAGTTTGGTTTGGGTCCGCTTTAAAGAATGTCCAGAAACAAATAAGTCTAGTGAAATTATGTAAACAAGGATTGAATTGCTTTAAAATTCTGTTAAAGGGATACTGTAGGGGGGTCGGGGGAAAATGAGTTGAACTTACCCGGGGCTTCTAATGGTCCCCCACAGACGTCCTGTGCCCGCGCAGCCGCTCACCGATGCTTCGGCCCTGCCTCCGGTTCACTATTGGAATTTCAGACTTTAAAGTCTGAAAACCACTGCGCCTGCGTTGCCGTGTCCTCGCTTCCACTGTCACCAGGAGCGCACGGCGCAGGCTCAGACCATACTGGGCTTGCGCAGTACGCTCCTGGTGACATCAGGGGAAGAGGACACGGCAACGCAGGCGCAGTGGTTTTCAGACTTCAAAGTCCGATATTCCAGAAGTGAACAGGAGGCGGGGCCGGAGCATTGGGGAGTGGCTGCGTGGGCACAGGATGTCTGCGGGGGACCATTAGAAGCTCCCGGAAAGTTCAACTCATTTTCCCCCGACCCCCTACAGTATTCCTTTAAGCAGATATACTGCCCCACCCTCACCTGGGTCATATCAAACAAAAGCCAAGGTTGCTAAGCAATACATTAGTGGTTGTGATGTTGCAGTTGTATGAAGGATCCATAAGGTTTTTTTTTTTTTACCTTATTTATATAAATCCAGTCTCTTTAATAAGTTTTTATTAAAGGACAGCTGAAGTGAAAGGAATATGGAGGCTACCATATTTACCTGGCTGTCCTGATCCTCTGCAGCCAATACTGATAATTTAGTTTGATTGGACTAACTGTAGCAGGTGGAGTCACACTACTGCAACCAAATGGATCAGCAAGACGGCCAGGGAACTGGTATCGTTTAAAAGGAAGTAAATATGACAGCCTTTATATCGCTCTCAGTTCTGGTGTATTTTAATGAGACTAATGCTACGTACACACATGCGACAACGATCGTTCGTTGTCAACGACGAACAAACTTTTAATTGACGAAAGAACGACCTAAGTAAAGTTAGTTGTAAAAGGTGTGTAACGATCACATCGTTAGAACGAACGTTACACCACGTAAAAGCACCTATTGCGCCTGCGCATAAAAATGAAAAGTTCCATGGAGAAATAGTGAAATGCGCATGTCAAGCCTAGTACGAACGACCGTTTCCAACGATGTACTACTCTTGTAAACGATCGTCGTTGGGAAAAATCCGCCAAGCTAGATCGTTCGTTTTGAACGATCTAGCTCGTCCGTCGTTCGACTTCATGGTCGTTGGCTGCTTTTTTTCAAACGATCGTCGTTTGAAACGATCGGGGACCGATCGTTTCAAACTACTATAGTCGCATGTGTGTACGCACCTTATATCCATGCAGTTGTCCTACAGAAGGTTACAAATCTTTAATTAGGGCTCCAATCTATTCTCACCCAATTGCACACATTAAGTAGAGTCCATGTTTGTTGGGTCACTTATGGTATCCCTACTGGAGATCCTTGGAATTTCTCTCTCATCTAGATTATCTCTATTTATATATCTACCAGTTAAATGGAAAAATATATACTGTACATGATTATAGCTGGCCTTACCTTAGTGATATGATAGTAGAGTGTAGAGGGCTCTGTCCTCTTCTCCTAGAGATGGAGTTAGTGTCAGGTCCACTCGGTGGTCAGGTGTGAGGTCTCTGGTTTAGGATCTGCCTGCTTTATATACAGCAGCTGTAAGGAGGCCAGACATAACTGATTGGCTCTCACCTTTCTACTCACCTTTTTGAAATGTAAATGGCTGATTTGCATAACACAGAACCTTTTTTTCTAAACGCCCAGCACAGTCCATGGGCCCTGTTCTGGGGAGAGCTCCCTCTATAGGTGTTACAATGTTTGTTTGGTTTTTTTTTTAGATCATGTTAAATTAGTCAATTCTTTTGTATGAAATGTATCAGTATATCTGTCTGCCCTCACTAATCTATGACATATCTAAAATTCACTTATAAAAAGTGTATTTATGCAATACACCGTGTGTGTGTGTGTGTGTGTGGTGTGTGTAGTGTGTGTGTGGTGTGTGTGATGTGTGTGTGTGTGTGTGTGTGTGTGTGTGTGTGTGGTGTGTGTGTGTAGTGTGTGTGTGTGTGTGTACAGTGTGTGTGTAGTGTGTGTGTGTGTACAGTGTGTGTGTGTGTGTGTGTGTGTGTGTGTGTGTGTGTGTGTGTGTACAGTGTGTGTGTGTGTGTACAGTGTGTGTGTGTGTACAGTGTGTGTGTGTGTGTACAGTGTGTGTGTGTAGTGTGTGTGTGTGTGTACAGTGTGTGTGTGTGTACAGTGTGTGTGTGTGTGTGTGTTCTTATTAAATTGAAGAAAAACATAGAATTTTTACATTTAACTTATTTTAAAAAAAATCTGGCATGGAATTCATCTTGTTTTGTTTGTTTTTTGTCTGTTTACATTCTGTGAACCCAGCCTAAAGTATAAACTATTTATTACTGGTTTTTACAATACTGTAACATTCAACAAATGCATAATAAAAAATTGTTAATTTTTGTACATTTTCTATCTCTGAAGGTTTGTTACTTGGTGGTGTGTAAGGGACTATATTACAGCTCCAAAACCTCTACTCAAAGTAGATTAAGGCCCAGTGCACACCGAGCGGTTTTTGGAGTGATCCGCCGGCCGCATCCGCCTGGAAAAACGCTTGGCTAATGTATTACAATGGGATGGTGCACACTGGCGGTTTGAGGTTTTTGACAAGCCGCAAACGCGCCTCCTGCTGCACGTTTGCGGTTTGCAGAAGCGTTTCATCCTCAATGTAAAGTATAGGAAAACGCAAACCGCTCTGAAAAACGCCACTTCAGAGCAGTTTGCCAGGCGTTTTTTTTACAGAAGCTGTTCAGTAACAGTTTTTACTGTAACAATATATGTAATCTGCTACCCAAAAACGCACCCAAAACCACTAGGTATGTTTAGAAAACCTCTCTACACATACCTAGAATCGCTCTGAAATCAGCTCCCAAAACCGCTAGCGTATTGCGGATCTGCTAGCGGTTTTGGTGTGCACTGGGCCTTATACACCATCTTTTACACTAAACTTCAATATGTTTTTAATATAATACATGTTAGGTTTGATAAATAGAATCTAAAAAAAAAACTTATTAGCAAATAAAATATATTTTCAGGAGTAATGATTAAACATTGATTGGAAATGGAGATTATCAGCATTAATAGCAGAGGTGTAACTGACAACTTTAATATAGAATTTGTATAATAATAATTTACCCTGAAAATTCTTACTTGCGGTGTATGGAAGATACACTATTCCCCTGAATATAAGTGAAGCCAGCAAGTTAGATTTAAAAAAAATCTGTAATCTATCATAATAAAAGGGCAAGACATGAAATATAGGCCCATATCCTATTTTACCACTGCATTTACTCCAAGACAGGATTGTCAAACCTTAGCAGTTAAATACATTTAAAAGCTCCCACCAAATGAAAAATTACTAAATATAAAATGTACCTACTGTGAAGTACTGTTTTCAATTTCAAAGTGTTGACGAAAAGTTGTTTTTGTGTTTGTTTTTTTTTAAAACAATGTATTTTTTCTGGGAGAAAACTAAGTTAAATCAATAAGGCCCATTATCTTTTAATTAGTAAGTTTGAGAGAAAGTGTTACACTATTGTAGGAAAACTGTAATAAAAATGAAATACAAGCTGTGTAATATGCTGATATATTCTCCATGTCTGCAAATGTTTAAACAAATCTGTTCAATGTATAATTTTCTGTTCAGTATAAAAATGCATTGTGAATTACTGGTAACTTCATCACCACAGTGCAGTGAATATTAATTAGCCATGTGGCTAGTCACACAGCATGTGCAAGCAGTCTAACGCAGCTAAGGGCCTGTACACACTGCTGCACTTTTCAAATCGCATGCGCTTTTTGATCGCAAGGTCTTTTGAAAAATGAATATCGTGGAGACCTGTACACACTGGTGCGATGCGCTTTTCCTATTCTCATGAAGGCTTGCGATTTAAAAATCGCATGCGATTTTACAAGCGCAGCAGTGTGTACAGGCCCTTAAGCCCAGTATAACGCACAGCATGCTGCACTTTCATTCAACGTGTAGCATTACAATGTAACGCAACGTGGGCACTGTGAACAGCACATTGATTTTACAGTGCTGTGAGTTGGGCTGCGTTACAGGCTGCTCTAACGTGGGACTTTAACGTCTCACTGTGAAAGTAGCCTTAAAGTAAAGGCTGAAAATGTATCGCTTTGCATGTGATTAATACATTTCATATATTAACTTCAGCATTTAAGTTGAATTACTGAAATAAATGGACTTTTGCACCATATTCTAATTGTTTTGAGTTTCACCTGCATAATATAATCTTACATGAGTCAGTCCTGGTGTCAGACACAGCCCCATTGGGAATATAATGTAAATATTCAGTCTGAATCTAAGTGGAGCCAGCAAGTTAGATAAAAAAATCTATCATGAGAAAGCAAGAAATGAATATAGGCCCATGTCTTATTAATTTTACAAATAAGTTTACTCCATGATGAGATTTTCAAGCCTTACCAATAAACTGCATTTAAAAGATCCCACCAAGAAATTACAAGATATAAAATAAGTTTGTTTTATCTAAAAAAAAGTTTTACCACCTATTCAAAATGAATTTTTATTCATGTTCTCCTAAAAAAAATATAATATAAATATAATTATATATTTTTCTAGGAAAACATATGAAAAAAATTTCATTTAGAATTGGTGGTAAAAAAAAAAAAAAAACTGCCACCGATTATGGATAAATCCCAGCCTGGGAATCTTTCTTCAGCCAGATACTGGTCTGTAGATTTCGCCCTTCTGTTGTAGTTCAGCAATTGCATCCAATGGCCTGGCCACACCCCATAGATCAGCCAATGAATAGATATTTACCCAGTCAGGGAAAACACATATCAGGCTATTTCCCCTGCTGGTTACAGATGTTTCCAGTATAAATGGACCTGTTTATGGTTTATAGAGGGGTAAATGACTGGATGTCACTAAGCACAGCCCCACCCTGCATAGAAATAATCCTGTACAATCAGCAGGCCAAGCATGTGTGTTTATATGCAGATACCCCATGGGAGGAGACTGCTCTCTAATGTATTCATAGCTTCCCATTGGCTCTGCTGGAGACAATGTAGCCAGCAGAATGTAATACTATGTATGGAAATACAACTAGAGAGCTATAATAAAGGTGAAACTCAAATTCCATTTTTTTTTTTTGTGCAAAAGTCCATTTTTCAGTAATTAAACTTCAAAAAGGTGAAACTAATATATTAAATATATTTGGATTTAATTAGCGAATTAGTACTGATGAGCACATTTTGCATAATCATTTTGTATTATAATTTGCAATTTCATATGTAAACTTAAACCATCTGTAATTTTCGTGTATTTATGCAAAATTTCACAATTTTATGCCGACTTTGGCAGTTAATTGCAAAGCCCCTCCTACATGCAATCATCAAAACTGCTACGTATGTCGAGGGGAATACTGCAAACAAGGCAAAAAAATTCAAGGGTTTTTTTTGAGAATCTATTTTAAAAATTCAAAGGAAAAATGGTTTACACTATTTTTTTTTATTTTTTTTAATTTAAAAACCATTTTTCTTCAATGTATTTTCTCAAACTAAATTTTTTTTTTTTTTTTTTGACTTGTACCTGGTATTTTCTTTAACCATTTCAGCCCGCGGGGATTTTTCACCTTATGCATAAGAGCTATATTCACCTCCCATTCATTCGCTAATAACTATCACTACTTATCACAATTTATTGATCTAGATCTTGTTTTTTTCTGCACTAATTAGGCTTTCTTTGGGTGGTACATTTTGCTAAGAATTTTTTTATAAATGCATTTTAACAGGAATATTAATAAAAAATTTAAAAACATTTATTAGTTTTCGGCCATTATAGCTTTAAAATAATGCTACCATAATTAAAACCTATGTATTTTATTTGCCCGTTTGTCTCGTTATTACATCATTTAAATTTTGTCCCTATCACAATGTATGGCGCCAATATTTTATTTGGAAATAAAGGTGCATTTTTTTCAGTTTTGCGTACATCACTATTTACAAGTATATAATTTAAAAATTGTTCATAGTATACTCCCTTCACATGCATATTTAAAAAGTTCAGACCCTTAGGTAACAATTTTTTTTTATTGTAATTTGTTTTCATTACATTTAATTTGGGAAATAAACAGTTAATTTTTAATGTTATATGTGTAAAATGGTATGTAACATTTTTTTGTTTGTTTGTAGATGTAGTTTTACTATTTGGCCAGAAGATGGCCACCTTGAGGTTTTTTTTCTTGTTGTACTTCTCGCTAACCGGAAGCACAAGGGGGACGGGGAAACTTTTTTTTTTTTTTTTTTTTTTTTGTTGCAGAAAGACTGAAGCTTCTAGTAGGAGAGCTTCAGTTTTGCTGCTGGGGACACGGATTGGTGATCAGGAACCATGTTCCCGTTCACTGATTCCAAGACTACCGGGGGAAGGCACGGGGGGGCACATCCACGATCGCGCCGAAGCGCGGCACTGCAGCAGAGCAGCCACTTGGACGTGAGGATCACGTCTAAGCAGCTGAAAAGGTTAACATGTGCCAATGTTGGTGGCGATGGCATGAATGGGGCTTTGTTATTCACTGCTAAAGTCGGCACAAAATTACATGAACATTTATGTGAAATTATGAATGATTATATGAAATCAATTGCATGTACAAATCATAATCAGGTATAGGCATAGTTGCAAAAATGTACGCAAACTTTTGCATAATCTTAATTAGCGGATTACGAACATCACTAGATTTAGAGTGACACTTTGAGCCAAGAATACTAAACCTTTTTACAATTTTCTAATGTTCAGAGATTGTGATTTTGGGGTTCTGATAAGCTGTAAGCCATAATCAGCATAACAAAGGCATGAAATATCTCACTTTGCATGTAATCAGTCTATTTAATATTAGTTTCACCTTTTTAAGTTGAATTACTGAAATCAATGGACTTTTGCACGATATTCTAATTTTTTTTGTTTCACCTGTAGAATCTCTTACAACAGTCATTCCTGCTGGCACAGCCCCCACTGGGAATATTTTGCCCTGTAATTTCTTCCTGGTTTTTAACATTGGCACTTTGCATGCCTGGCTGTCATGTTGAGCTATAGTTGTTTGAGACACAGCCCTGTAACAAGCATGCAGCCAGTGGAGTCTCAGCATCTGATTTGCATGCTCATTCTGGGCCAGTGACTTATAGTATTAGAAGCAGTGTATAAGCACAGAAGCCAGGCAACTGGCATGGTTTATAAGGGTCTAAAGATGGCAGCCTCCATATACCTCATTTCAGGTTCCCTTTTAAAGAGACACTGAAGGCATTTAAATGGCTTTTTACCTTTTTTATGGGAGGCATGTTTGCCCCTGTTAAAATGCCGCTATCCCACGGCAGAACAAAGGTGTTTTTTTTTTTTTTTTTTTACCAACCCCCCCCCCCCCCCTTTCCAAATCCCCTGTGCAAAACACACCACTTTCTTGGTTGTGGATTTTGCTACCCAGGAAGGCAGAGCTATAAGCTGCAGCTCTGCCTCCATGTGAGTCTATCAGCGCTGATTGCCGCCTCTCCCCGCCCCAATGAAGGAGGACAGAGGGGTGGGGAGAGGCAGCGATCTGCACTGATGGACTCGAGTAGAGGCAGAGCTGCAGCCAAAAGCTCTGCCTCTATGCGGAAGGAGACCAGCAATGTGCCCCAGGGGAAAACTACGGGGGGGGGGGGTTTGGTTTTTTTTTTGCTTTTGTTTTAGAGACCTCCAGCGATGGACCCCCAAAAGTCCCTCAACAAGCCTGACAAACGTGAGCAGGCGCAGGACATAGTTACCTCTCCGCGATACTGTGCAGGCGCAATAGCCGCTCTTTGTTCAGCTTAAGGCGGAAATACCCGATTGTATCTGCTCTACTGTGCAGACGCAAGTCCTTTGCACCTGCGCAATAGAGCGGATCGATCGGGTTTGGCTATTTCCGCCTTAACCCGAATTAAGAGTGGCTAGTGCGTCTGCACAGGATCGCTGGAGGTATTTACCACCCCGCAGTTCAGGTAGGCTCTTGTAGGCTTGTTATCTTGCTCCTGGCTGAATCTTATTGCTAAAATAGCACCCCACAACAGCTCTTTTGAGAGCTAATCTTGTTCTTGTGATCACTTTTTTTTTTTTTCGCTGTGTCAGACACTTGTGTTGCATAGACAGCCTTGCTAATTCATACTGTGTGTAGCACTGCCAGGCCCAGCCCATTCAGTGACTACCTGTGTGTGTGACAGGTGCACATTGTAATACCCAGTACTGCATATACCTACCTACCTGTTGTGCACAGTGCACCCACCTACCTACGTGAGTTGAGCGCACACAGTCACTTGGCCTGTCCGCTACCTGTCTGTGTGTGACAGGTACACATTGTAATGTAAGCTTCAAATACTTAACAGCTGGCTAAAATATAATTCATATATTGGTATAGTGCTTTTATCCTGTTGGACTAACATCAATTTCTTGGGTGCCACTACAGTGCATTCAGTAGGCAGTAACACTGTTAGGGAGTTTTGCACAAGAATTCCTTACTTTATAGCAAAAATGTAAAATCAAGATCCGTTACAAGTAAGATCAATTATGTTGTATGTAAAATTATACTCACAAATGAAGGCTCCCGCTAAGAAAAGCAATGATTAGAAAGGTGAGGGAATTTTACCTGATCTCACGTTTTTAAAAGTGGCTCTGCAGAAATAAGGTAGGGGATAACAGCAATCCACCAAGGGTCTACCAAAATATAGCATGAGATACTTGAAAAGGGACACCAACACAAGGCTAAAATATGTTAAGATTAACCACTTGAGGACCACGGTGTTTAATCCCCCTAGTGACAGGCAATGTTTTCCTAATTGGGCCACTGCAGCTTTAAGGGCTTGCTGCAGGGCTGTACAATTCGGCACACAAGTGATTCCCCCCCCCCCCCCCTTTTTCTCCTCACCAACAGAGCTCTCTGTTGGTGGGGTCTGATTGCTTCCTAGATGTTTGAAAGCGGATCACTTTTCTGCCTCCCAGGGGGACAGCAGTGTCTTATGGCTGTCCCCAGTACAGCGCTACTGTAGATCGCAGCGCTGTACAATATTAATAGATGGCGGTTTTGCCCTCTAACAGTCTCTCTGAGTGGCGATTGCCGCTGGGAGACTAAAGGCGGAGCTCCGTCCATGCGAAGATGCATGTGCGATTTCCTGCAATCCCCGCCCTCAGCCATTCATGCCAATCGTTGTGGAGTGGTCCTGGGGCCGTTCACGCCAATCTGCATGGAGCGGTAGGCTAGGGGTTAAAAAAAGTTAATGGTGGACCTACCTAACCAAAGAATACTTCTTTTGTCAGAAAATTGAGTCGCTTTTACTTAATTGACAGTTTGAAAAGGTAGGCAGTGGAGGCATTGTCTCACCCAAAGCCTCTTTTCAAGTATCCCTACTGAACAGATTGCAGGCTAACTGAAATACAAAAATCCATGATTTGAACTCGCGTTAACTATGTCAGAGGCAGAGCACTTAACCATTACACCATCCAGCCACCATTGTTTTGCACTAAACTTACAATCTGTGTTAGCAGTAATTGATTTGCACAGTTAATGTCTAAATAGCCTAATTAAATAGCATATCCCAACATACCGGGTAGTCTTCTGGAATGTCGCAAGGAAATCTTGATTCTCGCCCATAAAGCATCATCAATTGACTCTGCTTGGTTGTCCATTGCCTTTTTGAGCGAAGTGAAAACAGTGTGACCTTGAAGGTACAAGTCCCAATTTTGCTGTTTTTTTCTTCAACTTTGAAAGAGCCCTGAAAAATTAACACACATACACATAGATAAAGAGATCTATCTATCTTTATCGAGCTTGTATAACGATATATATTTTTTTATTACAGCTTTACTTTCAGAGGGAACATCGGGGTGTTGAAATACCTTTTTAGTGCTTTTCTTCATCATTTCATCAAGGCCCGTTTGTCTGTGGGTGGTATCCGGCTGTGACGCTGTGCTTCATTCTAAGAATTTTACACCATCTCTCGTTGATCTGTTAAAGAGACTGCAAGCACCTCTCATGGGCATGCCTT
Organism: Hyperolius riggenbachi; assembly: GCF_040937935.1. Taxonomy (NCBI): domain Eukaryota; kingdom Metazoa; phylum Chordata; class Amphibia; order Anura; family Hyperoliidae; genus Hyperolius; species Hyperolius riggenbachi. The sequence continues at coordinate 383,301,927 of NC_090651.1, forward strand.
TAAGACTCCAACCAGTACTGCAAAGTACTTATAGATGCATACCTTTCTGTAGCTTGTGCTCTCCTCTTTCATTTGATGCCTAAATCGTTCTACACCAAATAGTTTTCATTTGACTTCCGGGTCACCCCTGTCTTCTCTGTTAGAGAAGTGCATCACTGAATGAAGCAGGAAGAGGAAGTGACACGCATGGCCATTGCAAGAGGCTCCTCCCGAGGGGTCATAGTACGACTTTGTTGAAAGTCGTCTGGCTTAAAGGCATGCCCATGAGAGATGCTCAGAGTCCCTTCAAACAAAATTGAATCAATGAAGAACAGTTCAAACCAAGTAATAATTCAACATATTATACAAAGCCAGGGATATATATTATACAAAGGCAGGAATAATATAAATATACAAAGCCAGGGATATATATTATACAAAGCCAGGGATATATAATATACAAAGGCAGGGATATATAATATACAAAGGCAGGGATATATAATATACAAAGGCAGGGAAATATAATATACAAAGGCAGGGATATATAATATACAAAGGCAGGGATATATAATATACAAAGGCAGGGATATATAATATACAAAGGCAGGGATATATAATATACAAAGGCAGGGATATATAATATACAAAGGCAGGGATATATAATATACAAAGGCAGGGATATATAATATACAAAGGCAGGGATATATAATATACAAAGGCAGGGATATATAATATACAAAGCCAGGGATATATAATATACAAAGCCAGGGATAATATAAATATACATACCTTGTTCACAAACTCTCTCTCCCTTGGTCTAACTTACTTCAAGGACAGCCGTGACGATAACATACATCACATATGTATGTTGCTATCTCGATGGCACTTTTGGTTTTTAATGGGTACACCTCCACCCATTTAGAGTAATCGGTCACAGTTAAAATGTAACGATTTCCCCTTTCTGTTAACGGAAGTGGCCCTGTTAAATCCATTCTAGCTAACTCCCAGTTATCAGAGACCTTGAAAATTAAAACATTTGGTAAGATGAAATTAAAACATTGTGCAACACTGCAGCACAAATTTACATTCCCTGAAAAAGCTGGCATAAAATGCAGTCCAAGCGAAAATAAATAACCACACATTCTTTCTAAGGCAGGGGTGTCAAACTGAAATACAAAGTGGGCCAAAATTTAACACTGAGACCAATTCACGGGCCAGCCTCAATGTCCAGTGGCTGCCCTCTTTCTTATACAGTTCCCTGGTGTCTAGTGGGCCCAATCACTCCCCTATACCATTCCCTTGGGTCTAGAGCTCTCCCCCGCCCTCTCCCCCATATGGCTTCCCTGGTGCTCTAGGGCTTCACCTCCAATATAGCTTCCCTGGTGGTCTAGAGTGGGCCAAACACAATGCAAACTGGGAAAACCACCCGAGGGGCAAATCTGAGGGCCAGATTTGGCCCACGGGCTGGAGATTGGCATATATGTTCTAAGGTGAATGATATAGTGTAGCTAACCATACATACAGTGGGTTGCAAAAGTATTTGTCCCCCTTGAAGTTTTCCACAGTTTGTTATATTACTGCCACAAACATGAATCAATTTTATTGAAATTCCACATGAAAGACCAACACAAAGTGGTGTACACGTGAGAAGTGGAACGAAAATCATACATGATTCCAAACATTTTTTACAAATAAATAACTGCAAAGTGGTGTGTGCATAATTATGCGGCCCCCTTTGATCTGAGTGCAGTCAGTGACCTATAGACATTGCCTGATGAGTGCTAATGACTAGAGTGCACCTGTGTGTAATCTGATGTCAGTACAAATACAGCTGCTCTGTGAGGGCCTCAGAGGTTGTCTAAAAGAATATTGGGAGCAACAACACCGTGAAGTCCAAATAACACACCAGACAGGTCAGGGATCAAGTTATTGAGAAATTTAAAGCAGGCTTAGGCTACAAAAAGATTTCCAAAGCCTTGAACATCCCACGGAGCACTGTTCAAGCGATCATTCAGAAATGGAAGGAGTATGGCACAACTGTACACCTACCAAGACAAGGCCATCCACCTAAACTCACAGGCCAAACAAGGAGAGCGCTGATCAGAAATGCAGTCAAGAGGCCCATGGTGACTCTGGACGAGCTGCAGAGATCTACCGCTCAGGTGGGAGACTCTGTCCATAGGACAACTATTAGTCATGCACTGCACAAAGTTGGCCTTTATGGAAGAGTGGCAAGAAGAAAGCCATTGTAAACAGAAAAACATAAGAAGTCCAGTTTGCAGTTTGCCACAAGCCATGTGGGGGACACAGCAAACATGTGGAAGAAGGTGCTCTGGTCAGATGAGACCAAAATGGAACTTTTTGGCCAAAATGCAAAACGCTATGTGTGGCAGGAAACTAACACTGCACATCACTCTGAACACACCATCCCCACTGTCAAATATGGTGGTGGCAGCATCATGCTCGGGGGGTGCATCTCTTCAGCAGGGACAAGGAAGCTGGTCAGAGTTGATGGGAAGATGGATGGAGCCAAATACAGGGCAAACTTGGAAGAAAACCTCTTGGAGTCTGCAAAAGACTTTGACACTGGGGCAGAGGTTTACTTTCCAGCAGGACAATGACCCTAAACATAAAGCCAGGGCAACAATGGAATGGTTTACAACAAAACATATCTATGTGTTAAAATGGCCCAGTCAAAGTCCAGATCTAAATCCAATCGAGAATCTGTGGCAAGATCTGAAAACTGCTGTTCACAAACGCTGTCCATCTAATCTGACTGAGCTGGAGCTGTTTTGCAAAGAATGGGCAAGGATTTCAGTCTCTAGGGGCCTGATTCACAAAGCGGTGATAACTCAGTTATCACGCCTAAAAGACTTTAGGCGTGATAACCATGGGCGTCCGCAGAAAATTTTCCAGGGGGGGGCAAAAAGTGGGGAGTTAAAAATTTGGGCTGGTGTTGTGTGGCGCGCGAAAAAATGGAGCTATACGCGCGCCGCGCCGAAAAATGGGTGTGGTCATGAACCAGAATGTGGGTGTGGTCGTGGGTGGAGACAAGTTTACATGAACTAAGCAATGGTGGGACATTAGATTAGGACAGTGGTGGCGAACCTTTTGGAGGTCGAGTGTCCAAACTGCAAAGTCACTTTACTATCACAAAGTGCCAACAGCAATTTAAACTAAATACAAACGTTTTAACTCATACATGAACATTATGGAAAATTAAGTTGAAAATAAACTGTGAAGATAAACAATTTCATCCATCGTACTCCTGAAAAAAATTATTCATTTTTTTTTTAGAACCTCCCAGTTTCATTTTCTGTTTTAAAAAGCAGAAAAAGTAGGTTTGATGCTATTGTCTCATATGATGATGATTCAGCTTTTTCCATAGTCTCGCAGTTAGCAATCATGTGACCCCCAACAAGACAAATTCAGCAATCATGAGGCCCCCCCCATCAAGACAAATTCAGCAATCATGAGGCCCCCAACATGACCAACTCAGCAATCATGAGGCCCCCAACATGACCAACTCAGCAATCATGAGGCCCCCAACAAGACAAATTCAGCAATCATGAGGCCCCCAACAAGACAAATTCAGCAATCATGAGGCCCCCAACAAGACAAATTCAGCAATCTTGAGGCCCCCAACAAATCATGAGGCCCCCAACAAGACAAAGTCAGTAACCATGAGGCCCGCAACAAGACAAATTCAGCAGTCATGAGGCACATAAATAGACAGCTTTTCACATAAATAGGCAGAATGCCCCCTTAATATGTAGACACCTCTCACCTGGCAGCAGTTCCCCAAAATACACTCAATCTGACAGCAGTGGTTCCCCAAAAATAGGTAGCCCCAGGTCTATAGGTGTCCCCAGAATAGGTGGCCAGCGGTATAGATGTCCCCAGAACTGGTAGCCAGGGGTAGAGATGTCCCCAGAACAGGTAGCCAGGGGTATATGTGCCCAGTATATGTAGGCAAGGGTATATGTCCCAGTATATGTAGGCAGGGGGTATATGTCCCAGTATATGTAGCCAGGGGGATATGTCCCAGACAGTATATGTAGGCAGGGGTATATGTAGGCAGGGGTATATGTCCCAGTATATGTAGGCAGGGGTATATGTCCCAGACAGTATATGTAGGCAGGGGTATATGTCCCAGACAGTATATGTAGGCAGGGGTATATGTCCCAGACAGTATATGTAGGCAGGGGTATATGTCCCAGACAGTATATGTAGGCAGGGGTATATGTCCCAGTATATGTAGGCAGGGGTATATGTCCCAGTATATGTAGGCAGGGGTATATGTCCCAGTATATGTAGGCAGGGGTATATGTCCCAGACAGTATATGTAGGCAGGGGTATATGTAGGCAGGGGTATATGTCCCAGTATATGTAGGCAGGGGTATATGTCCCAGTATATGTAGGCAGGGGTATATGTCCCAGACAGTATATGTAGGCAGGGGTATATGTCCCAGACAGTATATGTAGGCAGGGGTATATGTCCCAGACAGTATATGTAGGCAGGGGTATATGTCCCAGACAGTATATGTAGGCAGGGGTATATGTCCCAGTATATGTAGGCAGGGGTATATGTCCCAGTATATGTAGGCAGGGGTATATGTCCCGGTATATGTAGCCAGGGGGATATGTCCCCAGAAAAAGTGGCCATGTGTGCAGGAGGAGGGGAGCAGCGGAGAGAAGAGGGAGAGCTATGGGCACTCACCTTAGGGGGCTCTCCCTCCCTCTCTCGCTCTCCCCTCCGGAGTCCGGAATGAAGTGTGCAGCGGCTGGCAGCGGTGGGCGGAACTTACCTCCTCTCGTCGCACGCACCGGATGGATTAGCCGCTACTCTGGCCTGATCCAGACCAGAGTGCGGCACCAGAACTTCCGGCGCAGGAGCGAGAGGTAAGTTCCGCCCACCGCTGCCAGCCGCTGCACACTTCAATCCGGAGGGGACAGCGAGGGAGAGAGAGACCCCTAAGGTGAGGGAAGGGGGGGGAGACGTCCGCCCTTCCCCACTGTGCCCATAGCGCTCTCTCTCTTCTCTGCGTGTTCCCCTCCTGCTGGCTGCACGGGCACGCGGCCAGGGGGGGGCAGCGGGCGGCCAGGCTCGGGCAGATGCCCGGTTTTGCCATATGTGCGGACGCCCATGGTGATAACCTTTGCACCAGCAAAGTTATCACCGCTTTGTGCTCTAACTCGCGTGAAGTTTCCGCGCGTACTCGCGCAAAGTCCCATAGGGCTTAATGGGCACTTCGCGCGAAGCACGGTGCGCAAAACTTTGCGCGCGGGAGTTCGCGCGAATTCCTTCAGATCACGCCTAAACTAAGTTTAGGCGTGATAAAGGGCTTTTCACAGGCGTGCAAAGTGTTTGCACCGCTTTGTGAATCAGGCCCTAGATGTGCAAAGCTGGTAGAGACATACCCTAAAAGACTGGCAGCTGTAATTGCAGCAAAAGGTGGTTTTACAAAGTATTGACTCATCGGGCCGAATAATTACGCACACCCCACTTTGCAGTTATTGATTTGTAAAAAATGTTTGGAATGATGTGTGATTTTCGATCCACTTCTCACATGTACACCACTTTGTATTGGTCTTTCATGTGGAATTCCAATAAAATTGATGCATGTTTGTGGCAGTAATGTGACAAAATGTGGAAAACTTCAAGGGGGCCGAATACTTTTGCAACCCACTGTAGATAGTATGATGTCCAGCAATGTTAAAGGACTCCCTTAAGGCCAACTGCCATAACCTTTTCTTTTTCTTTTTTTTTTATATATTAACCTATGGCTTCTTTATGCTCCCGTCAGTCGTTGCATTCCCCTGCTGCAGCTCCAGTTCTCGCTGTCCCCACTGCCCACACGTAGCAATCACGACATGCTGGCGGGGTCGGCACTTCTGCCCGCTCGTCCACATCTTGCGTGTACTTATGCACAGGTGCAGTATGCTCCAGATGACACGGACAAGCGGGGATGAGTGCCCATGCATGCGCTGAAGAGCCAACCCAACTGGCCGACTGCAATAATTACGGGCGGCCAGCGAGGAGGACCGGAGCTGCTGCAAGTGAGTGCAATGCCTGACAGAGGCTGGACAGGTGAGTAAAAATAGGTTATGGCAGTTAGCCTCAGGAGTCCTTAAACTCATAGGTAAGTTGTAATGCTCAAACATTCTTTTCCGGTTACATACCTGCACAGACAAAGCAATGTAAACCTATTTCAATATAGTGGCAACCGAGAAAAAAATGAAATGGGCAGAGACCGAATGGTCCATAAAACCGTTCCTGATGTTTTTAACCTGCTCATATGTTCTCTCCCTGAGTGCCCGAGTGGTCAGCCCCACATACTGCAAACCACAAGGGCACTCAAGGAGTTATACAACCATCTTTGACTCAGTTCAGAAAGCTTTTGATGGGAAAAGACTCTCCACTTGTTTTTTGTGAGAAAGGTAGTTTTTCTTGAAACTTTTGTGCAATACCAGCACGCGTGGCAAGTCCCATATTTATAAAATCCCACAAAGTCTCCTAGTCTCCCAGATCGCTGCCTAGGGATATCCACAGCACTGCTTGTAATCAGGTCTTTTACATTTGCAGCCCTCCTAAAGATGACATTTGGTTTCTCAGGGAGCAAACCCCCTAGTTCTTCATCTGCGTGTAGAATGTGCCAATGTTTCTGAAGAATCTTTTTAATTTCCCTATGCTGAATACTGAAGTCGGTTACCATAGTAATTCTCTGATTTTCCGTATTGTTTGTTGTCCATATATCACTCCTTTCCTGTCTGTTTTGCTGCCTCCATACGTACCTTTTCTATTTCCTCTTTGCCGTAGCCTTTTTCTACAAATCTTTTGGTGAGTTTGTTGGCCTCTATATTAAAATCCATTAACTCTATACAGTTCCTGTATATTCTAAGCATCTCACTTTTGGGCACCGATTTCAACCAATTCTCATGACCGCTTTTTCTCGGTATGTAGCTATTGCGATCGGTTGTTTTTAAAGGTTTGTGTTTTGATACTCCCTCCATTGTTGCAGATGCTTAAATCAAGAAAATTCACCTTTGATTTGCTATATTCACATGTAAATACTAGATTTTCCTCATTTTTCACATGTGTTTTTCACCTTTATTCAATAAGTCAGTTTTCGTCACCCTCCCACACAAACACTATTGTCTATATACCACATCCATAGTTTGAGGGCAGTGGTCTTTCATGTCCATAAAATTCTCCTCCCATTCTGCAACATATAAATTTGCTAGGCTGGGTGCATACTTTGCACCCATCGCCACACCCACTTTCTGCAAATAGATACATTATTATACCAAAAATAGTTGTTGTTCATGGCAAACTCCAAACATTCTAATAAAAGTTTTGTTGGTCTTCATTAAAATTTTCTGATTTCTGTAAAAAGTGTTTAACAGATAAAATACATTTTGGTTGATGACCGTATATAGTGAGGTGACATCTGCAGTGACTAAAGCTATTTTCTGTTAATTGCACATTCTCATATATTAAGCTTTCTCGAGTCTTTCAAGTATGAAGGGACAGTTACTACAAGTGGTTGTAGAAAACAGTCTATGAACTCTCCCAATCTGGAAGTAATTGACCCAATACCACTGACGATTGGTCTTCCTGGTGGCTCACTGCGTGGTTACTCCTGTTGCATTTTTGCCTGAGGAAGCGGGCTAGAGACCCGCGAAACGCGTTGCAGTAGTTTTTCGAGTACTAACTAAATTTGATTGAATTTGTTGTACCATACACTTTTTTTTTGGGAGGGGGGGGGGGGGGGGAGACGAGTCCACCCTCGCCACCCACATTTTAATTGGTATCACTATTTTATTCTGTTGGCGCCTCTGTATCCTCCTTATACATACAGCATTGGCATTCTTTAAAAGGATGGCAGTAAGTAGGTGGCTTCTTTCTCCACTAGTATTCCTTGATTTTGACCCTTAATGATTAGTGTGGCGAGTTCTTGCATAAACTCAGGGCCGGGGTCTTGCCTCAGTGCTTCATGTTGTCATCTTTCAAGATCTAGTCAATCATTTTTGCATATTGTAACTTGGACAATATAACTATCCCCCTCCCCTTCCCCATCCGCAGGTTTCACCATTATTTCCTTTGTATCTGTAATACTCTTGACAGCCTCTTGAATCTCTTGTTGGTTTTTAATCTTTTATTTTCATATTCTCGAGATCTAAATTAAAGGTTTCGATTTCATGAAGGCTGCTGTGGGGTGGGTTATAAGTAGAATTGTTTTTAAGTCCACTGATAAGCATTTTCCTGCTGAGGCTGGTATCTACAGTGTTAGTGGTTGGGGCACTGTTGCTGGAAAAATACTTCTTGGGGTGGGGCACTGTTGCTGGAAAAATACTTCTTGGGGTGTAGTTTTCTAACAAATTTCTGCACATCTATAAATGTTTTTTTGGTTTTGTTTAAAGGCTGATCTGGAGCAAACTTCATTCCTTTATCCAGCAAAGTTATCTCATTTGGACTTAAGTCAATCTTGCTGATGTTTGAAGATTCCCCCTCCTCCCATTCCACCTTCCTGTCTTTCTTGTTTGCATTGTTTTCTCCTTCCTCCTCTGCATCCCCTTCTCCTATGGTGTTTCATTTTTAATTTTTCCCTGGGGGGAATTCCTTGGCCTAAAAAGCATGGATCTATGCTTGTGGTGGGAGTTCCAGGTTCCGAAACGGCAATTGTCGGAAAGGTTTGTAGTGGAGAGTATTTATGTTGGTATGTGGTACATTGGTTGTGGTCGCCAACCCTTATTATATTTTCGGGGATATCTGTATCTTGGAGACGAAGGGCCCGGTTGTGGGCGAGGACCATAGTGTGTGGGGTTTCCGCGGGGATAGTATGGAAGGGTTGGAGGATGGTTATAGTAAGTTGAATTATGAAATGATTGATTTTGTGGGTAAGGTCTGGTGGGTCTCTGGTTTAGGTCTTGTGGGGCCCATTTAGGGCCTTTGGGGGTATCACTTTCACTTGGTTTGGGTTTTACCTCTTTCGGTGGTATAGTGGGTGTGGCTGGGGGATTTTTTGGTATGTTTTTCGGCACATTTTTATTTTCTAGGTTATCAGTGGGGTTTAAGCTTTTTTCCGGACTGCCATTTGTATGCTATTTTCTTTTTATAGTCAGCGTGGTCTCTTAGATATTTCTTTTGTTTGCTTATTTTAATCTTTGTCCACTCCTTTTAGGTAATGTTGTAAATCTGCTGACAGCTTTCTGTAGTCATCTAATTCTTTATATGGTTCTAATTTAGTTTTCACTTCAAATTTTTTTTTTCATGTCTATTAAACGTCTCCTTTTATTTCCTAAATGTCCGATCTGCTCCCGATCAACAGGATCAATCAGGAGCATTTCGGATACAGATAATAATGACAACCGACATTGCTAATGAAGGGGTAAGTGAAGCATTCACACAGCAGGGCACAGGGCTGTGCTCATACCTGACTCTTAAAGTGAACCTCCAGACTAAAAATCTATTGACGTTTAAGTTTCACAGCATCAGAACTTTGTTTTTCTTACCCAAGCCTCATTTTTAGCTCTAAAGAAGAAAACTGCCCGGGCATTTTTCCCCTGATGCTGTGCAAAGCATGATGGGATTCCTGATGTTGTTCTCCTCCTTCTGCTGTTTTGGTGCAAATTTGTTTTTCTTTTAATTTTGAATTTGAGATTTGAAGCCGAGCGCGCGCGCAGCAGGGAGGAGTGATCAGGACACAGGACAGCTGGAGCGGTCTCAAGCTCCCTGTCACATCCTTTCAACCAAAAAGATGGCTGCCCCCATGAAATCACAAACATTTGCCTGTTCTTTTAAAACAGGGTGGGCAAGAGATTATATTACCTATTTTAATTAACATAACTAATGTAACTTAATGACAGTATGTTTAGGCTGAAGTTCCCCTTTAAGCTCCCCAGAGCTGCTCCATGCTCTGTACACACGCTGCTGCTCCATCCAAAGACAACTATAGCAGGGATAAAAAGGAGGCAGTGCTGTGAGCTACAGGATACTTCCAGATATTCTGGTATCTCAACTTGATCCTGTCCCCTGACACTGCCCCGGCCCTGGTCTGAGGGGGGATTCTGTGCAACTGTAATCCCCCCCCCCCCCCGCGTTTGCCTATGTGGTCTATAAACATTGGCACATCACTAAAGGCAAACTTTCCTTACACCTTCTCATTTTTCTAAGCACACCGGAATGATAGCTCCTCGGCCTTTCCATGCATGTGTACCTACTCCCAGGGCCGGATTTACCATAAGGCACGTGCCTACAGGCGCCTGATGATAAAAAGGTGGCTCAATCCTCTCCCCTAGTGCTTCCCTCCCTCCTTATGCAGAGTCTCGAGTTGATTGTAAATGAGGTTACTAACCAAGCTCTCAGCCTTCCAGTGACAAGATCTCCTTTCAGTAGAGGGTACCTCTGGCTACCTAATACTAAGGGGCACCTGTAGCTACCTATGATGGGCAAGGGAAGTAAGGGAGGAGTGACAGCTGGGTCAGGCAGCACACTTGCGGTGCAGTTCGGTGGGGGTTAGTAGATTCATGGAGGGCGGAGTCTAGGGTGCCAGGACATCTGTCTATAGGCTCCTATGCTGTAAATCGGGGCCTGCCTACTCCTCCAATCAAAAGCATTCTGGGTGCCATTTTTCTGTACATTTTTAAAAGCATTGATACTTTCAACCATTGTTCCAACACAGGATGAGGACAACTTCCAGACAGCACCTCACCCAACTTTATAAACCATCTTTATCACTCACCTTCTGCTGCTGTTGATAGCATAGAGAGCTACTGCTATGTTGCATTGCTGTGCTCTTTCAGCAGTTTTGTTTTTTTACTACTGTATTTTGCCCCGCCAACTCCAATGCGTCCATACAGATGATGTATGAGCAGATAAAGCAAGAAACATATGTCTCGCTGATCGGACAGGGATATGCTGACTGCTCAAACACCACAGGCCTATTCAGGATTGATTTAAGGATAATATTTTCTCAAAAATTGACCTAGTGATGCTACCTCTGAACCTCCTAAAGTATGTGTACCACCTGATGCCTCTGCATTGGTGCTTTACCCATAATGCTGCTGTCCGATGTGTCCAGACTCCTCTTCCGGATTTGAGCCCCACATGGTTGGCCCCGTGCTATGCACCAACTAAGTGGGGTGTGAACCCAGAACAGGAGTGCAGAACCAGCAGCCGGGGGCGGAGAGGTAAAGTTGGAAATTTATCAAACAGTTCATTGATCTGACTGGAAAACTGCATGCATTAGGCTTAAAGAGAAACTCCAGTGAAAGTAATGTAATAAAGTGCTTCATTTTTACAATAATTATGTATAAATGATTTAGTCAGTTTTTTCCCATTGTAAAATCTTTCCTCTCCCCGATTTTACATTCTGACATTTATCACATTGTGACATTTTTATAGCTGGCAGGTGATGTCAGTGGAAGTAGCTGCTGCTTTCTTTTTTTGGCAGTTGGAAACTGCTGTAAAGTTATTTCCCACAATGCCACGAGGTTCACAGACAGGAAACTGCCAGGACCATGGTCCTAGGCTTCCTGTGGGAGGTGTTTCACCACAATATCAGCCATACAGCACCCCCTGATCAGTTTGTGAATAGGAATAGATTTCTGATGGGAAAGGGGGTATCGGCTACTGATAGGGATGAAGTTCAATTCTTGGTCACGGTTTCACTTTAACTACTTTGGCCTCCTGGACGTACTTGCTACGCCCAAGAGGCCATGTGCGTGTCCGCGCGCTCCCACGGCCGATCACGCACTTGCACTCGCGCTCCCAGCCACGGTTCGTTAGCCTGGCAATCAGTGAATCGGGCTATGGTGCCCGAACACTGATTCCTCTCCCTCGCAGAGAAAGCGACAGCTTCTCTCAGAAGCTTCGCTTTTTCTGGCTGTTGCGTCCCCCATGCGTCTCTAAGCGCATGTTACGCTTAGAGTGACGTCATGTAAACAAACTCATGGCCGCCATCTTGTGGCCAAAAAGTAAAACTACAACTAAAAGTAAAAAAAAATAAAACAAACACACATTTACACTCTAAGACTACTGTTTACATCCCACCCTCCCAAAAAATACCCAAATAAAATGTTTAATATAAAAAAAAAAAAAAAATTACAATAAAAAAAAATGTAAATATTTACCTAAGGGTCTAAACTTTTTAAATATCAATGTAAAGATGAAATATTTCTATTTTTTTTTTTTTTATTTTAAACTTGTAAATAGTGATAGATGCAAAACGGAAAAAATGCACCTTTATTTCCAAATAATATTGTTGCCATACATTGTGATAGGGACATAATTTTAACGGTGTAATAACCGGGACATATGGGCAAATACATACGTGAGTTTTAATTATTGAGGCATGTATTTTAAAACTATAATGGCTGAAAACTGAGAAATGATTTTTTTTTGTTTTTTCTTCTTCTTCCTGTTAAAATGCATTTACAGTAAAGTGGCTCTTAGCAAAATGTACCACCCAAAGAAAGCCTAATTTGTGGTGGAAAAAACAAGATATAGATCAGTTCATTGTGATAAGTAGTGATAAAGTTATAGGCTAATGAATGGGAGGTGAAAATTGCTCGGATGCATAAAGTGAAAATGACTGAAGGCTGAAGTGGTTAAGGTGTCCATTAAATTTACAATATTATCATTACATTTGATCTTTCAGTTATGCATGGTACACACCATGCAGTTTCATGTCAGGTTGAAGCAATTACCGATGACTGGTCAAATCCGATTTAAAGGACTTTTTCTGACCAATTTTTGTATAGAGGTGATCATACAAAAAAAAAAAAAAAAAAGTACCTGTCAAATAGTTTGAATACATAATAGGATATTGAACGGTGTAACAGGCATAAGATTACAGCATGTATTAAGAGTAATTGATTGCTCATATAAAACCGTTGTTTAGACATTATCCTTTCTATTCCAGACAATCATAGAATCATTTCACATTGATTTTCCCCACTAAGGGCTGGTGCACACCGAGCGGGTTTTTTGGCGTTTATACGCTTGGTTAATGTATCTCAATGGGCTGGTGCACACCAGAGCGGGAGGCGTTTTGCAGAAACGCATACTCCCGGGGTGAGACATTTTTTGGATTGCGGAGGTGTTTCTGCCTCCAATGTAAAGTATAGGAAAAACGCAAACCGCTCTGAAAAACGGCAGTTCAGAGCGGTTTTGCAGGCGTTTGTTACAGAAGCTGTTCAGTAACAGCTTTACTGTAACAATATATGAAATCTACTACACCAAGAACGCTTACCAAAACCGCAAAATGCTAGCTGAAACGCTACAGAAAAATAAAAAGCGTTCCAAAATCTGAAGCATTTTGCGGATCTTCTAGTGGGTTTTGGTGTGCACCCGGCCATAATGTGTGGTTTTTTTTTGTACAATTCAGTCTTACGAATCTGAACTAAAAATCACATCTGAGGAAAATGTTATAAACATGCCATTAATGGACACTTTTATGCACACAATGCAATTTCCAAATTCACATCAAACGGATTTATCCAATTTCCAGCATGTACGATCTGCTTCTAATTAAAGGGACAGTGCAGAAACTATGGAAAGATGCATATCATTTTAAAGCTCTCTTTCTCCTCTTTCCAATGATATATAAATCACCGCCCTACGCCTTTTAGTTTTCGCTATTTTCGCGATTGAAATTGCCGCGGCTGCGATTTCGATCGCGAAAAGAGAAAACTAAAAGGCGTAGGGCGAAGATTTAGGTGTCGTCAGAAAGAGGAGAAAGAGAGCTTTAAAATGATATCCATCAAGCCATAGTTATATTGTATTACACAGGGCGACTTTTTGTCAAAGTCAGCAGCTGCATTCAGCAGAATGGAGCTGCTGACACTGGGGAAAGTGTCGGCCTGTGTAATACAATATAACTATGGCTTAAAGGATATCATTTTAAAGCTCTCTTTCTCCTCTTTCTGACGACACCTAAATCTTCGCCCTACGCCTTTTAGTTTTCTCTATTTTTGCGATCGAAATCGCGTCCGCGGCAATTTCAATCGCGAAAATAGCGAAAACTAAAAGGCGTAGGGCGGTGATTTATATATCATTGGAAAGAGGAGAAAGAGAGCTTTAAAATGATGTGCATCTTTCCATAGTTTCTGCACTGCTCGGAGTCCCTTTAAGGAGTGTAACTTTTGTGCACCATTGATCAACAATCACTTTCTTGATCAGAAATGCTGTAAATTATCCCCTAACGGGAAGATTACAGGGTGTATATAAGACACATTTTACCAGCACTTTCTGCTATATAATGTTCCTGGCAGTATCTGATACAAAAGACACAAATGGGGCAGTCCTCTGTGAGATCTTCTTAAAGCGGCACTACAGCGAAAAACTGTAAAATTTAAAAATATGTACTTATTTATACATGTTTGTACATATTTTTAGAGTAAAATGAGCAATAAATTACTTTTCTACTATGTTGCTGTCACTTACAGTAGGTTGTAGAAATCTGACAGAAGTGACAGGTTTTGGATTACTCCATCTCTTTATAGGGGATTCTCAGTGAAATATTTATTTTCAAAAGCACTTAGGGCTGGTGCACACCGAGCGGGTTTTTTGGCGTTTTTGATACGCTTGGTCAATGTATCTCAATGGGTTGGTTCACACCAGAGCGGGAGGTGTTTTGCTGAAATGCATACTCCCGGGGTGAGGCATTTTTTGGATTGCGGAGGCGTTTCTGCCTCCAATGTAAAGTATAGAAAAACGCAAACCGCTCTGAAAAACGGCACTTCAGAGCGGTTTGCCAGGCGGTTTTTGTTACAGAAGCTGTTCACTAACAGCTTTACTGTAACAATACATGAAATCTACTACACCAAAACCGCAAAAATGCTAGGTGAAACGCTACAGAAAAATAAGAAAAAGCGTTTAAAAATCTGCTAGCATTTTGCGGATCTGCTAGCGGGTTTTGGTGTGCACCAGGCCTTAGTGAATGGCATTTGCTCTGTCCAACTGCCAAAAAACTGTGTAGCGAGCAGGGAAGCTGGCCAGCATCTTTGTATGAATCCTTTTTAGGGAATATCTTTATAAAGAAAAAAAGCCTTGCTGAGAGTCCCCTATGAAGAGCTGGACTAGTCCAAAACCTGTCACTTATGTCAGCTTTCTACCACCTACTGTAAGTGACGGCAACATAGGAGAAAAGTAATTTATGGCTCATTGTACTCTGGAAAAAAATGTTTATCTAGGTTTGCACATTTTAAATTTTACAATTTTTCGCTGTAGTGCGCCTTTAACCCTCCCCCCCCCCCCCACACACACACACAGTTGCGAAACATTCACATTAAACCACTCCCATTACTGTGAAACACTCGGGCTAGGTTCATAGTGGTCAGTTGCATAACGAATGCATTATAATGCGTTAAAATGACTGTTAACTGCAATGGAGACTGGACATAAACTTTAAAGAGACTCTGTAACAAATTTTTCAGCCTTAGTTCTTCTATCCCATAAGTTCCTATGCCTGTTCTAATCTGCTCTGGCTTACTGCAGTCTTTCCTAACTGCACTGTCTCTGTAATAAATCAATGTATCTTTCCTCTGTCCTGTTTGTCGGGCTAAGGCTTGATTGTGTGGAATGTGCAGGGCTGCTTGTGATTGGTAGAAGCGATACACACCCTCTGCAGGCCCCCTGCACACTCTGAATGACTCACACACTATGCTTAGCTGAGCCTATTAGAAGCTGGTTAGTTTGTTTGTAAACACTGCCTAAAACTGTTAATTACAAGCCAGGATTGCAGCAGAGAGTGGCAGAAACAGCACAGAGGGGCACAGGAGAAAATAATGAATAGAATGGTATGCTTTTTATTGTAAGAATATTAGAGTACAGATTCTCTTTAATACAAGGCCTGCATGCAGCGAGTTAGAATAATGTGATCCGTTACATCTCAGCACTGTGAACAGGACCATATAATTGTATGGGCTGTGAGTTGACATGTAGATTTATTCTGCAATGCAACTGAGCACTGTGAACAGGGCCTCAGGGTGAGTCACACAAGTATACAGACAGAAAGCATGGTAGTCCTCTGAGATCTCCCAAGCACCCCTCCTTTGCTGTGAAACATTCAGTATTACCCCACAAATTACTGACAGAAACCTGGTAAAAGCCTTGAAGGAGGAAGTGCGCCATAGCAAGGCTTGCAACGCGTCCAATAGGCTCCAGCATGGCTCGTTGAAACGTTGGGCGGAGAGCGGCATTATGGGTAATTAACCCCGCCGCATCTAGCTGCTCAGCTGTGGCAATTTAAAGCTCATTTGAATCACGAGTTGCCACCGTGGTTACTCGGGATTAATCTGTAATGAGCAGCCCGGTCCTCAGATCTCCTATAACCCCCCTCCCCCCCTAAAAAAGGTTCAGCAACGCAAATTACTGGTAGAAACGGCTCTGTAGTCCTCAGATCTCATACCCCCTCCGTGAAACATTCAAGTACAGCAACATACATTACTGATAATAAACAGCATGGTAGTTCCTGGATCTCATACACCCTCTTGATCCCCCCCCCCCCTCCAAAAAACTTTAGGTACATCCACACTCATAGAAACAGCATGGTAATCCTCAGATCTCCCACCTATACCCCCCCCCCCCTCCCCTGTACAGCCACACATATACTACCGATAGAAACCGAATGGTAGTCCACAAAACTAGATCTCCTACCCCTTCCCGTTCCATACACATTCAAGCACAACCACACACATTACTGAGCAAGAAGCATGGTGTACCTCTCTGTACCTACAGCCTTTTTCAGGTTAGTCGCACCACCGTACAGCAACCACTCCGCATACATGTAGGGTAAACAGGGGAGGGAGATGAACCTTCAATGCGCATAGTGGGCGTGGTTATTAATGCGCACACTCATAAGAAAATGTAGGTAGGATCAATGCGTAGGATGTTCAGTAAGAGCACCCCCTCTTGTATTAGGTAATCCCCCAATATAGCCACAGATGTCCCCCCTTGTAAAAGCCAGCCCCCCCCCCCCAAAAAAAAAAATTGCAGGGTAGTGTGCACAGAGCAAAGATGGTTTAGTTGCCTATATTGATGCCACCGGAATCCATTCTCTTCACTCTGCTGAACAGCCCCTCTGTCTCCTTTTGGACTTCTCCAGCAGGGCAGAAAGACTCAATAGAAGACCCTGGAGGGACTGCGAGAGAGTGAAGATGAATGATCCCGGTGGTGACGAGATGGGCAACTATGCCAACTCACTCTGGTCCACATTTATTGTATTTATAAAGCGCCAACATATTACGCAGTGCTGGACATTAGTTTACAGACAACATTTAGGGGTGACATACAGCAATATGACAATACAGGAATACAAGAAAGACGAGATCACACAGCACAGTATGAGTACAAGGTAATGCTTAGTCACTGGATGGGAGCATGGAGATCACACAGCACAGTATGAGTACAAGGTAATGCTTAGTCACTGGAGGGGAGCATGAAGATCACACAGCACAGTATGAGTACCAGGTAATGCTTAGTCACTGGAGGGGAGCATGGAGATCACACAGCACAGTATGAGTACAAGGTAATGCTTAGTCACTGGAGGGGAGCATGGAGATCACACAGCACAGTATGAGTACAAGGTAATGCTTAGTCACTGGATGGGGCATGGAGATCACACAGCACAGTAGGAGTACAAGGTAATGCTTAGTCACTGGATGGGAGCATGGAGATCACACAGCACAGTATGAGTACAAGGTAATGCTTAGTCACTGGATGGGGCATGGAGATCACACAGCACAGTATGAGTACAAGGTAATGCTTAGTCACTGGAGGGGAGCATGGAGATCACACAGCACAGTCTGAGTACAAGGTAATGCTTAGTCACTGGATGGGGAGCATGGAGATCACACAGCACAGTATGAGTACAAGGTAATGCTTAGTCAGTCACTGGAGGGGAGCATGGAGATCACACAGCACAGTATGAGTACAAGGTAATGCTTAGTCACTGGAGGGGAGCATGGAGATCACACAGCACAGTATGAGTACAAGGTAATGCTTAGTCACTGGATGGGGCATGGAGATCACACAGCACAGTAGGAGTACAAGGTAATGCTTAGTCACTGGATGGGAGCATGGAGATCACACAGCACAGTATGAGTACAAGGTAATGCTTAGTCACTGGATGGAGCATGGAGATCACACAGCACAGTATGAGTACAAGGTAATGCTTAGTCACTGGAGGGGAGCATGGAGATCACACAGCACAGTCTGAGTACAAGGTAATGCTTAGTCACTGGATGGAGCATGGAGATCACACAGCACAGTATGAGTACAAGGTAATGCTTAGTCACTGGAGGGGAGCATGGAGATCACACAGCACAGTCTGAGTACAAGGTAATGCTTAGTCACTGGATGGGGAGCATGGAGATCACACAGCACAGTATGAGTACAAGGTAATGCTTAGTCACTGGATGGAGCATGGAGATCACACAGCACAGTATGAGTACAAGGTAATGCTTAGTCACTGGATGGAGCATGGAGATCACACAGCACAGTATGAGTACAAGGTAATGCTTAGTCACTGGATGGAGCATGGAGATCACACAGCACAGTATGAGTACAAGGTAATGCTTAGTCACTGGATGGAGCATGGAGATCACACAGCACAGTATGAGTACAAGGTAATGCTTAGTCAGTCACTGGAGGGGAGCATGGAGATCACACAGCACAGTATGAGTACAAGGTAATGCTTAGTCACTGGATGGGAGCATGGAGATCACACAGCACAGTATGAGTACAAGGTAATGCTTAGTCCCTGGATGGAGCATGGAGATCACACAGCACAGTATGAGAACAAGGTAATGCTTAGTCACTGGATGGGGCATGGAGATCACACAGCACAGTATGAGTACAAGGTAATGCTTAGTCACTGGATGGAGCATGGAGATCACACAGCACAGTATGAGTACAAGGTAATGCTTAGTCACTGGATGGAGCATGGAGATCACACAGCACAGTATGAGTACAAGGTAATGCTTAGTCAGTCACTGGATGGGGCATGGAGATCACACAGCACAGTATGAGTACAAGGTAATGCTTAGTCAGTCACTGGATGGGGCATGGAGATCACACAGCACAGTATGAGTACAAGGTAATGCTTAGTCACTGGATGGAGCATGGAGATCACACAGCACAGTATGAGTACAAGGTAATGCTTAGTCACTGGATGGGAGCATGGAGATCACACAGCACAGTATGAGTACAAGGTAATGCTTAGTCACTGGATGGGGCATGGAGATCACACAGCACAGTATGAGTACAAGGTAATGCTTAGTCACTGGATGGAGCATGGAGATCACACAGCACAGTATGAGTACAAGGTAATGCTTAGTCACTGGATGGAGCATGGAGATCACACAGCACAGTATGAGTACAAGGTAATGCTTAGTCACTGGATGGGGCATGGAGATCACACAGCACAGTATGAGTACAAGGTAATGCTTAGTCAGTCACTGGATGGGGCATGGAGATCACACAGCACAGTATGAGTACAAGGTAATGCTTAGTCAGTCACTGGATGGGGCATGGAGATCACACAGCATAGTATGAGTACAAGGTAATGCTTAGTCACTGGATGGAGCATGGAGATCACACAGCACAGTATGAGTACAAGGTAATGCTTAGTCACTGGATGGGGCATGGAGATCACACAGCACAGTATGAGTACAAGGTAATGCTTAGTCAGTCACTGGATGGGGCATGGAGATCACACAGCACAGTATGAGTACCAGGTAATGCTTAGTCACTGGATGGGAGCATGGAGATCACACAGCACAGCATGAGTACAAGGTAATGCTTAGTCTGTCACTGGATGGAGCATGGAGATCACACAGCACAGCATGAGTACAAGGTAATGCTTAGTCACTGGATGGAGCATGGAGATCACACAGCACAGTATGAGTACAAGGTAATGCTTAGTCACTGGATGGAACATGGAGATCACACAGCACAGTATGAGTACAAGGTAATGCTTAGTCAGTCACTGGATGGGGCATGGAGATCACACAGCACAGTATGAGTACAAGGTAATGCTTAGTCACTGGATGGAGCATGGAGATCACACAGCACAGTATGAGTACAAGGTAATGCTTAGTCAGTCACTGGATGGGGCATGGAGATCACACAGCACAGTATGAGTACAAGGTAATGCTTAGTCAGTCACTGGATGGGAGTATGGAGATCACACAGCACAGTATGAGTACAAGGTAATGCTTAGTCACTGGATGGGAGCATGGAGATCACACAGCACAGTATGAGTACAAGGTAATTCTTAGTCACTGGATGGAGCATGGAGATCACACAGCACAGTATGAGTACAAGGTAATGCTTAGTCACTGGATGGGGCATGGAGATCACACAGCACAGTATGAGTACAAGGTAATGCTTAGTCACTGGATGGGAGCATGGAGATCACACAGCACAGTATGAGTACAAGGTAATTCTTAGTCACTGGATGGAGCATGGAGATCACACAGCACAGTATGAGTACAAGGTAATGCTTAGTCACTGGATGGGGCATGGAGATCACACAGCACAGTATGAGTACAAGGTAATGCTTAGTCACTGGATGGAGCATGGAGATCACACAGCACAGTATGAGTACAAGGTAATTCTTAGTCACTGGATGGAGCATGGAGATCACACAGCACAGTATGAGTACAAGGTAATGCTTAGTCAGTCACTGGAGGGGAGCATGGAGATCACACAGCACAGTATGAGTACAAGGTAATGCTTAGTCACTGGATGGGAGCATGGAGATCACACAGCACAGTATGAGTACAAGGTAATGCTTAGTCCCTGGATGGAGCATGGAGATCACACAGCACAGTATGAGTACAAGGTAATGCTTAGTCACTGGATGGGGCATGGAGATCACACAGCACAGTATGAGTACAAGGTAATGCTTAGTCACTGGATGGAGCATGGAGATCACACAGCACAGTATGAGTACAAGGTAATGCTTAGTCACTGGATGGGGCATGGAGATCACACAGCACAGTATGAGTACAAGGTAATGCTTAGTCACTGGATGGGAGCATGGAGATCACACAGCACAGTATGAGTACAAGGTAATTCTTAGTCAGTCACTGGATGGGAGCATGGAGATCACACAGCACAGTATGAGTACAAGGTAATGCTTAGTCACTGGATGGAGCATGGAGATCACACAGCACAGTATGAGTACAAGGTAATGCTTAGTCACTGGATGGGGCATGGAGATCACACAGCACAGTATGAGTACAAGGTAATGCTTAGTCACTGGATGGGGCATGGAGGTCACACAGCACAGTACGAGTACAAGGTAATGCTTAGTCACTGGATGGGAGCATGGAGATCACACAGCACAGTATGAGTATAAGGTAATGCTTAGTCACTGGATGGAGCATGGAGATCACACAGCACAGTATGAGTACAAGGTAATGCTTAGTCACTGGATGGGGCATGGAGGTCACACAGCACAGTACGAGTACAAGGTAATGCTTAGTCACTGGATGGGAGCATGGAGATCACACAGCACAGTATGAGTACAAGGTAATGCTTAGTCACTGGATGGAGCATGGAGATCACACAGCACAGTATGAGTACAAGGTAATGCTTAGTCACTGGAGGGGAGCATGGAGATCACACAGCACAGTATGAGTACAAGGTAATGCTTAGTCACTGGATGGAGCATGGAGATCACACAGCACAGTATGAGTACAAGGTAATGCTTAGTCACTGGAGGGGAGCATGGAGATCACACAGCACAGTATGAGTACAAGGTAATGCTTAGTCACTGGATGGAGCATGGAGATCACACAGCACAGTATGAGTACAAGGTAATGCTTAGTCAGTCACTGGAGGGGAGCATGGAGATCACACAGCACAGTATGAGTACAAGGTAATGCTTAGTCAGTCACTGGAGGGGAGCATGGAGATCACACTGCACAGTATGAGTACAAGGTAATGCTTAGTCACTGGAGGGGAGCATGGAGATCACACAGCACAGTATGAGTACAAGGTAATGCTTAGTCAGTCACTGGAGGGGAGTATGGAGATCACACAGCACAGTATGAGTACAAGGTAATGCTTAGTCACTGGAGGGGAGCATGGAGATCACACAGCACAGTATGAGTACAAGGTAATGCTTAGTCAGTCACTGGATGGGGCATGGAGATCACACAGCACAGTATGAGTACAAGGTAATGCTTAGTCACTGGATGGGGCATGGAGGTCACACAGCACAGTACGAGTACAAGGTAATGCTTAGTCACTGGATGGGAGCATGGAGATCACACAGCACAGTATGAGTATAAGGTAATGCTTAGTCACTGGATGGAGCATGGAGATCACACAGCACAGTATGAGTACAAGGTAATGCTTAGTCACTGGATGGGGCATGGAGGTCACACAGCACAGTACGAGTACAAGGTAATGCTTAGTCACTGGATGGGAGCATGGAGATCACACAGCACAGTATGAGTACAAGGTAATGCTTAGTCACTGGAGGGGAGCATGGAGATCACACAGCACAGTATGAGTACAAGGTAATGCTTAGTCAGTCACTGGAGGGAAGCACGGAGATTAGGCAAGTTAGGTTCACGGTAATGGAGGTGCATGATCAGGTAGGACACAAAAGGAGGACCCTGCCCAAAGGCTTACAATCTAGAGGGAGAGGTAGGGGACCAGAGTTCAGCTGAGGGTTTAGAGCACTTGTGGGGGGTGGTAGGCCAGCATGCTCTGCATATCACCAGGTGAGGGGAGGCACAGGTGAGCCCTGGGGGCACCCCTCTCTCCCGGTCACTCGGGGCGGCCCGCACTGACTTGAACCCCCGTCAGAATGCCACTGGCCTTTAGTGATAGAGGAGAAAAGATTGGAACAACCACAGCTTAGCCTGGCAAACATCCTATCAAGTTCATCTGCTTCCACCCAAATTGGCCTCAGACTAAAGCTGCATACCCATGCACAATGACTGTCAGCACCATGTAATAAATACAGACAGAGTTAAAGAGAAACTCCAACCAAGAATTGAACTTTATCCCAATCAGTAGCTGATACCCCCTTTTACATGAGAAATAGAATGATTTTCACAAACAGACCATCAGGGGGCGCTGTGTGACTGATTTTGTGCTGAAACCACTCCCACTAGAGGCTCTGAATACCGCGGTACTCCTGGCAACTGTAACAATGTTCACACACAGGAAATGGCTGTTTACAACTGTCTAACAGCCAGAACAGCTAGAAACAGATACATAACATGCCCACAGTAACAATGTCACCATGTAATAAATGTCAGAATGTGAATCTGGGAGAGGAAAGATTTTACAATGGGCAAACACTGACTAAATCATTTATACATAATTATGGTAAAAATGAAGCACTTTTTTTATTACATTATTTTCACTGGAGTTCCTCTTTAAGGATATTTAACATATTTATTAAAAACAAAGGATCACAATTAAATATAAAAATGTACAAGATATTGTATTTTTTACAAGCCATTCATATTGCCTCTTATCATTCCCTTCATCTTCCTGTCTAAATCTATCTTCCTCCTATCTCTCACACCGTATCCTCTTCCCAGTCCTCGAGTTGCTCTTCCTCCTCTCTGGCTCCACCCTCCCTGACCTACTTTGACTAGATCCTCCCCTGCCTACTCTGGCTCCATCTCTTGCTCCCTCTCTTCCTCCTCTCTGGTTCCACTGTCCTCTGTCTCTCTGGGATATCCCTTCCTGGACTTGGATTTTCTATTTCCGTTTTGCCTCCTTGCTTTCTTCAGGGGGGAACCACAAAGGAGACCATATTCGAAAGACTCCTGGGTTCTTCTATGGAAAAGAAAAAATGAACATTTTAGTAAAGCAAGAACAAGTTGGAGATAAGGAGCAGAAAAGATGCTGGAATCCTTCACCACTTTTACATTACAATAAGTTTTTTTTTTTTAAATACAGAACAGCTGCCAACCCAAAATATTTATCTTTAAAGGGAAAGTCCGAGCAAATAAAAAAAATCCACTTACCTGGGGCTTCTTCCAGCCCGTCAGCCGTCCTGTGCCCTCGCTGCAGCTCTGGTGGCTCCCGCTCCGGTGGAGATGCAGACCTGTCTACTTCCGTGTCGGCTTCCTCTGCGCTCCAGCATGCTGTTCACTGGTCGCGCTGACATCTGGACTGTACAGTCCAGATGTCAGCACGACTGAGCCGCTCGCACAGGCGCAGTAGGAATCCTGCACCGGAGGGGACCCAGGACCACCAGCGGTAAGCGGAGCTGCGGCGAGGGCATCAAAACGACTGGCAGGGGCTGGAGGAAGCCCAAGTTGGGTAAGTGGATTTTTTTTTTCTCTGATGTCTTTTAAAGACAACCCCAATCTTTTATGGACAAGTTAGCATAATGTCACTAAACCAGTCAGGGTTAGCTGTATTCTGTTAAAGAAAAAAATACAATCACTGAAACAAAAAAAAACAAAGAATCGTGGTGTTTGTCCATAAAAGAAAATACTTTTAAAGTCCACATGTGAGTGCTACACAAATTGTTCCATGTTTGCAACAATGCATGAATTTTCCCTAAAAAATATAGGCTAAACACCCAAATGTACATTCTTTACTATCTTTTGGGTATGGCCTGTGCAGAAATTCCCATCACCCAACATGAGCAGACTAGGTCTGTGCTGCTAATTTACTACACCGTTCAATTACCATATTTTATATAGGAGAGAAAGTGAGCAAGGTAAAATATAGTTTGTCCATATTGCAATCTATACTGACTTACAAACTACACTATCCAAATTATTTGGTTCATCCACCTTTCAGAAGTTGACAGTTCTGTCCTGGATTACCACTAATTGTATAAATGGTCATTTCCAAGCCATATAGGTGGTCTTAAAATGTTTTTATATTCTTGGATGCATAAAGTCTTCTCATTTAAAGTGAATATTAGAGTTCTATTACTTACCCGAGTTTCAGGTACTGTAACGGGAGTCCACCACAGACCAGCTTTGGTGGAGACCCAGAAAGCCTCTGGCATGGGGGTGGACCTTCTGTTGGCCATGGTGCGTATCATGGGTAGGAATGTCGCCACTGTGTGAGGAATACAATCTTCTCCCAACCTGCCAATAAATAAGTAAACGGTAAGTATAGCTTTGTATTAAAAATTAAGTCCATGTAAAAAAAAAGCTAACTTTGCTGAAGCCCCACAGTCCTTAGCCCCTCCACCCGCTTTATATCGCAGATAAACAGGTTCCTTCACTATATGCAGGAAGAGCATCATCACTCATGTTCTAAGACCACAATCTCTATACTTGCTGTCATGTCCCCTACTCTTTCTGCTCCAGATAAATATTGATATTCATATATTTCTGCACATAAAACAACTCTTCTAACAAGTATTATTTTGCCTCTAAATGTATAACCTCTAAAAAAAAATATTCTGGTTCAGAGTCACAAGTGTAGACCTCCAGTCCTCAAGGACCATATCCATGCCAGTGTTGGGATTGACTGAGATGTGTTCTATTTGATAAACCATACTTTCCCTGTTAGTTCCATCAATTAATTTGAGCTGTGCCAAAGTGTGAGGATCTCAGTCCTTGGGGACTGGAGTTCAACATCCCTGATTTAGATGAAGATGGGCAAACTTGTTTTGACAGTGATAATGGAAGAAGACAAAATTGTAAAAAAATTGAAATTACTGTCAGGCCTTTTTTTCTTTTTTTTTGTTGCTAATCTAGGGTTTAGTTTGGAAATTCCTCCTCACTTTTCAAGCACAGGCCTCCACCAATTACTGGTATAATAGCTGATTTTAATGGCTGGTAAAATGTGCTCAATGCTGATTAGGGCCACCCACTACTATCTGTCCTGGCTGTAGAGGAAGGTGATGGCTACTCACCGACTGAAGACTTTGTATGGGTCTATCCAGATAAATATAGGCTCTGGAAGTGCCAAGTCCTCGTACCGCAGTCCACTATACGCACAGGCTTCCAGAATGCTCACGTCTTTGTAACATTCATTACTGGAGATGGATCTGAAAGACAAGATGAAGGTTCCATTAGATGTAATACAGATAAACAGCAGTAACTGGCCATAAAATGAACAGGGATGCAACAAGTATAAACTAAATGCATAAGTGGGCCTTGCTGATGTCACAGTATGTAAACCTTATGAAACAAAATTGAAGTTGTGTATAATCCTTTAGACTGAGGAGATGCCTTAGAAAGTCTGTCCTGGTGACAAATCCCTGAGAATAGGTGGGAGGAAACCTCCTTTCTAAGAAAATATGGTA
This sequence comes from Hyperolius riggenbachi, assembly GCF_040937935.1. NCBI lineage: Eukaryota > Metazoa > Chordata > Amphibia > Anura > Hyperoliidae > Hyperolius > Hyperolius riggenbachi. The sequence goes on from NC_090651.1 coordinate 383,328,167, forward strand.
CTAAAAACCAGAAGGTTCTAAGCCAGGGATCTCCAACTTCCACTTTTCAAGGGTAAAATCCATGCCAGTGTTTAGGATAGTCAAATGGAGAAATTCTACTTGGATGAGCCACATCTTTCTTGATTCAGTCACATTCATTATTTTGAGCTCTGCCAAAAATGAGGTCCTTGGCTCTCTAGGGCTAGCGTTACAAATCCCCATTCTAAGCCATCCACAAGGTTTAAAACCAAAGTATATTTTTGGGTTGAAGTTAGTTTTTCAATATTTTTAACCAGTGTGAGTAAATGTATGCAAGGTGGAGGAATGTGGATAGTAGATACCAAGAGTTGCATTTGCTCCCTCATGTATATGGACATTTAAATATGTGACAAAATATGCACTCATTTCAAGCTGTGAAGGAAGAGCAGAATAAATACTTCCACCTATGAAACTTAGATAAAGAATCTGTAGAAGGTCTTGTCTCTTTATTGGAGTCCAGCCACAGTTGGTTTGCAGGATACAAACTTGTTACTACCAATGCCATCTATGGTCTCTCTACAGGTCTGCTACTTCATGCTGGACAGAGAAAGATCTGATGGCCAACAGCTAACCCTACAGTAACCATCACCATACCTCCCAACATTTTGAAAAATGGGAAATTTAGGCCATGCCCCTGGCCACACCCCCAACCCCCTAGTCACGCCCACCCCACAAAAGTTTTTTTTCCAATTATTAATTACTCCCAAAGGGGAGGCGCTGTGAGGGTGCCAGTGGGTGGGGGGGAGGAGGGTGAGGGTGGCTGTGGGCGGGCAGAGAGAGATCGAGGCACCAGCCCGGTATGCGGCATGGATGGCCGCCGCCATTACACTTCTCCCTCCCTCCTTCCTAATATGCCCCCAGTGTCCCCCGCAGAGTAAAATGGGCAGCGGTCGGAGCGGGCAGTAAGTCTTATCACTGCCTCTCTGCTGCGTACGGGGATCTCCTCTGATCTTCCTGCTTCCTGTGACGTCACAGGAAGATCAGAGGAGATCCCCGTATGCAGCGGAGGCAGTGATAAGACTTACTGCCCGCTCCGCTGCCCATTTTACTCTGCGGGGGGGGGGGGGAAGGGGACACTGGGGGGCACATTAGGAGGGAGGGAGGGGTGTAATGGCGGCGGCCATCCATGCCGCATACCGGGCTGGTGCCACAATCGTTTTTTTTTCCCACTCACTCCCCAGCGGCCGGGACCAGGGGGGGGGGGCAGCGCGGGACGGCCCCCCAAAATCGGGACCGTCCCGAAATCAGGCAGTTGGGGCCCCTGCCATCACCAGTAAACTTCATCTCTTATATGGAGAAATGAGAACAATCAGGAATGGCCACTGATCAAAATGTATTCCAAGTAATGTAAACAAATTACTATATGTATCAATGGATTGGAACAGTCCAGGGTTATCAGATGCGTCCTGCAGAGTGACTTACCTATAGGTCTGGTCTCTCTGGGGGTTATCCAGGTACCAGTGGCCCAGGAACTTGGTGCTCAGAAGTTCAGCAAGCTTATCCCCAAATTTGGTAACAGAGGCCGCCTCCAGCTCCTGCAGCCGGTTTCCCACCTTCTTTATAAACTCCACAGCGGCGGCAATTTCTTCCCTCATTTCCAATGGGATATTTTTATAAGCAACCATTTTCCTAGAAAGAAAAAAAATATTGTAATTGTTTTATTTCTACTTGATTTAATTTTATAGTAGAGTTCTTTTAATCTTATAAAAGCCTGAAGTGCACTCATCTCTTTAGGATATAATTATACAGAGTATGTGTGTGTATAATGTGTATATGTGTGCGTACACACACACACACTTTGTATGTGTGTTGCAGAGATAGTAAATCATTACTGTGAATAGTGACAGAGAAGTGTAAGGTAGCTACATGGTATGGCTCTAGCCTCTGGCATTGATGGCGACACAAATTACATTTAGCTGGTAAACCAAGGCATTTTTTTTTCAGTGACGAGACCTCTGAAAAGCTTTAGTGTTGCTGGCTAAAAGCTCTATAGCAGCAGTAGGGAACCTTGGCTCTCCAGCTGTGAAAGCTACAAATCCCAGCATGCATTTGCCTTTATTAATCATGACTGTGGCTGTCAGACTCCTGCAATGCATTGTGGGACTTGTAGTTCCTTAACAGTTGGAGAGCCAAAGTGCCCTACCCTGTTCTATAGGTATGTGGAGCTTACAGGAGAATAGTTTGATAGTTGTTCTTTAAGGAATGTCTAGAAACAAATAATATTACTAGTGAAGTTGAGAAACAAGGACTGGATTGCTTTAAAATTCAGTGAAGCAGATATGATGCCCCGCCCTTGCCTGGGTCATGTGATATAAAAGCGAAAGTTGCTAAGCAACATGAATTGTGATGTTGCAGTTGTATGAAGGAACCATACCAAGGTGTGCCTTACCTTATTTTATATAAATCCTGAACAGTCTAAGTTTATTAAAGAACAGCTGACGTGAGAGTGATATGGAGGTTGCCATATTTATATTTTTTTACACAAAGCAGATTGCCTGGCTGTCCTGCTGATCCGCTACACCTAATACTGTTCATTTATTTTGGATTTTGAATGGATTTTCTGCATGCTAGTAGCAGGTGGGTGAGTCACAAAACTGCAGCCAAAGAAATCAGCAGGACTGCCAGGCAACTGGTATTGTTCAAAAGGAAATATGGCAGCACCCATATCCCTCTCAGTTCAGGTGTATCTTACAGTGGTATTGTCACCATAAAAATCAAATTTCAACAGCAACTGGTCTGAGTGTATTAAGTGATAAAGATGCTAATCCTGCATTTAAAACTTCTGCTGTTATGGTTTGGAGTGATCACATACTTAAGGAGCACTGGCCCTTTAATAGTCAGTGCCAAATAGTTGCATGCTGGGGGTTCTTTTGATCTATCATATATTCCTTTATTTCCCTGGCTAGAACCTATCTGAAACACTATCCTCTGCTCACTTGTGTTTACAAGCAAGGCTGAGGTAACTCCGTGATTGGAGGAGAAAAGAAGAAAAAGTTAAGGGCAGAAATGACATCAGTATTTATGCTCAATCACAAGAAAATGTATGCGTGCTCTACACCAAGCTTAACCCTTTCAAGTCTAGCTGTGCAAATCTGGCTAAAATGGCTTACCATGAGACATGCTCATGCAGAAATGCATCTGCTTTCGCATGCCAAACTTTGCAGGGTCAAAAACCAATACCGCGAAGCGGTTGCCCTGCGGGAATTAGTTCATGCTATACAGCACTATCCAGGAGCGCCTCGGGGAGGCTTCTCATTGCCCCCATACAACCGGGGGGCTGTGGGGCCCCAGGCTCTCTCACTGCCTAGGGACCACAGCAACACCCCGGAGGTGGAGGCAGGGTAGCGCAGACGACCCCCCCCCCCCAAGCGTGGCCGGCGCCGGGGGGGGCCATCCGCACCCATCTCCCAAAAATTTAAAAACAGGCACTTACCTGAACGTCCATTGCGTTCTGCTGCTGCGCATCGACTGGGGGCACTGCATGCGTGAGCATGTCTCATGATAAGCCATTTTAGCCAGATTTGCACAGCTAGACTTGAAAGGGTTAAGCTTGGTGTAGAGCACGCATACATTTTCTTGTGATTGAGCATATTTGCATTCTGTCCTTTGGAGGCAGGTGGTGGATGGTTTGCTCTACGAGTGGGCTGTCTGTGCCTGTCCTCCCCCCCCCTTCTGGAGTGATGTGTGTGAGCCAGCCCTGAGCCCCACAGCTCGGGGTGACCCATGCGTCACTCCTTTCCCATGCAGTGCCCCGAGTCGATGCGCAGCAGCAAAACGCAATGGACGTTCAGGTAAGTGCCTGTTTTTAAATTTTTGGGAGATGGGTGCGGATGCCCCCCCCCCCCCCCGGCCAGGCTGGGGGGGTCGTCTGCGCTACCCAGCCTCCACCTCCGGAGTGTCGCTGTGGTCCCTAGGCAGTGAGAGAGCCTGGGGCCCCGCAGCCCCCCGGTTGTATGGGGGCAATGGGAAGCCTCCCCGAGGCGCTCCTGGATAGTGCTGTATAGCATGAACTAATTCCCGCAGGGCAACCGCTTCGCGGTATTGGTTTTTGACCTTGCAAAGTTTGGCATGCGAAAGCAGATGCATTTCTGCATGAGCATGTCTCATGGTAAGCCATTTTAGCCAGATTTGCACAGATAGACTTGAAAGGGTTAAGCTTGGTGTAGAGCACGCATACATTTTCTTGTGATTGGACATCAGTATTTAGCCTCAAACTGTGGGCAAAAGACATGGTTCCCACCAGGAACTAAATTTTCTTCATTTACTATAGAACATTCACTGAGATCAAATGTAGACAGTACAATACTTGTGTTATGTAAGTAGATCAAGTATTTATCTACACGTTGTTTTCCCTGGCATAGTGTGGCTAATCCTACTGCTTTAATAAAGAAAAGTTCATTATGTAGGTGTCCTACAGAAGGTTACTATCCTTTAACGAGAGCTGCCATTTACTCTAACCCAATAACAGACATTTAAAAGTAAAGAGTCCACGTTTGTTGGGTCACTTGTGGTATCCCTACTAGATACTTGGAGATCTCGGGAAATGTTTTAGTAAAACAGTAACATCTCTATTTATAAATCTTCCAGTTTAGTGGACAGATAATAATAATATATACCGTAAATGATTTTAGCTGGCCTTACCTTAGTAAAGTAGTTGTAGTAGTGGGAGGTAGAAGTCTCTGTCCTCTTCTAGAGATGGTGCTAGTGTCGGATTCACTAGGTGGTCAGGTGTGAGGTCTCTGGTTTAGGATCTGCCTGCTTTTATATACAGCAGCTGTAAAGAGGCCAGACTTCACTGATTGGCTTTCACCTTTCTACTCACCTTTTTGAAATGTAAATGGATAATTTGCATAACACAGAACATTTTTCTAAACACCCAGCACAGCCCATCAGCCCTGGTCTGGGGAGAGCTCCCTCTACAGGCGTTACCTTGTTACAATGTTTGTTTTTGAGGGATTTTTTTTAGATCATGTTGAATTATTCAGTATTCTTTTGTGGTAAATGTATCAGTATGTATGTTTGCCTTCACTCACTAATATATGTGAAATAGATCTAAAAATCACTTATGAAAAGTTTATTTATGCAACACATCCAACGTGTGTCTTTATAAGATTATTCATATTAAATAAGTGAAAACCATTTCTCCTATGTTGTATATTTTACAACAGTTGTAGCTTTTAAATGTTAAAATGCAGTATGGCATGCGCTTAATCAGGAAGCTACAGGCTTTCTTATGCCTGGTACACAAAATTCAATTATTTCCAACATGCCCGATCTGATTTTCTGTTTACTTCTATACGAAATGAAATCGGAAATCAGATTGGACATGTTGGAAATAATCTGGCAGTAAATCTCACTGTATGTACCAGGCATTTAAGTCTGTCCAGCCTCCATTGCAGTGCACAATCAAAACTCATTGGCCTCAATTCTGGTAGGGTTATCAAACAAATTCTCATGTGAGGTAATTTACCTCATGAGGTAATAACATTTAGCAATTCTGGAAGGTTTTAGTCATGTTTTACCTCATGAGGTAATTTACCAAAAATCGCTATTCTCATGCAAATTAGGGGGCATGTTAGCGCATCATTTACTGATCAGTTTAAGGGCCCTTTTCCATTAGCAGTCGCTAGCGTTCGCGCTGAACGCTAGCGATTGCTGAATCGCAAAATGTAAAAAATGACCGGCGTTTTCCCGACGTTTGCGGCCGCGATTTTGCTATGCTATGCACTGCATAGCAAAATCGCGGCAAAAGTCGCTCCGCGGCGCGATCAAGTAAAACGAATCGCGGTAGTGGAAATTACCTACCACAATTCCTATGTTAAAAAGCAAACCGTAGCGATTTTAAAATCGCTAGCGGTTTGCGGTTTTGCGATTAAGCAGTCGCAAACGCCCTACTGGAAAAGGGCCCTAAGACCCACCTGTACCTGGACGTAAAGTCAATTTGTGTGCATTTTGCAGTTTCCTATTCAGGCTGTGTAATAGAAAACAATAGAATAAAACTCCAAATATTAACTGGATTGTGTTTTTTTTTTTTTAATAAAGGGATGCTTAAACACTTTTTTTTTTTTTTATAGGTTGCTACATAATCAAATGCAACTCCCCCCCCCCCCCCCCCCCCCCATAAAAAAAAAATTCTTCCAAAGACTATCCTAACTTATGGAAGACAAGGTCTACTATTTATTACTGCATGCTAACTGCTGAAATGCCTCATGTTTTACCTCATTTTTGGAAATGGAGAAAATCCTTTCAGAATTGCAAAAAAAAAAAAAAAAAAAAACAACTTCATGAGGTATGTTACCTACAAAGAGATGTACCTCACATAGCTACCAAAACTGAGGCCATTGTAACTTGTTTTGTAAGGAGGGGGCTGTTACAGCTCCAAAAACTCCACTCAAAGTAGATTGATGCACCAACTCTTACGCTAAGCATGCTCTATACATTTTTTTTTTAATAGAATAGATGTTATATTTGATTTAAAAAAAAAAAAAAGCTGATTCATAAAAAGGTTAAAGCATTTAAATTTTTTTTTTTTTTTCAAACATTGATTGGAAATAGACATTATCAGAATCAATAGCAAGGGATGTAACTGACAAACCTTAGTATAGAATTATTATTTGCATAACTTTCCTCTAAGGATTCTTATTGCTGTGTATGAGATACAGAATCATTCCCCTGAATCTAAGTGAAGCCAGCAAGTTAGATAAACAGCAACAAAATCCCCAATCCTATCATAATGAAGAAAAAGCAAGAGATGAAATATAGGCCATATCCAAATAATTTTTCAACTGAGTTTTCTCCAAGAAGAATTTCTCAAACCTTACCAGTAAAATACTTTTATATCTCCCACCAAGCTAATTACTAAATATAAAGATACATTTGTTACTTTACCTACTAAGTAGTACTATTCAAAGGGCTCTATTCTCAATGAGTTACCGCATGAGTTAAATTAGATAGTGATAAATTCCGACCAAAATATCTCCATTTTGAAATTCACAATTTTTTTTTTCTCCCTAAATTACCTCATGCAGTAAAAGTGAGGTAAAAGTGGGGTAATTACCTCAAAATCTATCTCCAATTTGAGATTCTCAATTGAAAAGTTGGTGTTTAGGATTTTTTATCCCCTACAAATGGCAGGTGATTATCACTTCTCTGCTGTTGGCCTTCAGGATGGAGCCTTTTGAGCTTTGTTTGCTCGAGTTTGTCTATTTTACATAGACGGCAGAAAAGACGAGTGTGTCTAATCTCAAGGCGCACTTTCAGACCTCGTACAGTCTTTTTTACATGATTTTATAGATGCCGAGGAGAAAATTCATCTCTGCTCTAAAAGATAAGCAACAGCATAATTACCTTTAAAGAAAAACCATTTTTTTTTGTTACTGCTGATACAAATCTAACAAAAATTCTCCAGTGTATGTACTTCCTGCTTTCATGGAAGCAGACATAGGGTTAACATCTTGTGTTTACACATTAGCTGCTCTGCCATGGCAGAGGAGATTTCAGAGCTGGCACAGCTGAGAGCTCAAATTACAGTTATGATTAGTCACAGATGAGGGGGAATTAGACAGGCTAAATTATATACACACGGGGTGCATTTCTCTGTTTTCCTTCTGTCCTGCGCAAGAGTGGAAGTCCCACTTTAAATGTGACAGGCTTTCCTGGGTCGTCTCTGTGTAATGGGTGGCAAGCAAATAGGCTGCCCTACAGTGGTCAAAAAAGCTTTATTTTCCGTGCATTTTCCTGACTGTTTTATCACCTGTTTTACTTAAAACTTTTATCAAACATTTATCACACTTGGTACATTTTTAGTGAATACTCACTATTTTCACTATTTTTTGTGAATTATCACTGGAGGTAATTTTTCACCCCAAAAAGTTACCGCACATGGTTTTGTGAATAGAGCCCATAGTGTTGTATTTTTTTTTTTTTTTTTTTATACAAAAGATGAGAAAAGTTTAATTGGATAAGGGCTCTAATCTTTTAATAAGTTAGTGAGTGTTAAGGAAACTACTGTGGAAAAAGGAAATACATGATATTGAAATACAAGATTAATTCTATGTTGAAATATTCTCCATGTATGCTAATGTGTTTAAACTTATTAAAAACCACAATCTATAATTTTCAGCTTATGAATAAAATTTTTGATTTACTGGTTAAAAAAAAAAAAAAGGAAAATTGTATAAAAATCTTAACACCCCCCTTAAGATAGATATATCCCAGCCTGGTAATTGGGGGAATCTTTCTTTCTTCAGCCCAATACTAGTCTGCAGGTGTCGCCTCTCTATTGTAACTCAGCATTTGCATCCAATGGCCTGGCCACACCCCATAGATCAGCCAATGAATAGATATTTACCCCGTCAGGGAAAACACATTTCAGGCTATTTCACCTGCTGATTACAGAGGTTTCTGGTATGAATGGACTTGTTTATGGTTTATAGAGGGGTAAGTGACTGGACTTCACTAAGCACAGCCCCACCCTGCATATAAATCCTGTACAATCAGCAGGCCAAGCATGTGTGTTTATATGCAGATACCCCATGGGAGGAGACTGCTCTCTAATGTATTCATAGCTTCCCACTGGCTCTGCTGGAGACAATGTAGCTGGATGTGTTTATACAACAGAATCCAACAGGTATATTCACCAAAATAGAACTATTGTAGAATGAATACAGAATGTAATACTATGCACTAGAATACAATACAAAGAAGGCAATGCAGGTGTCGGTGTGCAGCATTCACTGGTATCTAGAGAGAGCTACAATACAAGTAACGCCAAAAATTGGACTTTTTGCACAATATTCTATTTATTTCAGTAATTCGACTTTAAAGGTGAAACTAATACATTAAATAGCATTACATCTTGCAAAGGGCTCATATGTGTGTTTTTTTTTTTTTTAAATCCCCCATGGCGCCGCATTAGCAAGAGTTTTTTTTTTTTTTTTTACAAAATCCTAAATGCTTAGAATAGGCTTAGGAAAGCCCTGCTAGTGGGTCCCAGGCTTAAAGAGACTCTGTAACAACAAAAACCTCACCTCGGGTGGGGGAAGCCTCCGGATCCTAATGAGGCTTCCCACGCCATCCTCTGTCCCACGGGGGTCTCGCTGCAGCCCTCCGAACAGCCGGCGACAGACCCGACTGTAGATTCAATATTTACCTTTGCTGGCTCCAGCGGGGGCGCTGTGGCGACTTTCGGCACGGAAATAGACGGAAATACCCGATCTCCGTCGGGTTCGCTCTACTGCGCAGGCGCCGGAAACTTGCGCCTGCGCAGTACAGCGGACCCGACGGCGATCGGGTATTTCCGCCTACTTCGGCGACAAGAGGCATCAGAGCGCCTGCGCAGGAGCCAGGAAGGTAAATATTGCGTCACGGCTGTTCGGAGGGCTGCAGTGAGACCCCCGAGGGACGCAGGACGACGTGGGAAGCCTCATTAGAATCCTGAGGCTTCCCTCACCCGAGGTGAGTACCCCCCAGGGGCCGTTTTGTCGTTACAGTTCCTCTTTAAAGAGTTTTAGGTTCTTTAAGTTCTCCAGTTTCCTCCCACATAATTGGTTTTCCACCTAAGCTGACCCAAGTCTACAGTAGGGACATTAGATTGTGAGCTTCTGATTGCAACATTTAAAAAATCTGGCCAATGTATCACACACGTGTTATGAAAAACAATTATGAAAAAAGATTGAAAACTTTGGAAAAAATTGATTAGGTGCATACGCTAATAAATTGCCCATCTACCCTACACCATTCAATTTTCATAAAAATTGATCAGAAAAATTCACCACTCCCAATCGACTTATATAAAAAATATAAGGGAAATCTCATTTGAATTTTTCACTCGAATTTTTTTCCATCTTTTTGGGACACCTGATCATTTTTATTGGATTGCTGCAAAATAAGATTATTTTATTGTATCATGTGTGGCCACCCACTCAACACAGGCAGAGTGATCGGGTCGAGAGAGGCAACAGGGGGACTCTCTGGACAGCTACCTATACTGGGGGCATCTATTCCAGGCTACCTATACTGGGGGCATCTATTCCAGGCTACCTATACTGGGGGCATCTATTCCAGGCTACCTATACCTTGCATTACCCGCCGCGGCGCACTCAGCATGCCACACTTGCTCCTTTTCTTTTATTGGCGCGGGGGGGTGTCATAATACCCCGCTCCGGGTGTCCAATGCCCTAGGTACACCACTGAGTAGATATTGGATCTATTGCATGAAAACTACATGATCGAGATTTTCGAGATTTTAAACAATTTTTTTTTTCTAGGATACTTTTATTTGACTAAACACTGATGCAAGAATTGGTCTGGCTTCAGACTTTGGAATCTGTTTAATCATAAAGCAAATTGAAGAAGTGATCTGCATTATGTAGAGTTTCTGGGCTTTAATGGCCCTTTATTTAACCTTTAACTAATGAATACATTCATCCAACCAACCAGATGTGTCCAATGGTGGATATGCTCATTGTACATGTATGATGTGAATACAACCCCCATTAGTGTAGGGACCCCTCTAAGATTGGCCTTGCTGCTGGCTATGGGGTCCCCGCATGGCTGAGGATATGGGGCACCAACAATCTTGTGTTTTGAGGTGTTGTGACTCTTCTGGCTGGGAGTTCTAGCTGAGAGGTCTTTTACATTTTGCATTACATCTGTTTCATCACATTAAAGAATTTAGATGACATATTGGGCTCTATTCACAATAACGTGCGGTAACTTTTGTGGGTGAAAAATTTCCTCCAGTGATAATTACCAATTTTGTTGACCCCTGTAGGGCAGCCCATATGCTTGCCACACATTACACAGAGACCACCCAGGAAAGCCTGTCACATTTACAGTGGGACCTCAACTCAGGACAGAAGGAAAACAGAGAAATGCACCCCGTATGTATATAATTTAGCCTGTCTAATTCCCCCTCATCTGAATAATCACAACTGTAATTTAAGCTCTCAGCTGTGCCAGCTGGCTGCCTCAGCAGAGCAGCTAATTTACAAACATCGGATGTTACACTATGGGCTTGATTCACAAAGCCGTGCAAGCGGTTTAGCACGAGTGTGCTAAACAGTTAGCACGGGAAGTGCCATTCGCGGACTTTTGCGTGCTCAATTTGCCTCGATTCAAAGTCCGCAATTGTGTGAATCGTGGCAAATTGCACCCGCAAAAGTGAATCAAGCCCTATGTCTGTGTCCATGAAAGCAGGAAGTACACTACAGATTTTTTTTTTTATTGGATTTGTATCAGCTGTAACAAATATATTTTTCTTTAAAGTTATTATGCTGTTGCTTATCTTTTAGAGCAGAGAAAATTTCCTCCTTGGCATCTTTAAAATCATCTAAAAAGGACTGTACGAGGTGTGAAAGTGCGCCTTGAGATTAGACACACTCGTCTTTTCTGCCGTCTATGTAAAATTAACAAACTCAAGCAAACAAAGCTCAGAAGGCTCCATCCTGAAGGTGCGTACACACATGCGACCATAGTCGTTTGAAATGATCGGGGAACGATAGTTTCAAACGTTGATCATTTTAAAAAAAAGCAGCCAACGACCACTAACAATGGATGATCTAGCTTGGTGGATCTTTTCCAACGAGGATCGTTTGCAAAAGTAGTACATCGTTGGAAAACGGTCGTTCGTACTAGGCTTGACATGCGCATTTCACTATTTCTCTGTGGGACTTTTCATTTTTATGCGCAAGCGCAATAGTTGCTTTACGTGATGCAATGTTCGTTCTAACAATCAGATCATTACCCACCTTAAAAAAAAAAAAAAATTACACTTAGGTCGTTCTTTCGTCAATTAAAAGTTTGTTCGTCCACAACGAACGATTGTTGTCATGTGTGTACGTAGCTTAAAGAGAAGTGAAAATTATTATTACCTGCCATTTGTAGGTGATAAAAAAAAATCCTTAACACCAACTATTCAATTGAGAATCTCAAATTGGAGATACATTTTGAGGTGATTATCACACTTTTACCACAAGAGGTAATTTAGGGAGAGAAAAAAATTGTGAATTTCAAAATGGAGATATATTGGTCGGTATTTATCACCACCTAAATTACCTGATGCGGTAACTCATTGTGAATAGAGCCCAATGGGCCGGATTCACAAAACCTCTCATAAATGATATTACCTGATTGATAAAAATAACCTTTCAGCACATTTTACAAGCAAAACAATCACTCAAAGTAAGTTACTCCTGATTAACTTCATTTCAATATTACTTTTGTTACCTTAATTATATTTGTGCTCTTTGGAAGCTTAAAAAAGTACCATTGATAAGGTGAACAAGCTTTGCGAATCAGGTGCATACAGAGGCGTAACAATAGACCCTGCAAGGGATGCAGCCGCAGGGGGCCCAGAAGCCACAGGGGGGCCCGTCCAGAGAGACTGACAACTAAGGGCAAGGAGGGAAAAAGCTTTCTGCACAATTGTTCTAATGACTGCATCTGCTCAGCCACTAATATTGAATCACACAAAGTTTTATAGACAAAGATTTGTAGAAAGTCCCCATTCGTTGTGCAGATGGCGGGGGGCCTCATCCAAAGTTTTGCAGGGGGGCCCAGTGATTTCTAGTTACGCCCCTGGGTGCATAGTATCTGGGCTTCAAGGGATCTTTATTTAGGAAGTTTGATTTGACAGACGGCACTGAAGGATGTGGAATGATTGGATTAGATCTCCACTTTCATTAATGAGCTATTAGTCCGGTAAAGTCCTTTCCCCAGACAGTGTGTTGGGCAGCAGTGTCTGGACAATGGTGCTCTCTCATGTCAATTAATCCTTCTCCTCCCTAATTAGGTGACAATAGAGGGTATTAAGGTGGCCATACATCAGGGGACTTGGCGGGACTATTATACCCTAATTGGAAGAAATTCTTTGCCACCAAGTGCATGCCAGACCAACAAAGCGACCAATTTTGGGATGGAAATTGGTTGCATGGTCGCCCGTGCATGCTGCAAGATGTCGGGCTGAAGTTGGTTGGTCGGGTGAGCGGCGGTACAGAGGCCAATTTTGGAAGAACGACAAAACTCCCACTGCAATGTACAAGTGTGCCAGGTGTGTGGATTTATACATTACCTGTCCAGTGTCAGCCTCCACACTGTGTCCGTCCATCTCACCGGGCAGCCGCATACACTCACACGCAGCGTCTGACGTCATCCGTTATGCGCCGCTTGGGTGTACGCCTGTATCTGGCTGCCCGGTGATACGGACGGACACTGTGTGGATAAAAGACAGGAAACAAAAGACCGAGAGCCAAATCTGGTGTAGTATGTTTGACCAATATGAGAAAAATTGTAGTTGAGAATATACTCACAAGTGTGGGTCACCACGCAGGCGACCACTGAAATGGCAGGTGGGGAGAATTATAACCTGACCCCACTCAGGTATAAAAAGTCGCTCTCTATAGGAAGAAAAATGGGGATACACCCCTCCACCAAGGGTGGACAAAATGTAAAACTGGTAAAATAGAGGCGCCAAAACAGGATAAGATCAATTAAAATCCGGTTAAAAGGAAGGGGTGGGTGGATCCACTACCTTCACCAAAATGACCAGGCCAAATCCAAGCCAAAAGTAATACAAATAAAGTATTTATTGGTCTCCAAATATAGTGCAACGCGTTTCACGGGCACACATCCCGCTTCATCAGGCAATTTGAGGTAGGAGAACACAATGCTGGTGCATTCAAGAGCTAGAGCGCCTCTGTAGACTGTGTGGAGGCTGACACAGGTTAGTTAATTTATAAATGCACACTGGGGGGGGGGGGGGGAGACATTTATACATTGGGGGCAGCGGTGGGCTCAGCCGATTCCCTGAAGAGTTCATGCTGAAATCCCCCGGGAATGGCCTGTCGTGTATGGGCAGCTGCCACAAGAGACAAATTTCTCTCTAATCAGATTTGATCGATTTTTTTGTCAAATCTGTCCATAATAGTCAGGTCTATGGGCACCTTTACATCACTCAGACATCTCCACCTACTTGTGAGTATTTAGGAAGGTACAGGTCTCATAAGTAGACATCACTGGTGACCATTGTGTGGAGCGCACTCTGCACCTTCATCTCTATCCTCTCCAACACTGAGGGAGGAATCACCCTCCCATCTGTGGGAATCAGACCATTCCCCACAAGCAGTTTGCAGCATAATTGTGCATTAAGGCATGTGGTGTTTTACAGTCGCCATTGATTGCAATGGGAACGCATGCACTGTGCAGAAAGTGGTGCAGGTTGTCTTTCTTTGAATGGCTCCTGAAAATGCAACACCATAGAGCAGTGATGGCTGACCTTGGCACTCCAGCTGTGACAAAAGTACAAATCCCATCATGCCTCTGTCTCCCCACATTATGCTTAGAGCTTTCAGAGTATTGCAATGCCTCATGGGACATGTAGTTCCACCACAGCTGGAGTGCCAAGGTTAGCCATCACTGCCATAGACTATCAAAAATGGTGCAGTGTGACCCCTGCCTCAGATAAGAATGAAAAAAAAATCTTTATTAATCAGTAAACTGTATCTCTCACTATCCTACTTCCCCAATTTCTATTCTGAGCTCTGTATTTATGTAATGTTAAAGTGGATCTGAGAAACTTTTACGCGTTGCATAATTGTGTTCCTTTCATATAGTTTATAGGGCATTCCTCAAGCCAAATACCCTTTTTTTTTTTAATACTGTAATTCCCTATAAACTAAACAAGCCTCGCCCACAGCTTTTCAGAGAGCCTTGGCACTCGGTCCCTGGTAGCAGGGGCTTATGGGAGCTCAGTCTGGGCAGGAGGAGGAGGTTACTAGCCATGGATTTCAGAGGCAGAGGGGAGGAGGGAGGAGGAAGTGGGACTGAATTTACACACAGGCAAGCTGATAGCATCTCCAGCCCTCAGCCTGTGTCATGTGACAAACAGAACATGGCTGCCCTCATTGTATCACAGGAAGAAATAATCAAACCGTTGAAGCTGTTTGCAGCTAGATTTGCTGTGTAAACTAATCTAAACTTTAGAGAAGATATATATATATATATATATATATATATATATATATATATATATATATATATATATATATATATATATATATACACAAGTTACTTGTTATAGTTAGTTTTTCATCTCGGATCCGCTTTAAAGGTAACCTTAAGCCAAAAAAAAAAAACAAAAAAAAAAATCACCTGGGACTTCCAGTAGCCCCCTGCAGCTGTCCGGTGCCCTCGCAGCCTCGATCAGATCCTCCTGAACCCGCCGGCGACCACTTCCGGTTTCGCCGTCAGGACCCGACAGGCTGGGAACGCGAGTGATTCTTTGCGTTCCCAGCCACAATAGCTCCCCCCCTAACAATGGTTAATTTGCATATATTCAGCAGTGATGCACTGGGAGACATCTCAAGCTCACTCCAACCTGAATTATTTTAAGAAAGCAAACTTTTGTTTTTCTCAATATTACTGAAATAGACAACATATTCTGATCCGGCCAGTGCTTTCACAAGGCCAAAATGGGTCATTTCCCAGGGCCCAAAGCTCCTTAGGGGTTCAACAAGTCAAGGACTGTAAAGGTCAGAAGTTTACTGTTAGTACAGCATTAGAATGTAACTGCCATTTGAACAGGTTTTTTTTTGTTGTTGTTTTTTTCCTACCTGAAACTGTCGATGTTTCTGAGCACTTTTTTTTGCTTGTTGGGAGGTGCTAGAAAAAGTTGGTAAAGGGAACCTAAACTGAGAAGGATGTGGATTTTTCCTTTTAAAATACCAGTTGCCCGGCTCTCCTGCTGATCTCTCTAATACTTTTAGCCACAGCCCCTGAACAAGCATGCAGATCAGGAGCTCTGACTAAAGTCAGACTGGATTAGCTGCATGCTTGTTTCAGGTGTGTGATTCAGCCACTACTGCAGTCAAGGAGATCAGCAGGATAGTCAGGCAACTGATATTGTTTAAAAGGAAACATCCATATCCCTCTCAGTTAAGGTTCCCTTTATGCAAATCTTTAGAACGTTTATTAGAAGTCACATAAGACTACTTAACTACGTTAGCCTCAGTTAAAGTATATCTACATCCTCTGACTTCGTCTACGCCAACAGGACATACCGTATATACTCGCATATAAGCCGACCCCCCAACGTTTACCTGAAAAAACAGGGAAAAATGATTGACCCCCATATAAGCCGGGTGTAGGAAATGCTGGATTGGTGCAGGCCGTGTGATCCCCCCCAGTGTGTCCCAGTATAGCTAGTGCCCAGTACAGCTAGTATAGTGCCCAGTATAGGTAGGTAGTGGCCAGTATAGCGCCCCCCCACGGCTATTACCTGCTTAGGCAGCGGCTTCCTAATCCGGGTTCCCCTCTCATGTTCCATATAAGTGTATTACAGCAGAGCGCCCGGTGCTGCTGCTGTGACGATGCAGTGGGCAGGAAAGAGCGGTTCCCCTGGTAACAGCGATACAGATCGTCGCTACAGGAAGCCGTGCTCTTTCCTGCCCCCTGCATCGTCACAGCAGCAGCACCGGGCGCTCTGCTGTAATACACTTATACGGAACATGAGGGGAACCCGGATTAGGAAGCGGCTGCTGCCTAAAGCAGTTAATAGCAGGGGCGGCCGCAGGGGGAGCAGGAGTGTATGCGCAGACCACCAACCACCAGGAAAGACTCGCATACAAGCAGACCCCCAACTTTTGCCCCCCCTTTTTGGGGGTCAAAAATTCGGCTTGTATGCGAGTATATACGGTAGATATGTCTCGTAGCTGAAGAACGGCTGTGCATGATTGGGCTTGCTCCTGTGCACACCTCCTGCACTATCTGATACAGCACTAATTGGTGAAAGGGAATATATGTTCCCTAAGCCGATAAGATGGATTTCCATTTGCCAAATACTTTTAATTTTCTCAGTTCATAGTAAAAAAATAAAATAAAATAAAAAAACCCACACACTGCAGCATTATTTCAGAATCCAATATCCTAACCTAATTACGCACTGCCTGTACATATACTGTATACATCCCAACCTCTTGTTTCCACCCCATTCCTTTAGATTGTAAGCTCACAAGGGCAGGGCTCTCTCACCCTTTTGTGTCATGGTGGAATGTTATTAATTTAATTGCTTGCACACTGTTAGACATTTATACATTTTAGTCATCATGTTACGTCAAATTATAATCAGCAGTGCTGTATCTTGTATCAGTGTTCATATTTGATGTATATCATTGTCTGTATCATTATGTGTCCCTTGTTTGTTTTCTTACATTGTACAGCGCCACAGAATATGTTGGCGCTTTATAAATAAATAATAATAATAATCCTCGCAATAATGAATAGGAAAATACGTTTTGTAGTAGGAAAAAAAAACATAGTATCCCAGGCAATGCTTCAACATCTAATAGTGGCTGTCCGTTCCTCCACCATTCCAGTGCTCGTACCCATTTGAAATGTGACTAACTGGACATTATTGTGTATTTTTTTAAGTGACAGTATTTGGTTAATAAATAGGTGCATAAGTGACTAGGTGAACGCAGCACAGTATCGCCATATTATATTACTGAGATATTGGCATAGTATTAACACACTTGTGATCAAGGTAGTAGCGCTGTAATGAATAGTAAATGGTATAAATAGCTGAAAAAAAGTTGTGTTTTTTTTATCTACAGCAGCGCATTGTTTTTAAACTGGGATTGCTAAAACTGAGAATTTTTTTTCCCTATATTTTTCTTTTTCGCATTAAAATAAATAGAAGACACGTGGGCAGCACGGTGGCGTAGTGGTTAGCGCTCTCGCCTTGCATCGCTGGGTCCCCGGTTCAAATCCCAGCCAGGTCAACATTTATTTATTATTTATTTATTGTATTTATAAAGCGCCAACATATTACGCAGCGCTGGACATTAGTTTAGGTTACAGACAATATTTAGGGGTGACAAACAGCAATATGACAATACAGGAATACAAGAAAACCAGATCACACAGCACAGTATGAGTACAAGGTAATGCTTAGTCACTGGAGGGGAGCATGGAGATCACACAGCACAGTATGAGTACAAGGTAATGCTTATACTGTGCTGTGTGATCTCCATGCTCCATCCAGTGACTGACTAAGCATTACCTTGTACTCATACTGTGCTGTGTGATCTCCATGCTCCCATCCAGTGACTGACTAAGCATGACCTTGTACTCATACTGTGCTGTGTGATCTCCATGCTCCCATCCAGTGACTAAGCATTACCTTGTACTCATACTGTGCTGTGTGATCTCCATGCTCCCCTCCAGTGACTAAGCATTACCTTGTACTCATACTGTGCTGTGTGATCTCCATGCTCCCCTCCAGTGACTAAGCATTACCTTGTACTCATACTGTGCTGTGTGATCTCCATGCTCCATCCAGTGACTAAGCATTACCTTGTACTCATACTGTGCTGTGTGATCTCCATGCTCCATCCAGTGACTAAGCATTACCTTGTACTCATACTGTGCTGTGTGATCTCCATGCTCCATCCAGTGACTGACTGAGTACAAGGTAATGCTTAGTCACTGGATGGAGCATGGAGATCACACAGCACAGTATGAGTACAAGGTAATGCTTAGTCACTGGATGGAGCATGGAGATCACACAGCACAGTATGAGTACAAGGTAATGCTTAGTCACTGGAGGGGAGCATGGAGATCACACAGCACAGTATGAGTACAAGGTAATGCTTAGTCACTGGAGGGGAGCATGGAGATCACACAGCACAGTATGAGTACAAGGTAATGCTTAGTCACTGGATGGGAGCATGGAGATCACACAGCACAGTATGAGTACAAGGTCATGCTTAGTCAGTCACTGGATGGGAGCATGGAGATCACACAGCACAGTATGAGTACAAGGTAATGCTTAGTCAGTCACTGGATGGGAGCATGGAGTTAAGCAAGTTAGGTTCACTCAAATGCATAGCATGGGTGCACAGTAATGGAGGTGCATGATCAGGTAGGACACAAAAGGAGTGAGGACCCTGCCCAAAGGCTTACAATCTAGAGGGAGAGGTAGGGACACGAGAGGTAGGGGACCAGAGTTCGGCTGTGGGTTTAGAGCAATTGTGAGGGGTGGTAGGCAAGAGTGAAAAGGTGAGTTTTGAGGGCCTTCTTGAAGGTGTTGAAGGAGGGGGCTGCCCTAATGGGTGGAGGTAGGGAGTTCCATAGTGTCGGAGCGGCTCTTGAGAAGTCTTGGAGGCGTGCATGGGACTGGGTGATGCGGGGGACGGTCAGGCGAAGTTCATTGGAGGAGCGGAGTGAGCGGCTTGGTGTGTATCTCTGAGTAAGATCAGAAATGTAGGTTGGACAGGTTTTGTGGATGGATTTGTAGGTCAGACACAATATCTTGAATCTGAATCTGGACTGGATAGGAAGCCAGTGGAGGGATTCACGGAGGGGAGCCGCCCTGGTGGAGCGATGGGAGGAGTGGATAATTCTGGCAGCCGCATTCAACATATTCAAGGAGTTTGTATATTCTCCCCGTGTCTGTGTGGGTTTCCTCCGGGTACTCCAGTTTCCTCCCACATCCCAAAAACATGCAGATAAGTTAATCTGCTTCCCCCTAAATTGTCCCTAGACTATGATCATACACTACATGATACCTACATAGACCTGTGACTATGGTAGGATTAGATAGTGAGCTCCTCTGAGGGATAGTTAGTGACAAGGCAACATACTCTGTACAGTGCTGCGTAATATGTCAGTGCTATATAAATACTTAAACAATTGTTCTAGGGGAAAATGCCATACAATGAAAGTCTCTGGTTTGTCTTGAGAAAAAAAATAGATTTCATTGATAGGGATAAAGTTATTGCTGACTAAATAGGGACATAACTAAAATGGCAAAAATGCTCTGGTCCATAAGAGGGAAACAAGTTCCAGATGCAAAATGGTTAAAGGGAAACTCCAAACAGATGAACTACTACGGCCCAGCAAAACTTCAATTGAAGTACCAGGGCTGTGAAAATAAGTCTACAGCGGCAGGTGACTGCTGCTATGACTGACATCTCGTGGCCAAATAGTAAATTACACAAATTCACTTTTATGTAATTAAAATCCCAACACTGACTTTTATAATTGACCATTTCCCTTCCCACACCC
This sequence comes from Hyperolius riggenbachi, assembly GCF_040937935.1. Taxonomy (NCBI): domain Eukaryota; kingdom Metazoa; phylum Chordata; class Amphibia; order Anura; family Hyperoliidae; genus Hyperolius; species Hyperolius riggenbachi. The sequence goes on from NC_090651.1 coordinate 383,348,249, forward strand.
TCCCATTAGTACCCAAACTTTTTTTGTGCATATACAAATATTTTTTTTTTACATAAATACATTAGTTAACTTACGGACTGAACTTTTTTATGTCAAAAGGGTATATTACTGTTCATTTTTAATTTACTGGCTTGTAATTAGTGATGGGCGCAAAACAGAAAAAAAAATCCACCTTTATTTCCAAATAAAATATTGTCGCCATACATTGTACTAGGGAATTTTTTTTTAAAGTTCCAATAACTGGGACAAATGGGCAAATAAAGTGTGTTTTATCCACAGTAGATCGTCTTATTTTAACACTATAATAGCCAAAAACTGAGAAATGTTTTCAATTATTCCAATTAAAATGCATTTAGAATAAATTCTAAGCATAATGTACCTCCCAAAAGAGCCTAATTGGTGGCAACCCTCCCCCCCCCTGCCATATAGATAATTTAGTAGCGATTACGTTTTTGGCAAAAGAATGGGATGAGTGTAAATTGCTCTGGTCCTAAAGGGGTAAAAACTACTCAGCGGTTAAGTGGTTAATAGGTGGGGAAGAAATTTCAACCAGAAATTGTCCCTAACATGGGCGTACCTTAAGGGCCCGTTTCCACTATAGCGTTGCGGAATCGCCGGCGAATCGTCGCAGGCAAATCGCATGCGGGTGCGATTCCGCATGCGTTTTTTGCCGCGATTTCGCATAGGTAAGGCTGTATGCGAATTTAACCATGTAACTGCCTGTGTAAATTAACATTAATACCTATGCGAAATCGCGGCAAAAAACGCATGGGGAAAACGCATGCGATTTCCCTATTAAATACATTGCGTGCGATTCGCCTGCATTCCACACGCAGGCCAATTCTGAGGACCCTACCATGCAGATTTTTTCTGCACAGAAAAACGTGCGGGGAAACGCACAAGTGGAAACAGTCCCATCCACTTGTACTGACTGTGCGAATCCGCATGCGGGCAACGCATGCGGATTCGCGATAGTGGAAATGGGCCCTTAGTCAGGTGTGAGAAAATGGGAGTTTTGAGTTGAAAATATTTGTATTGGGTTGAATTCTATGTACATTTAAAATGGGTGCCAGAAACGTTTGGGTGTCAGATATACACAAGTGTAATATTGGTAAATTACAGATATTCTATGACGAATCTGAGTAAATCCAATAGTCATTTATTTGGAATCATACGGATTATTACTAGGACTAACCTTGCACTCACATGAGCCCCCCTCAATGTTCAACACCACCCACCGCCCCGCCAATGCCTGACCAACCACCTCAATTAACTGCTTAAAGGGAACCTTAACTGAGAGGGATATGGATGTTTCCTGTTAAACAATACCAGTTGCCTGGCACTCCTGCTGATCTCTTTGGCTGCAGCAGTGGCTGAATCACACACCTGAAACAAGCATTCAGCTAATCCAGTCTGACTTCAGTCAGAGCACCTGATCTGCATGCTTGTTCAGGGGCTCTGGCTAAAAGTATTAGAGACACAGGATCAGCAGGAGAGTCAGGCAACTGGTATTATTTTAAAAAGGAAAAATCCATATCCTTCTCCGTTTAGGTTCCCTTCAATGAATCCTTACCCAATGTGGTAATGTTAGGATTAGGATATGTTTCATTTCAGTATATACTGATATTCGTCTTTAGGGATGGAAAGAGAAGAAAAGACTGGAACAACCAAAGCTTGTTCAATTGTTTCCCCCCAAATTGGCCTGAGATTAAAGGTCCACAATGACTGTCAGCACCATGTAATAGACAGGTTACAGATATTTACTAAACATAACATAAAAAAGGATAACAATGTGTGTTCTCTGGCTCCACACTACCTCACCTACTTTCTGACTGCATCCTTCTCCTCTCTGGCTCCACTGTCCTCTGGGGTCCTCCTTCCTGGCCTTGGATTCTCTTTTCCTTTTGCCTCCTCTGTTTCTTGGGGGGGGGGGGGGGGGGCACAAAGGAGACCATATTCTGAAGACTCCCGGGGTCTTCTATGGAAAAGAGAAAGTTTAATTTTAGTAAACCAAGAACAAGTTAGAGATATTGAACAGAACAGATGCTGGTATCCTTCACCACTCTATCGAGCCTTACGTGTTTTTTTGTTTTTTTTTAATCTAATAATTAGCTGCCATCCCAAAATGTGTCTTTAAAGAGTCTAAAGCCTTTCAAGTGTCTTCTTTTTACTGTTCATTTGTCTTTAGCAATATGAGCATAGGTGAAATACCGCATTCCCGAGACAGAGCAATGGTTTTAACCCCCCACCCCAAATCTCGGGGCAAAATTCCACGACTTTCCAGGTAGTGGATTTTTCTGCCCAGGGAGGCAGAGCTTTGGGCTGTAGCTCTGCCTCTGCTGAAGTCAATCTGCGCGCAGATCTCCACCTCTCCCCGCCCCTCTCAGTGAAAGGACAGAGGGGCGGAGATTGACGAGCGTAGAGGCAGAGCTACAGCACAAAGCTTTGCCTCTACCAGGAAGGAGCCCCGAATTTTGCCCCAGGGAATTGGGGGGGGGATTAAATATGTTCTGCCACAGGAATGCGGAGTTTCACCTAGGCTCATATTGCTGAAGATAAATGAACACTAAAAAGAATTTTGAATGGCTTCAGACTCTCTTTAACCTCCCTGGCGGTGCATTGCTGTCTTGATTTATGGGACTAAAAGCAGTAAAAAAAAATTCAAGAATTTTAGGCCTCCAATTTTTAAGTCTTAACTCGCCAAAATATATCAGAATAAAGACCTGGTAGACATTCTGCGTATAGATAAGACTGGAACGCAAAATTGTGGAAATAAAAATGTATGAACTTAAATAGTGAAACTGTACACATAAGGCACCAGACTAGATGTACATATATACCTAATACACCTACCGTGTGTGGTATATTTTGAAACTGGGAGTGGCACAGAGGGCAACATTACAAGTGGGGCAGTAGAAGCAGGATTCCTTTTGGACTTTTTTTCCCCCTTTGCCATCAGTCTAAAGGTGCGTACACACGTCAGATAAAAATGAAAGATCACAGACCAATGTATGAGATCTGAAGATGTCATAGACTATGAATGCATTTTGCAGGAATGGATCTTTTGCAGGAACAGATCTTTTGCATGTGTACAGCATCTTTGTGTGCAGCATCTTGCAAAGATTTCTATCTGATGGGGAGTTCAGCTCCATAGAATAGACTGTGTAGAGTATGGCTCTCATACTACATGAAAGGGGGTAAAATTGATCTGTGATCTTTCATTTTTATCTGACGTGTGTACGCACCTTTAGGCAGCAGGCAGAGAGTAGTCAACATCCAGGCAAAAATCGGTAACAGTATGGCAGAAGCACTTAGCTCAGAAGCAGTTGGGAACCAAATGGCTATATTAACATCCTGTGCTTTCAAATGAGCTTATCTGCCATCTCTGCCATGGCAGTCAGGTGACAGAGGAGAGATCAAATTACAACTTGTGATTAGAGACAAATCGGGAGGAATTAGACAGGCTAAACTCTCTATATACATGCCGGGTGCATTTCTTTGTTTTCCTTCTACCCTGTGCAAAAGTTCAGGTCCACTTTACATTTTTGTGGCGCCCCCAATGACATCATAATGTACGCGTACCTCCGCAAGTGTATGATGCTTCGCCGCTGATTGGTCACCAGGATCCTAGAAAAACGGAGGTGAAGGGAGTCTCGGTGGCCGGGGAGTGTGGTTTATCCTGAACCTACATTTTTATTGATTTCTCAATATGAAACATGATATAACATTATTGCATGTGTGCCATTTGTAGCCAGCAGGTGGAGCTCTTGGCTACACAACTTACACATTTTTGGAATTGCCACCCGCTAACAAAAGCTTGCAAATGTGGTATCCATAAGATTTGTCTACTTTCCATAATGAAATTTTTAGTTTTTTCCCTAACCACTGAAATTAAACACAAAAACCATAAACGAACTGTGTTTTTTTTGTGTGCATAAGTCTACTTTTGTTAATGTTCGTGCTGCACAAATTGCTCCATGTTTGCATTAAACCATACATTTTCCCTAAAAATAAGCTAAAACACCCAAATGTACATTATTGGTCAGATCTCACCCTGGTTCCCTTCAGTTGTCCGCTTTCCTCCTGCTGCTGCTCCAGGATCTCTGCATCCCGCCTCAGACTTCGCCTTTGACCTTCCTGTAAGAGGCTAGAGGAACTGCTGGATAAAAAAAAAAAAATTGTGGAAAATAGGTTAACCCAGATGATGCAGATGATTAAATCTATATATAAGTGCGTGCGTGTGTGTGTGTGTGTGTGTGTGTGTGTGTGTGTGTGTGTGTGTGTGTGTGTGTGTCGCGATCACGCGGAAACGGCTTGACCGATTTGAACGAAACTTGGTACACAGATCCCTTACTACCTGGGATGATATGTTCTGGGGGTCTCGCGGCCCCCCTGCACACGTGGGCGGAGCTACAAACCGCAAATCAGATTTCACCCATTCAAGTCAATGGAAAAAATGTAAAAGGCTTCCATTCTCACAGTAATCCCCACACATGGCACAGTTGGTCACTTGGTGACTGAGGTTACAAATCCAGGAAAAGTGGGCGGAGCATAAAACTGCCAATCAAATTTCAGCCATTCATTTAAATGGGAAAATGTAAACTGCAGCCATTCTTAGACTGTTAATCGCAGGGTTCTCAAACTTGGTACACTTGGTCACTGGGTGAATACGATTACGATTCAAGAAAATGGGTGGAGCCTACAACAGCCAATCAAAATTCACCTATTGATTTTCAAGGGGAATATTTAAACTGCTGCTATTCTTACACTTTTAATGGCAGATGCTTCAAACCTGCTACAGTCGGCCATTGGGTGACTGGGGTCCAAATTCACTAAAGGGGAGGGGCCACATACAGCCAATTAGATTTCCTTGGTGAATAAACTGCTTCCATTCACATTTTTTATGCCAGGAACCTGAAAGCTCACAAACTTGGTCATTGAGTGACTGTGTGTGTCAAGGTTACAAAAAGTGGGCGGAGCCAAAAAAACTTTTATTGGGAAAATATAAACTGCAGCCATTTTTTACACCGTTTAGGCAGGGTTCTCAAACTTTGCACAGTTGGTCACTGGGTGACTGAGATTAGGATTTTGGAAGGTGGGTGGAGCCTACAACAGCCAATAAAAATTCACCTTTTGATTTTCAAAGGGAATATTTCATCTGCTACCATTCTCTTATACTCTGAAAAGCAGATTCCTTAAACCTGGGTGACTGGGGTCCAAATTTTGGAAAGGGGGCGGAGCCACAAACAGCCAGATTTGTTTATTTTTCAATGGGAATATACAAAGTATTGATACCAAGGACCCCAAAGCCGATAAACTTGATAACTGAGTGACTGTATGTCAAGGTTAGAAAAAGTGGGCGGTGCCAACTACATTTTTAACATGGCAGGGTTCCCAAACTTTACACAATTGGCCACTGGGTGACTGGGATGAATATTCAGAAATGTGGGTGGAGCCTACAACAGCCAATCAAAATGTACCTATTGATTTTAAAGGGGAATATTCCCATTGCTACCATTCTCACACTGTTAGTGGCAGAGGCCTCAAACCTGATACAGTCAGTCATTGAGTGACTAGGGTCCAAATTCACTAAAGGGGTGGAGCCACAAACAGCCCATCAGATTTGTTAGATTGATTTCAGCCATTCTGTTATTGGCAGGGTTCTCAAACGTGACACAGTTGGCCACTGGGTGACTGGGACTAATATTCAGAAAAGTGGGTGGAGCCTACAGCAGCCAATCAAAATTCACCTTTTGATTTTCAAGGGGAATATTTACATTGCTGCCATTCATGCACTCTTAATGGCAGAGGCCTAAAATCTGCTACAGTCAGTCACTGGGAGACTGGGGTTTAAATTCTGAAGGGATCAGGCCAAAAACAGCCAATTAATTTGTTTAATTTCAATGGTAAAACACAAAAATGTTCAAATTCAGTAAAGGTGCGGAGCCAAAAACAGCCAGATTTCTTTGCTGGATAAACTGCTTCCTTTAGCACAATTTTGATGCCACGAACCCAAAAGCTCACAAACTTGGTCATTGAGTAGTGACTGTGTGTCCAGGTTACAAAAAGTGGGTGGAGTTAAAAACAATTTTTCTGGGAAATTGTAAACTGCAGCCCTTCTTCACTGTTAATGGCAGGGTTCTTAAACTTAGCATAGCTGGTTACTGGGTGACTGGGATTAATATTCAGAAAGGTGGGAGGAGCCTAAAAATGGCAATCAAAAATCACATGTCACTTTTCAAGGAGAATATTAAAATTGCTGCCATTCTTGCACTTATGGCACAAGCCTCAAACCTGGTACAGTTGGTCATTGGGTCACTGGGGTTCAAATTCAGAAAAGGGGACAGAGCCACAAACGGTGAATCAGATTTGTTTCATTTCATGGGAAAATACAAATTATTGATGCCAAGGACCCGAGAGCTCACAAACTTGGTCATTGAGTAGTGACTTTGTGTCCAGGTTACAAAAAGTGGGTGGAGCCAAAAACAAATTTCAATGGGAAAGTGTAAACTGCAGCCCTTCTTACACTGTTTATGGCAGGGTTCACAAACTTTGCCCAGATGGTCACTGAGTGACTGAGATTAATATTCAGGGAAGTGGGTGGAGCCTATAATAGCCAATCAAAATTCACCTGTTGATTTTCAAGTGGAATATTTAAATTGCTGCCATTTTTACACTGTTAATAGCAAATGCCTCAAACCTGCTACAGTTGGTCATTGGGTGACTGGGGTTCAAATGCTGGAGGGGCGGAGCCACAAACGGCCTATCTGATTTGTTTAATTTCTATGGGAATATACAAATTATTGATGCCAAGGACCCCAAATCTCACAAACTTAGTCATTGAGTGTTTGTGTGTTAGGGTTAGAAAGTGGGCGGAGCCTACACCAGTCAAATACATACCCGGGCAACGCCGGGTCATCAGTGGGTGGAGACAAATACAAATTTCACTGGGAAAATGTAAACTGCAGCCATTCTTACATTGTTAATGGCAGGGTTTTTAAACTTTGCACAGTTTTTCACTGGGTGAATGGGATTAATATTCAGAAAAGTGGGTGGAGCCTACAAAATTAGGCTCCACCTATTACTTTTCAAGGGGAATATTTAATTGCTACCATTCTTGAACTGTTAATGGCACAGGCCTCAAACCTGGTACAGTTGGTTATTGGGTGACTGGGGTTCAAATTCAGAAAAGGGGGTGGAGCCACAAACAGCCAATCAGATTTTTTCATTTCAATGCAAATTATTGATACCAAAGACAGCAAAGCTCACAAACTTAGTCATTAAGTAATTGTGTGTTAGGGTTAGAAAAAGTAGGCGGAGCCAACACCAGCCAAATACATACCCGGGCAACGCCGGGCAATCAGCTAGCATTTTATGTGGAACAATGGTATGGACATTGTTGTTTTATTTGAATAAAAGAATGAGCAATGCCTCTGCTACACTAATAACTGCCTTAAAGGAATACTGTAGGGTGTCGGGGGAAAATGAGTTTAACTTACCTGGGGCTTCTAATGATCCTGTGCCTGCGCAGCCACTCACTGATGTTCGGACCTCGCCTCCAGTTCACTTCTGGAATTTCCGACTTTAAAGTCGGAAAACCACTACGCAGCCTTGTCCTCGCTCCCACTGATGTCACCAGGAGTGTACTGCGTAGGCGCAGACCATACTGGGCCTGAGCAATGCATTTCTGGTGACGTCAGCGGGAGCGAGGATACGGCTGCACAGGCGCAGTGGTTTTCCGACTTTAAATTCTGAAATTCCAGAAGTGAACCGGAGGCGGGCCGGAGCATCGGTGAGTGGCTGCGCGGGCACAGGATGTCTGCAGGGGGGAGGCGGGGCCGGAGCATCGGTGAGTGGCTGTGCGGGCACAGGATGTCTGCAGGGGGGAGGCGGGGCCGGACCATCGGTGAGTGGCTGCACGGGCACAGGATGTCTGCAGGGGGGAGGCGGGGCCGGAGCATCGGTGAGTGGCTGCACGGGCACAGGATGTCTGCAGGGGGGAGGCGGGGCCAGAGCATCGGTGAGTGGCTGCACGGGCACAGGATGTCTGCAGGGGGGAGGCGGGGCCGGAGCATCGGTGAGTGGCTGCGCAGACACAGGACATCTGCGGGGGATCATAGAAGCCCCGGGTAAGTTCAACTCATTTTCCCCCTACTGTACTCCTTAAACCTAGAAACCACGGTGTGTATATGGTTAAATGACATCTGATGCATTTTATAAATCTTCATGGATGTTTGCCACTTGTATGCATTTTCCTGAATTGTCTTCCACACATGTATACAGTCAGTAAATGACGTGTCAGGAAGTCGGCATACACACTATTCTGTCAGTTCCTTCTGCATTCCTTTTCAGTTGGTATAACTAGAAATCACTGGGGCCCCCTGCAAAACTTTGGATGAGGCCCCCACCCCCCCCCCCCCCCGCATTTTTACTATCAATTACATTAGCTTTTGTGATAAAACGTGCATGTTTACACACGTAGAGATACACAAGACCATATGCAATTAACTTTTTCTCCCGCAGTTTCTACCAGGAGAGATTTTTAAACTTATCAAAATGTCTTTTTAAGTCACCAGAAAGCAAGAAAATACTCAATATAATTTTTGATAGTACTTTTTCACTTAGGAGAAAATTTGGGAGAAAAAGGCAATTGCATATGGGCCCTTTATGTGCAGAAAGCGCATACAGAAAATCGACAGATGAGTGTGCTCCCAGCCTCAGCTTATTACACTGACTGGCCTCCATGTGCAGATCATGTCCTCTAGTCCTTTGAGAAGGCCTAGGGACAAAAAGCTCATCCGCCAAGCTATTATATTGCCCTCTGATGTATTTATACATGTTAATTAGATCTCCTCTAAGGCGTCTTTTCTCTAGACTAAATAAACTCAGTTTATCTAACCTTTCTTGGTAAGTGAGACCTTACATCCCACGTATCAATTTTGTAGCTCGTCTCTGCACTAGCTCTAAAACTGCAATATCATTCCTGTAATGTGGTGCCCAGAACTGAATTCCATATTCCAGATGTGGCCTTACTAGAGCGTTAAACAGGGGCAATATTATGCTAGCATCTCCAGTTTTTATTTCCCTTTTAATGCATCCCAAAATTTTGTTCGCTTTAACTGCAGCGGCTTGGCATTGAGTATGATTATTTAACTTGTTGTCGATAAGTACTCCTAAGTCCTTCTCCAAGTTTGATGTCCCCAACTGTATCCCATTTATTTCGTATGGTGCTAGACCATTGGTACGACCAAAATGCATGACTTTACATTTGTCAACATTGAATTTCATCTGCCATGTATGTGCCCATATAGCCATCCTATCCAGATCCTGTTGCAATATGACACTATCTTCCTGAGAGTTGATGATTCTGCACAATTTTGTATCATCTGCAAAAATAGCAACATTGCTCACTACTGCATCTACTAGGTCATTAATAAATAAATTGAAGAGCACTGGACCTAGTAAAGACCCCTGTGGGACCCCACTGCTAACAGTCTCCCATTTTGAGTACGATCCATTGACCACAACTCTTTGTTTTCTGTCCATTAGCCAGTTCCCTATCCATGCACACAAACTCTTCCCCAGTCCTTGCATCCTCAACTTTTGCACCAGACTTTTGTGGGGAACAGTGTCGAAGGCCTTTGCAAAGTCCAAGTATATCACATCTACAGCATTCCCAATATCCATATTAGCATTCACTACCTCATAAAAGCTGAGCATGTTAGTCAAACAGGACCTGTCTTTAGTAAACCCATGTTGATGCTGAGAAATAAGATTATTTTCTACTATGAAGTCATGTATAGTATCTCTTATGCTGCATACACACTTGAGATAAAAGTCTCTGGAAAAGGCAAGATCACAGACCAATTTTACCCCATTCCATGTAGTATGAGAGCCATACTCTACACAGTCTATTCTATGGAGCTGAACTCCCCATCAGACAGAAATCTTTGCAAGATGCTGCACACAAAGATGCCCGAACACATTCAAAAGATCATTATCTGCAAAAGATCTCTTCCTGCAATAGATCCATTCCTTCAAAATGCATTCATAGTCTATGAGATCTGCAGATCCTCATACACACCTTGTTTAACAGACTTTATCTGCATATCTGGCAATCATCTGCAGATCTGAAAATCCATCCTGGTGGATCTGATCTGCAGATGATTGCCTGCTAAACAAGGTGTGTATGATGATCTGCAGATCTCATAGACTATGAATGCATTTTGAAGGAATGGATCTATTGCAGGAAGAGATCTTTTGCAGATACTGATCTTTTGAGTGTGTACGGGCATCTTTGTGTGCAGCATCTTGCAAAGATTTTATCTGATGGGGAGTTCAGCTCCATAGAATAGACTGTGTAGAGTATGGCTCTCATACTACATGGAATGGGGTATAATTGGTCTGTGATCTTTCATTTTCCAGAGACTTTTATCTCAAGTGTGTACGCAGCATTAGTAACCCCTCAAATAGTTTGCATACAACTGATGTTAAGCTTACAGGTCTATAATTTCCTGGATCTGATTTTTTGCCCTTCTTAAATAATGGGAAAACCTGGGCTGTACGCCAATCCACTGGGACTCTGCCAGTTGCAAGAGAGTCACAAAAGATAAGATAAAGGGGTTTAGTTATAACTGAACTTAATTTCCTTAGGACCTGAGGATGCATGCCATCCGGGCCAGGTGCCTTGTCTATTTTTAATTTTTTTTAGTCTTGCCTTTACTTCTTCCTGCGTTAAGTATTTAATATTACAGTTAGAAGATTGAGACTCTTCTGCCTCTGTAATTTGCAACAGTGCTGTTTCCTTTGTGAAGACAGAAGCAAAGAAAGCATTTAATAACTCTGCCTTACCTTGGTCATCCACCATTGAGTTCCCACCCTCATCCTTTAGGAGTCCTATACAGTCCACCTTTCTTTTTTTTAGAGTTGATGTACTTGTAAAACTTTTTTGGGTTAGATTTGATATCCCTAGAGATTTGATTTTCAGCTTCGATCTTTGCCAGCCTAATTTCTTTTTACAATTTTTATTGCACTCCTTATAATTGCTTAGTGCAGCCTCGGTCCCCTCCTGTTTTAGGACCTTATAGGCATTCCTTTTCCTCTTCATTTTATCCCTAACCTTTCTATTCATCCATAGAAGCCTTTTTTTTATTACTAGACATTTTGTTTCCATATGGGATATACATACTACAATATTGATTGAGAATACGTTTAAAAGCTTGCCATTTCCCTTCAGTGTCCTCCTCTTGTAGTACATTATCCCAGTTCACCAAACTTAGTGCCTGCCTAATTTGATTGAACTTTGCTTTTCTAAAATTCATAGTTTTAGTGGTCCCGCTGCCCCGTGGCCTATCAGTCACCAGATCAAACGCTATCATGTTGTGATCACTATTTCCCAAATGTTCTTGAACCTGCACATTTGATACATTATCTGGTCTATTAGAAATGATCAGATCCAGTAACGCATTCCCCCTAGTTGGTTCCGTTACCATTTGAGTCAAGTAATTGTCCTGTAGTGCTGCCAGAAATCTGCTGCTTTTACCAGAATGGGTAGCCTCAATACCCCAGTCAATGTCTGGAAAGTTGAAGTCACCCATAATTATGACCTCGTAACGGAAGGCGGTAGGAGCGCGCGAGATTGTGTGCACGGCTCAGCAGCAGCAGCAGTGCAGGCTATCTGGATGGAAATATCCGTCCAGATAGAATTTAAGTGGTTAAATGAAAAATGCTGTAACCGATTGCGCATCAGAGGGGTGGAGGAAGAAATGGAGCCTATAGACATTGCCTAGGGAGGGAGAAAAACTGAGCCAAATCCAGCCTAGGGACATTGCCACTAGCAGGATGGTCTAATCCATGCCTCCCATCACTGACCTGGTAATGGTAATTCAAATGACGAAATGCACAAAGAGCTTCTCTGCATTTTAAAATGGTTTTCAAGTGTGATCTAGAACAGGATACTGCCTAAGACAAGTTGATGTTTTGGAAAAAGATAATTTTTTTAATTAGAATATATTGAATAAACACTGAGGTCCAAAGGACCAGCCCTATAGGTACTAAGAGATACAGTAATCTTTATTAAACTTGAAGCAGAGGAGTGTGTGCGTATTCACTACCTCTGGGACGGACAATTGTACAGCTGTGTTGGTTCACACTGATGTTAGTCTCTTTAGGCACATGGGTGTCTTTGCTGATCCCCCTCCACTCCCAAGGTCAGCCAGAGTGGGGTGTAGCGAGCCCTGTGTGACCAGTAACAACGTAGTGAACACAAGACTCTAGATGGAGCTGCTGATATGTTTGTTGCAGCAGTCTACTAGGTCGCCATACCAAAATAGTAGACAACACAGCTAAATAAATATATACCTGAAAATATATAAATCCCCCACCAACTGTACAATCGGACAGAGTGTCCCCCTGCAACCCTCAAAATAGCCCAAGTCCACTCTGACTTCGGCTATTTTGAGGGTTGCAAGGGGACACTCTGTCCGATTGTACAGTTGGGGGGGGGGGGGGGCAGAGGCGGGACAAGGTCCTCCAGCACCCAAGGCTGAGACACCAAAGTGCGCCCCTCCATCCCTGCCACCCCAGCAGTCACACACTGGTTGCTAATAGACTAAGAGGTGCCACAGGGCCCACAACCTCCCCAACACCTTAATATCTAGTTATCTGGCTTGCAGTCACTGCCATGTATCCCCTTTTCTTATTTCTTTCTGCTTCAAACATAATTAGGAATGACAGCTGAATGAATTGTGCGCCCCCTCCTACACTGTGCCCTGAGGCTGGAGCCTCTCTAGCCTATGGCCCGGCCCTGGGGGGCTTCCCTGTAAAATGCTTCCCTGTAAAATGTATGCGTTAAAGAGAAGAAGCGAGTTTTATACTCGCTTCAGATTCTCTTATATTCAGCAGGGGCATGTGTGCCCCTGCTAAACCGCCGCTATCGCGCCTTCACAACGGGGGTCCCTTACCCCAAAATCCCCTCGTGGAGTTACTCGCTTCAGTGTCTCTTTAAGAGGTAACACACTGCAGCAGTGCGTCACAATAAACGCAACTTTAACGTTGCACTGTGAACATCGCAAAGGGTTAACATTGTTGCCTTGCAGTAACCTGCGTTATGCGACTTTATTAACGCAGGACAATAACGTCCCACTGTGAATCTAGCCTGAGGGTTTTGGCTCAGGGGTCTGGTAAACTTAACACCCCGTGTATTTTTCCCAAAAATGTGTTAATCCTCTCCTGTAATACAATGTATGACATGCTCTTTGTTGATTGACGGTTTTTCTGAGCGTCTCCCTTGGGTTCTTGTCCACCTCTATAATGTTTGCCATGGTATACTGCTTGCTCAGATTACATTGATGCTTACTGGCAGGATCTTTGTAACGGTTTTATTTACCACTGTTGTGAACATCAACCGTATTGTATTGTCTTGAAAGCGTGTTTTTTTTCATATGTTCTGTTACTATCTTTCATTTCAATAGAGCTGACATGTTAAGCCAAAAAAAATAAAAACCCAACAATAACTCAGCAGTAAAATGAATTAGATGGGGCCCACTGCAGTTTACCTGGTCTCTCACAAATCGTGTAGTGTACACCCAGCAATAGTCCAGAAACAGCCTCTCACCTATCTCCAGCATCTTCTCATAGTTCTGTTTCATATTTCGATAGCGACTTTTCTCCCACTCGGCCATCTCCAGCCATTCCTGTTTTGTGAAGTACCGTGAGATATCTTCAGAACGACTAGAAGCCTAGAAATAAATGTCAGATTTGGATAGCATTATATGTGCCTTTTAGTTTGCTGGTGTTTACAAGTTGTGGAGGCCGAACCTCCGATTTTCAGTTCGCGAACCGGGTTCGCGAACTTCCGCGGAAGGTTCGGTTCGCGTAAAAGTTCGCGAACCGCAATAGACTTCAATGGATGTTTCAAGGGGTCTAACACCTGGAGGGGGGCATGGCGGAGTGGGATACACGCCAAAAGTCCCCGGGAAAAATCTGGATTTGACGCAAAGCAGCGTTTTAAGGGCAGAAATCACATTGAATGCTAAATTGCAGGCCTAAAGTGCTTTAAAACATTTTGCATGTGTATACATCAATCAGGTAGTGTAATTAAGGTACTGCTTCACACTGACACACCAAACTCACCGTGTAACGCACCGCAAACAGCTGTTTGTGTAGTGACGGCCGTGCTGGACTGGTGCGCACCATGGCGAGAGTGCAGGTTTTGGTGGCTTTACAGCCCATATGGTCGCCTGGCTGATGTAGGTGAATGAGAGAACAGTGACTGTCCAGCTGATCAAATTTGGTATGCAGTGGCAGGTTCACTGAACAGGTATGCAGTGGTGGGTTCACTGAACAGGTATGCAGTGGTGGGTTCACTGAACAGGTATGCAGTGGTGGGTTCACTGAACAGGTATGCAGTGGTGGGTTCACTGAACAGGTATGCAGTGGTGGGTTCACTGAACAGGTATGCAGTGGTGGGTTCACTGAACAGGTATGCAGTGGTGGGTTCACTGAACAAGTATGCAGTGGTGGGTTCACTGAACAGGTATGCAGTGGTGGGTTCACTGAACAGGTATGCAGTGGTGGGTTCACTGAACAGGTATGCAGTGGCAGGTTCACTGAACAGGTATACAGTGGCTGGTTCACTGAACAGAACAGGTATGCAGTGGCAGGTTCACTGAACAGGTATACAGTGGCTGGTTCACTGAACAGAACAGGTATGCAGTGGCAGGTTCACTGAACAGGTATACAGTGGCGGGTTCACTGAACAGAACAGGTATACAGTGGCAGGTTCACTGAACAGAACAGGTATGCAGTGGCAGGTTCACTGAACAGGTATGCAGTGGTGGGTTCACTGAACAGGTATGCAGTGGTGGGTTCACTGAACAGGTATGCAGTGGTGGGTTCACTGAACAGGTATGCAGTGGCGGGTTCACTGAACAGGTATGCAGTGGCGGGTTCACTGAACAGGTATGCAGTGGTGGGTTCACAGAACAGGTATGCAGTGGTGGGTTCACAGAACAGGTATACAGTGGCGGGTTCACTGAACAGAACAGGTATACAGTGGCAGGTTCACTGAACAGAACAGGTATACAGTGGCAGGTTCACTGAACAGAACAGGTATGCAGTGGCGGGTTCACTGAACAGAACAGGTATGCAGTGGCGGGTTCACTGAACAGGTATGCAGTGGTGGGTTCACTGAACAGGTATGCAGTGGTGGGTTCACTGAACAGGTATGCAGTGGCGGGTTCACTGAACAGGTATGCAGTGGCGGGTTCACTGAACAGGTATGCAGTGGCGGGTTCACTGAACAGGTATGCAGTGGCGGGTTCACTGACCAGGTATGCAGTGGCGGGTTCACAGAACAGGTATGCAGTGGTGGGTTCACAGAACAGGTATACAGTGGCGGGTTCACTGAACAGAACAGGTATACAGTGGCAGGTTCACTGAACAGAACAGGTATGCAGTGGTGGGTTCACTGAACAGGTATGCAGTGGCGGGTTCACTGAACAGGTATGCAGTGGCGGGTTCACTGAACAGGTATGCAGTGGCGGGTTCACTGAACAGGTATGCAGTGGTGGGTTCACTGAACAGGTATGCAGCCAGGAACAAGCTAAGCCTAACTAATCTTTCCCTATGAGAGACAGTCTGCAGCAGCTCGCCCTACTCTCACTAACGCAGGCACACGAGTGAGCTTAATGGCCGCCGCTGCCTGCCTTTTATTAGGGGGGGGGGGGAGTGGCTCCAGGGGCTAGTGTAGCCTAATTGGCTACACTGGGCCTGCTGACTGTGATGTAGAGGGTCAAAGTTGACCCTCTTGGTGCATTATGGGGCGAACCGAACTTCCGCAACACTTCGCCTGCGGGACAACCGTTCGCAGGCGAACCGTTCGGCCCAACTCTATTTACAACAACTCTTTTCTAAAATAGTACCACCCTATAGCCAGCAACACAAATGGGCAAAACAGAAAGCAGTTCTATGGACTGTGTACACCAGTGGTCCTCAAACTCAGGCCCGCAGGCCGAATGCGGCCCCCTGAGGCTTTTTCACCGCCCCGCCCCACCCTCTCAATCTATTACTTATAGATGCGGTCCACTGCATCTTTAAATATCTGCGACCCACATATAGAATAGCAGTGCTGGCGCCACCCAACCACACGGGTCCAATTTGAACTGCAGGTTCACCTGGGCATGCTTCACTGTCTGGAGCAAAGATGTTCTTCGGGCGCCACATAAATGGCTGCTTCTCTTACAGAGGAGTTCTTCTCTGTGTTGCAGGACATACTATCTGCACATGCTGTGTTGGGGGGGGGGGGGGGGGGGTAGGGCATAATATCTGATTTGGTTAAATGGGAGGCATAGCAGGTATTAGTTTACGCTACCTAGGCTCAATGTAATGTTCTCTGCATTTTATTTATATTCCTGCCCCCCCAGCAGTCTGAAGTATCTTGACCCGGCCCTTGACCGGAAAAGTTTGGGAACCTCTGTACACAGATGCTTAGTTTTCTGCATTTGACCTGGATGTCCTTCTGAACTCCATTGAAACAAACCTTGAATTTAGAACTTACGTTTTTAATTAGAAATTATGGAGCAGCGATCACCTGAGTTAATTGGGGCCTATTTTTAAAATAAAGTTGAAATCTTAAAAACTTCAAAATCCATATGCAAAAAGTCCAACTTAGAGAGCTTGTATACGTATCCGTAACTTCTCTATTACGATCACAAATCTGTGATGCACAATTCCCTTCTCATCAACCTACGGTGGTTAGCCACGTTGAGCGAATTGTGCATCATGTTTGCATGTGTATCAGCGCCAAGAAAACAAAGTGGACATTGTTCTTCTTTCAGCAGCTTCCAGAGTTCACAAACAGGTAAATTATATATGATCAATGCAGAGTCCAAAAACAGAAGACTAGTCTTCAACAAAGAGCAGGTAAATCTCCACCACAATAAATATCGGGGTCACGGCACAGCTCTGCAATCATGGATACCCAGAAAAAGGAAAGAGGCTTACCAGCTGGTGACAGCCCACATTATAAGGTTGTATCAAGGCTTTGGTAGGACATCAGGATGCAACAGTCCGTCCAGGATCCACCAATTCAGCAATGATTCCTCTCACCAATGGATATCCGTAAACATCATAAAAAACAAACAGCAACTACACGGGGCCCATGCAATGCTGTTTGTTTTTTATGATGTTTACGGATATCCATTTGTGAGATGAATCATTGCTGAATTGGTGGATCCTGGACGGACTGCTGCTTCCTGATGTCCTACCAAAGCCTTGATACAACCTTATAATGTGGGCTGTCACCAGCTGGTAAGCCTCCCCTTTTTTTGGGGGCATCCATGATTGCAGAGCTGTGCCGTGATCAGGCATGGTCGGAATAGCCGATTTCCGTTTCCGGCACAATTCCGCATTCCGTCATATAGAAATTCCGTTACCGTTCCATTCCGACGGTATACCGGGGCAGTTCCGCGGAATTCCGACTTATACGGAATTCCGTCGGAAAAATTTTAAAATCTCTCTCTCTCTCCTCCTCCTCCCTCCATCCATATCATGCAGTAGGGAATTGCAGATTTTCAAAACAGCTTATATACCATAGCTGGGATTTGAACCCAGAACCTAGTGTGTAGTAGGTATCTGTCTTAACCTCTAGACCATGACCCACACTACATGCTAAAGCTGGCGGTAGCATAAACCATACTTCCATTATGATCAATTCGATAGAAAAAGTAGCATGATTAAGGATTTGTACTTTTTGAAAAGCATGCTTATATACCATAGCTGGGATTTGAACCCAGGACCTAGTGTGTAGTAGGTATCTGTCTTACCCTCTAGACCAGGGGTCCCCAAACATTGTTCTTGGTTAAGTATATTAAGCCTGAGTGACCCCCCCCCCCCAACAGAAGTACCCCTGGGGTACGCGTACCACATGTTCAGCACCTAGTGGACTGCTGCAATAAACATATCAGCAGCTCCATCTAGAGCCTTGTGTTCACTACGTTGTTACTGGTCACACAGGGCTAGCTACACCCCACTCTGGCTGACCTTGGGAGTGGAGGGGGATCAGCAAAGACACCCATGTGCCTAAAGAGACTAACATCAGTGTGAACCAACACAGCTTAACAATTGTCAGTCCCAGAGGTAGTGAATACGCACACTCCTAATGCGCATGTAGAACGCAATGGACGTTAAGGTAAGTGCCGGTTTTTAATATTGGGAGGTGGGTATAGACGGCTCTCCCCGGCACTGGCCATGCTTTGGGGGGGGGGGGGGGGGTCGCCGTGGTTCCCAGGCAGTGAGAGAGCCTGGGACCCCGCGGTCCTCCCGGTTGTATGGGGGCATTGGGAAGCCTCCCCGTGGCGCTCCTGGATAGTGCTAATGTAGCATGAACTAATTCCCGCAGGGTGACCGCTTTGCGGTATTGGTTTTTGGATAGTTTGGCATGCGAAAGGAAATGCATATTTGCATGAGCATTGCCTCATGAATAGCCAATTAGGCCAGATTTGCAAAGCCAGACTTGCTAGGGTTAAACTTGGTGTTTGAGCACGCATACATTATCATGGAAAGCCTACTTCTTCTTGCTTCAAGGTTGAGGCGCGTACTCTATTAGATAGATAGTAGATGGCCGCCGCTTTACATGTCTTTCATGGCAATAACGTTATACAAATTCCTACGTCAGGTAACTGTTTCTATCGGTCGCATACTTCTGGAAAAATGTCAGAGGAAACTGTTGCTCTTGAACTTTGCAACATGGCTGCAAACTATGTTTACCAACATTGGGATTACTTCGGCGATGTGCTGTCCGTTGTTCTTAGCCACAGAAACAGTCATACAGTCTGCGCAGTAGTCAGCCGGTGTGACGCGCAGAGGCCGGCGCAATGACGAAGAGCGTCCCGGTTCAGGAAGTGGGAGCCCGACAACCGGCGCGGGTGTCCCCGGTGTGGTATGCGGCGGAGGGACCGGGAGAAGAGCCAGGAGGACTCCAAGGGGCCTCCCGACCTATGGTGGGCTGCAGAAAGCCCGAGTACCAATTTTTGTTCAATTTCAATTTATAAATAGCGGCTGCCATCTTGGCTATGTTACAACTTCCGGGTCACCCCTCTCTTCTCTGTTAGAGAAGTGCATCACTGAATGAAGCAAGAAGAGGAAGTGACACGCATGGCCATTGCAAGAGGTTTCATAGCACAACTTTGTGGGAAGTCGTCTGGCTTAAAGGCATGCCCATGAGGTGCTCAGAGTCCCTTCGAGAACCGAGAAGACTCCTTATGGTCCCACCAGACTGCCAAATGGATCTTGTCGAACGGATCTTTGCTAGTCAGAACCATCTCTTCAACAATCTGACTCCATTTAATCGTAATACTTTTCTGCTGTGCACCGACTCTTCCCATGCCATCTATTGGAGCTTGAGAGGTGCTGCAAAGAGGGATGTGTGAAACGGCCCAGGATAGGTGTGCCAAGCTTGTGGCATCTTATCCAACAATACTTGGGGCTGAAATTGCTGCTAAAGGTGCATCAACAAGGTATTAAGCAAAGGCTGATTGATAATACTTTAAAAGAGACCCTGAGCAGTACCTACAATCAAAAATGCCACTTACCTGGGGCCTCCTCCAGCCCACCGTAGGCCGCAAGGTCCCCCGGCGTCCTCCTGGCTCCTCTCCGTGTGCCCCCACCGGCTCCAGTTACCAGCGACACCTGGGCCGGGTGTCTGGCAGGCTGTTTTTTACGGCCGTTACTCTGTTATTTTGTTACACCAGATATGTGATTTGTAATTAATGTAACTTGTTTTAGCAATATGGCACTCTAGCACTGAGTACCTTCACTCCTGACGAAATTTCCACCTTAGGAAATGAAACATGTCGAGTTATGTGTAGAGTTACTGGTTAGATATTGGAAAAGGGGAGGACGGTAATTTGCTACCACCGATAATACCCCCCTACCAATTGGTCACTTTCTATGTGTTTAACAAATAGGTCTTTTTTAATACATATTATTAAAAGTTAAGTCTTAATCTTCAGTCCTCTTTGGAAAGGGACATATGGAGGCAGAAGCAGGGAGGAACAGTGCGCAATCACGCTGGTGCGGTGGACGGCATATGGGTCAGCGTGTCTGACCATGACTGGCAGCAAATCAAAATGGACATTTGAGGAAGAGCGAGGCAGCCCTTTGGCAGAGCAGACTTACTGGAATGCCCGCACAGACGCTGCTGTATGCGGATCCGGCCAGGAGGAAGAGTGACGGCAGGGT
This sequence comes from Hyperolius riggenbachi, assembly GCF_040937935.1. NCBI lineage: Eukaryota > Metazoa > Chordata > Amphibia > Anura > Hyperoliidae > Hyperolius > Hyperolius riggenbachi. The sequence continues at coordinate 383,368,490 of NC_090651.1, forward strand.
CAGTGTGTCGGGCCGCTGCAGCGGCCATGATTGACCGCGAACCCCACAAGATTTGCTGGCATCTGAAGGATAAATAGACGCGGAGGCCACCTGGAGATTACCATTAAAGTTAGTGACACAATGGAGCGTTGGTACGGTGGGCAGCAGGGGTTAGCGTCTGACCGGTGTGTGTGTAGGTCCCTGGTGCTGGTCCCAATTGTTACATTCAGACCATAAGATGCACATACTTTCTCCCCCACTTTTGAGGGAGAAAAAGTGCGTCTTATGGTCCGGATAATACGGTAACAATGTGGAAAAAGTGATGCGCTGTGAACACTTTACGGATGCACTGTATATAACACACCTCTTCTCTAGTATCCAGTCCATAGCATTTTATATAGGATGAATAGATACAGTATATAAGACCCGAGCTTGACATACATATACTAATACTCTGCTGACTTCCATCATACAGCAGCCACGCCTTGCTCCACAAATGAACGGTTCCTCCTTCTCAGGTCCGACCAAAGGATCTGGACCTGTTTTGCATCCAGGACCCGATTGAATTGGGCCCTCAGGATCCTCCGCACTCTCCACACCAGGGCTTGTTTCCCATTCCAGGCGCAGAGGTCATAGTGGCCTCTGGTAAGAGTCTGCAAAAGAAGTATAACAGTATTATTACCCACTATATGTATTATAGAATCCTTAATTAGGTTTCTTCTTACTTACATCATAATGAAATACACGTCAAAGATATTAGTGTTCAAAATTGTGGGAGCCAACTATGACTGCAGACAGATATTACTACAAGAATATATGAGGCCATCTATGACTGCTGGCAGATATTGCTAGCCATTATTATTGAGTTCTATATATCGCCAGAATCTTCTGTGGCACGGTACAGCCTACAGGGTATAGTATAAAAAAAATACAAACTACAACAGTTAAAACCAGACAATGGTGGATTACCGCTGCTGCAGTGAACAAGTCAACTACAGATTTTTACACGGTGGGATGTATAAGTCGAGGCTATAAGTCGAGAAATTTAGGACTGACTCAGTGTAAAAGTGGGGGGGGGTTCACTTGTACTTGAGACAGTCCTAAATTGACCATAGCTGGGGTCTGGTGCCTCTCTCTTAATTATGCTATACTAAACTGCCCCCTGCCCCCTCCACCTACTAATAATTATGGCCAGTTTCCCTACAAACCTCCCTTCCCAGCCCCTGTGGTGCCTGCCTATCTCTCTAGCTCCAGGTGCTCTCTCCCTGTGTTACGTGAATTCAGTGTAAGCAGGGCTGACATGCATAACCTAATCCACCGATGCGCGTTGTGTCCTTTGATCTCCTCTTCGCTGATGCTGGTAAGCGTACTATGACATCTCTCCCGTTTCTGGTACCACGTGAGTCCCGATGTCACATGGTACCGGAAGCGGGAGAGAAGCTATAGTACGTTTACCTATGGTGACCATACGTCCCGCCTTCAGGGGGCGCTGTCCCAGGCTGCGTGAGGTCCCGGGAAACGTCCCGCTTCTAGCTGCGGGACGTCCCGGCCTCGGGACGCTGGCCACCGTACGATCGCATGAACTGGCTGCAGCGTCTAATAGACGCCGCGCCAGTTCATAGCCTGCAGCCCCGCTCCAGCCTGCATACTCTCCGGCAGGCGAGCAGGGCTACGGGAAGATGGCTGCCGAAGCCCTGTACTGGAGACTATTTGTGTCTACAGTACAGGGCTTCGGCAGCCATCTTGCCGTAGCCCTGCTCTGCCTGTCAGCGCGGGAGACAGGCTGGAGGATCGTCCGAGGAGCTGCATGCCAGAGGCCGCCCGGGAGCGAGAGAAGACTTCTGCCAGGTGAGTTAATGCTTTTTTTTCAGGTGAAATGCTGCCCAAATTGCGTTTATTTTGTGCTGTCATGTTGCTCACAATGCGTTTATTTCGTACTGATGGGTTGCCCGCATTGCATTTATTTTGTGCTAACATGTTACTCACAATGAGTTTATTTTGTGTTAACATGTTGCCCATTGCATTTATTTTGTGTTGAAATTTTTGTCCACATTGTGTTTATTTTGTGGTGTCTGGGGTAACTGTTGCAGCATTTATTTAATGGTCATATATGGCTATGTTTGCTGCTTTGGGGTTACGGTATACTATTAGCATCACACAGTTTCTGCACACCCATGATGCGAAGTCTCGTTTGACCACATCATGGCGTAAACACTGCTTTCTTATGCCTCGCTGTTACATCATTACGTTAGCTCCGCCCATGCAATGTCATGGCCACGCCCATGTTTTGACGGTGTGCGGGCGCCGCAGACCCCCACCCCCAGTTTCCGTCGCTGCACGCGCCACATTCCCCATTTTTTTTCGCCGTGGCGCACTGCGCCCCCCCCCCCCCCCCCCCCCCCCCAGGTTGGCACCACAAAAAAAAAAATCTGGTCACTCTAGCTTACCAGCATCAGTGAAGAGGAGGTCAAAGGACACAACGCGCATCGGTGGATTAGGTAATGTATGTCAGCCCTGCTTACACTGAATTCACACAGGGAGAGAGCACCCGGAGCTAGAGAGATAGGCAGGCACCACAGCGGCTGGGAAGGGAAGTTTGAGGGGAAACTCTGCCCTAGGGGGAGGGAGAGAGAGAGGGAGAGAGAGAGAGAATATATCTTCACTTGGGAACCAGGCGGTATTAATAGCAGCAGGAGGGGTTAATGGCTCCAGTACTTTATGCAGTATAGCCATTAACCTCTCCTAGTTTCCAAGTGCAGACATTACTTCTCCTGGTCTCCAAGTGCAGAACCAGTAACCCTCCTAGTCCCCACCTGCAACCATCAACTTCCGTGGGCCGACTTATACTTGAAACTTTGAAAAATACCAGCTTAAAGGGAAGGTTCAGGGAGGGTGCCTAAAAAATAAAAATCAATTTTCACTTACCTGGAGCTTCCTCCAGCCCGTGGCAGGCAGGAGGTGCCCTCGCCGCCGCTCCGCAGGCTCCCGGTGGTCGACCCGACCTGGCCAGGCCAGCTGCCAGGTCGGGCTCTTCTGCGCTCCAAGGCCCGGCAATTCTGCGTCCCACGCCGGCGCGATGATGTCATCGGACGTCCGCCGGGCTAGTTCTGCGCCTGCGCAGTACAGCCCGGCGGACGTCCGATGACGTCAGCGCGCCGGCGTGGGACGCAGAAGTGCCGGGCCTTGGAGCGCAGAAGAGCCCGACCTGGCCAGGTCGGGTCGGCCACCGGGAGCCTGCGGAGCGGCGGCGAGGGCACCTCCTGCCTGCCACGGGCTGGAGGAAGCCCCAGGTAAGTGGAAATTGATTTTTATTTTTTAGGCACCCTCCCTGAACCTTCCCTTTAAGCGGGTCAAATTTTGGGGTCGACTTATACACAAGGTCGACTTGTATCAGAGTATATACGGTACACACATTACACAGTATTGTAAGACAGGAGCTGGATATACTGCAAAGTAGAGCGATCTGGCTGTAAGAGGGTTTGGGCTGCTCTGGATCCACTAAAATGAAGAAAAAAAAAAAAGAAAAAAAAAAGACATTTTTCCCAATTCCCGGCGCTTGGGTGGGCGATTCATTTTTGTGGTTAGTTTGACACATTTTTCCAGAGCATTTTGGTAATTCACTCCCTGACGCAAGTCAGGAAGTGAACTCTTTGATCCGGAGAATAATACATACAATGTATTTATTCTAAAAAGTGTGAACGCAATCGCTGCACAAAGCGGTTTTGTGAGCGTTTTTTCGATACCTTCCATTGAGGTGAAATCGCCTCAAAAATGGCTCAAGCACCACTTTACAAAACGTAACGCAAACGATCCGCTCATATGTGAACTCTCTCATACAGAATCATTGTGTCAGCACTTTCAGGGTGATTTTGAAAAATCGCCCGCGCTTAAAAAAATAACAAACGCCTGCAGTGTGAACAAGGCCTGAGGGTATGTAAAATGAGAGAAAAGTGTCCCTATCCAGGACAGATGTCACCTCATGTAGTGTGGCTGTGCTTAGAGACGATTTTCTCTACTTTTTACATACCGAGAACGCTTGTTTTGTTTTGTATTTTTCATAGCGGGCAGCTTATCGGGCGCATAATTGATCCACTCTTAACTATATTTGATATGGGCGCTTATGGGACGCCAAAATCTTTGTCGCTATGCAGCACTTAAAGAGAGTCTGAAGCGAGAATAAATCTCGCTTCAGACCTCATAGATAGCAGGGGCATGTGTGCTAAAACGCCGCTATCCCGCGGCTTAACGGGGGTCCCTGATCCCACAAATCCCCTCCGTACAGCCGGGGAGCGCTTCCTGGTTGGGGCAGGGCTAACCGCCGCAGCCCTGCCCCACGCGCGTCTGTCAGCGCGTATCTCCGCCTCTCCCCTGCCCCTCTGTCTTCCTTCACTGAGAGGGGCGGGGGAGAGGCGGCGATGCGCTGCTGACAGACGCGACTGGAGGCAGGGCTGCGGCGGTTAGCCCTGCCTCCAGGAGCGACCAAATGTACGACCAAGTCGTGCGGGGGTGGGTTTGGGGGTGAAGGGACTCCCGTTTAGCGGCGGTTTAGCAGGTGCACACATGCCCCTGCTAACTTTGAGCTCTGAAGCGAGATTTATTCACACTTCAGAGTCTCTTTAACTGCACCCAAATTTACTGCTTTCATGTGGAATACTAATCTCAGTGAAGCATCACATGGGTGATAGACAAGGTCTGTCATACCAACAATATGTATTTGTGGTATCACAATCTCCAATGAAATAAATAGTTTTTTGTTTTTGCACGGTTTGGCTAAAAAAAAAGTCTTTAAGCCAAACTGTAAAATTACTTAAAAAAAATGGAATCTGGAGAAGGTGACTTAGACTTGTCCATATTCTTGCTGAGTTTCTAGTGTCCTTCCCGGTTTCTTCTTTCACCTAAAAGGAGAGAAAATGTTACTTTACAGCACTGCCTAGGATTACTTATTGTATTTATAAAGCAGCAACATATTACGCAGCGCTGGCCAATATATCAGCCATTAACCACTCTACCCCTCAGGCCATGTTATCCTTACCACCTAGAGCCATTTTCAGTCAGCACTCCCATTCATTTCACCATAACCAGGGATACGTTTTCAAGTAGCGTACTACTCGAATTCGGAATTCAAATGAAGTCTAATGACCCAGAAGTCTTCGGAAAAAGAAGAACCGATAGCCCAATATGGTGTAGTATGTTAAAGAGACACTGAAGCGGAAAAAAACCTATGATATTATGATTTGTATGTGTAGTACAGCTAAGAAATAAAACATTAATGCCGGGAATACACGATGCGTTTTTGCGTTCGTTTTTGCCGTCGTTTTTGCCTTCGATAGATTCTACTCTCGATTCACTGCTCGATTCCCCTCTCGATTCCTTATCTTTTCTTATCAATTACATTCACTTGAATGAGGAGAATCGAAACGAAAGTAGAATCGACCAGATCCGACAGGTTGGAATTTATCTATCGAACCCATCTATCTAAAGTAAAAAAACTTAACGTGTATTCCCAGAATAAGACCAGATACATCAGTCTAATTGTTTCCAGTACAGGAAGAGTTAAGAAACTCCAGTTATCTCTATGCAAAAAAGCCACTATCTCTACGACTTTCAAAGTCGTGGAGAGGGCTGTTTTCTGACTTTTATTATCTCAACTGTTCCTGAACTATTTACTTTTCCTCTGCCAGAGGAGAGGTCATTAGTTCAGACTGCTCTGAAAGAATCATTTTGAATGCTGAGTGTTGTGTAATCTGCACATATTATAGAATGGTGCAATGTTAGAAAAAACACTATATACCTGAAAATAGAAATGAGAATATTTTCTTTGCTGCTAATCTTCTAGTAATTATTCATAGTACACAACCAATTCATTATATCATTTTTTTTTTCGCTTCAGTGTCTCTTTAAAGAGTTAAGCAGGCCATACACTGGCTCGATTCGCGGACGTTTCGACAGCAGATTCGATCCTGGGATTGAATCTGCTGCCAATCGTTCGCGGTAAACGCAGCCGCCGATCCGATTTCCTCCCGAAATCGGATCGGTCCGTCGATCGCGCCGTGCGGGAAATTACCCTCGATCGCCCGCGGGTAAAGTGCGCGTCGCTAGCAGCGGCCGATCCGATCAAGTATACATTACCTGAGGCTGGCTCCCGGGCGTCTTCTCCGCGCTGCACGGCTCTGTTCCGGCTCCATCCATCCCGGCGCTTCCTGTCACTGCAGTGACCAGGAAGTTCTAATAGAGGGCGTTCTATTTGAACTTCCTGGTCACGGAGTAACACAGGAAGCGCCGGGATGGAGCCGGAACAGAGCCGTGCAATGCGGAGAAGATGCCCGGGAGCCAGCCGCAGGTAATGTATACGGGGGGGGGGGGGGGGGGGACAGGCGGCAGGAGCAGCTCAGCAGATGGTGAATCGGTTTCAGGCTGAAATCGATTCACAATCTGTTTGCAGTAAAGGCAGCCATACGATCCCTCTCTCATCAGATTCGATCAGATAGGGATCTGTCAGCTGGTCGATCTAATGGCACATCGACCAGTGTATGGCCACCTTAACTGTCAGGCTGCAAAAGCTAATTTAAACCTCTATTCTCCTGTGTTAAACAGTTTAGAAGGAAGCCAAAAAGGCAACACTGAAGATAAAAATCTCTCTTTCATTTGATGTGTGCTTATCAGCAAAGCTGTTAGACCCAAGCTCTTAAAGGATACCACAACTGAAATGTGACATAATGAGATAGATATGTGTATGTACAGTGCCTAGCACACAGATAACTATGCTGTGTTCCTTTTTTTCCTTTCTCTGCCTGAAATAGTTAAATATCAGGTATGTAAGTGGCTGACTCAGTCCTGACTCAGACAGGAAGTGACTACAGTGTGACCCTCACTGATAAGAAATTCCAACTATAAAACACTTTCCTAGCAGAAAATGGCTTCTGAGAGCAAGAAAGAGGTAAAAAAGGGGAATTTCTTATCAGTGAGGGTCACGCTGTAGTCACTTCCTGTCTGAGTCAGGACTGAGTCAGCCACTTACATACCTGATATTAAACTCTTTCAGGCAGAAAAAGAAAAAAAGGAACACAGCATAGTTATCTGTGTGCTAGGCACTGTACATACACATGTCTATCTCATTATGTCACATTTCAGTTGTGGTATCCTTTAAGAAGCCGCAAGCCGCATACCATACTGCAAAGCATTCTGGGGCCCTCCCCTCGGCTGCTATTGATAAGTTACAGGGCTCATGTTACAAAAGCAGCAGCTCACAACATTGAAAAAACTCCTGGCAGAGTACACTGCAGGAGTCCGCTATTGTTCCTAGCCACATGGCTAATTAATATTCACTGCACAGTAGTGTTATTCAGTATGAGCTTTTCTGTGAGTGGAATCATCAGGAAGCAGGGAGGACATGACGACACATTTGGCTTCATAGGAGACAGACAAACATGGAACCTGCCATGAGCTGTCAGGAGCATCATTCTCTGCAAATACTATATAAAGATTCTGTGAAATCCAAACGTGGACAGTGAAATGCATATGTAATGTAAGTACAGCCAATCTTTAGCTACATATGTGTTTATTTTCTCTGAGACCTTATACCTAACAGCTCCTCTTCAAGGCAATTGGATAATGGAACGAGTATAAATTAGATACTCACCAACCAGGGTTACCTCCAGGCAACCACTGTATAAGCAGGTGAGGAGATTAGCCTGTCCTCACTCAGGATTAAGAAGTCGCTCTCTGTAGACTGGAAAACAAGAAGGGGTATCCCCCTCCACCAAGGGTGGATATAAGACGTGTTTATATTTGAGAACAGAGGCACCAAAAGAATAAACAGTATTTAAAAGTTTTAAAAAAATTGCGTGGGAGGCAGTGGTGGACTTACCTCCCGCAAGCAGACACAACAACTGTGTATTCAAACAAAGGGAATATTTATTGGTATACTCCAAAGGTAGTCTACCAATAAATATTCCCTTTGTTTGAATACACAGTTGTTGTGTCTGCTTGCGGGAGGTAAGTCCACCACTGCCTCCCACGCAATTTTTTTAAAACTTTTAAATACTGTTTATTCTTTTGGTGCCTCTGTTCTCAAATATAAACACAGAAGTCTTCTGGGACGTCTGTGTTCCATTATGCCTTATAGGCGCAATGAAAGCCGCGTTCCACCACCCACTTCTGCGCTTCCTCCTTCCGGCTAGAAAGAGGAAGCGCCCGAAGACTTCTGGGTAAGTTAACCCCCTAATCACGTGGTCACACATGAACTCAGACTTCATTTGAATTCCAAATTTGAGCAGTACGCTACTCGAAATCCCATGCCTGGCCAAAACTTTATCACTGCTTATCACACCAAAATGTTTTTTTGTTCATCACAAATTTAAGCTTTTTGTGGGAGATACTTGTTTTCAGAAATGGCTTTATTTGCTATACATTGTATAGGAGGAAAAAATACACTTTAGCCCCTATAATTAGAAAAAAACCTTCTATAATAAAAACCTATACATTTTATTACCCATTTGTCTTTGACTATCAACATTTAAATGATGTTCCTAGCTTGTTTCCCTGAATATAATACGATTCACAAAGGTTTTGTTTTTTTTTTTTGGGGGGGGGGGGGGCGGGAGGGGAAGGGGCTGTGTCCCCCACCATTCCCTGTAACTGCTCCGGCCCTTTGACCCTCACACTGTCCTTTGCGCAGTCACAGAGCCCATACAGCATGAGGGTCAAGGGGCACCGACCATCTTGAATAGTATGCTGGAGCTGTTATAGGCAAATGGAGGGGGATGCAGCCACAGGGGAAGTGCAGTATGGCCTTATTCACATTATAAATCGCAAGCGCTGAGCGATTAGGTTAGTGATTTTAAAAGCTCTTTTCCCTACGCTATGGTGCCAAAAGTGAATTTTCCCATTTTGAAGCATCTCTGACTTTTCTGACCACCTGTCATGTTTCATGAGGGGCTAGAATTCCAGGATACTATAAATACCCCCCAAATGACCCCATTTTGGAAAGAAGACATCCCAAAGTATTCACTGAGAGGCATGGTGAGTTCATAGAAGATTTTATTTTATTTTTGTCACAAGTTAGCAGAAAATGACACTTTGTGACAAAAAAAAAAAAGTGTCCATTTGTTCTAACTTGCGACCAAAAAAAAAAAAAAAAAAAAAAAAAAAATGAAATCTGCCACGGACTCACCATGCCCCTCTCTGAATACCTTGAAGTGTCTACTTTCCAAAATGGGGTCATTTGTGGGGTGTATTTACTGTCCTGGCATTTTGGGGGGTGCCTAATTTTAAGCACCCCTGTAAAGCCTAAAGGTGCTCATTGGACTTCGAGCCCCTTAGCGCAGTTAGGCTGCAAAAAAGTGCCACACATGTGGAACTGCCGTGCTCAGAAGAAGTAGTATAATGTGTTTTTGGGGTGTATTTTTACATATACCCATGCTGGGTGGGAGAAATATCTCTGTAAATGGACAATTGTGTGTTAAAAAAAAACCAAAAAACATTGTCACACACAATTACCCATGCTGAGTGCGAGAAATATCTCTGTAAATGAACATGTGTAAAAATACACCCCAAAACACATTATACTACTTCTCCTGAGTACGGCGATACCAGTACCACGTGTGACACTTTTTTGCAGCCTAGGTGCGCTAAGGGGCCCAACGTCCTATTCACAGGTCATTTTGAGACATTTGTTTTCTAGACTACTCCTCACGGTTTAGGGCCCCTAAAATGCCAGGGCAGTATAGGAACCCCACAAGTTACCCCATTTTAGAAAGAAGACACCCCAAGGTATTCCGTTAGGTGTATGACGAGTTCATAGAAGATTTTATTTTTTGTCACAAGTTAGCGGAAAATGACACTTTGTGAAAAAACAATAAAAATCAATTTCCGCTAACTTTTGACAAAAAATAAATTCTATGAACTTGTCATACACCTAACAGGATACCTTGGTGTGTCTTTTCTAAAAAAGGGGTCACTTGTGGGGTTCCTATACTGCCCTGGCATTTTACAGGCCCAAAACCGTGAGTAGTCTGGAAACCAAATGTCTCAAAATGACTGTTCAGGGGTATAAGCAGCTGCAAATTTTGATGGCAGGTGGTCTATGAGGGGGCGAATTTTGTGGAACCAGTCATAAGCAGGGTGGACTTTTAGATGACAGGTTGTATTGGGCCTGATCTGATGGATAGGAGTGCTAGGGGGGGGGGGGGTGACAGGAGGTGATTGATGGGTGTCTCGGGGGTGGTTAGAGGGAAAAATAGATGCAATCAATGCACTGGGGAGGTGATCGGAAGGGGGTCTGAGGGGGATCTGAGGGTTTGGCCCAGTGATCAGGGGCCCACACGGGGCAAATTAGGGCCTGATCTGATTGGAAGGTGTGCTAGGGGGTGACAGGTGGTGACAGGAGGTGATTAATGGGTGTCTCAAGGTGTGATTAGTGGAGGGGAATAGATGCAAGCAATGCACTGGCGAGGTGATCAGGGCTGGGGTCTGAGGGCGTTCTGAGGGTGTGGGCGGGTGATTGGGTGCCCTTGGGGCAGATAGGGGTCTAATCTGATGGGTAACAGTGACAGGTGGTGATTGATGGGTAATTAGTGGATGTTTAGAGGAGAGAACAGATGTAAACAATGCACTTGGGAGGTGACCTGACGGCGGGTCTGCAGGCAATCTGATGGTGTGGGTGGGTGATCAGATTACCTGCAAGGGGCAGGTTAGGGGCTGATTGATGGGTGGCAGTGACAGGTGATCAGTGGGTTATTACAGGGAAGAACAGATGTAAATAATGAACTGGCGAATTGATAAGGGGGGGGGGGGTCTGAGGGCAATCTGAGCGTGTGGGCGGGTGATTGGGAGCCAGCAAGGAACAGATTAGGGTCCAATCTGATGGATAGCAGTGACAGGTGGAGATAGGGGGTGATTGATGGGTAATTAGTGGGTGTTTAGAGGAGAGAACAGATGTAAACACTGCACTTGGGAGGTGACCTGACGGTGGGTCTGCAGGCAATCTGATGGTGTGGGTGGGTGATCAGATTGCCCGCAAGGGGCAGGTTAGGGGCTGATTGATGGGTGGCAGTGACGGGGTGATTGACAGGTGATCAGGGGGGATAGATGCATACAGTACACGGGGGGGGGGGGGGGTGATCAGGAGTCCCCAGGGGGCAGTTTAGGGAATAAAAAAAATAAAAAAATAGCGCTGGCAGATAGTGACAGGGAGTGATTGATGGGTGATTGGGTGCAAACAGTGGTCTGGGGGGTGGGCGATCAGGGGGCAGATCAGTGTGTTTGGGTGCAGACTAGGGTGGCTGCAGCCTGCCCTGGTGGTCCCTCGGACACTGGGACCACCAGGGCAGGAGGCAGCCTGTATAATACACTTTGTATACATTACAAAGCCTATTATACGCTTCCTATGCGGCGATCGTCTGGTTAACAACCCGCTGGCGCTTCCGATTGGCCGGCGGGTTGACGTGGGTGGAGCCTATTGCTGGAGGATGCGCGCGCATAACAACGCGCCATCCCCGGCCAGCAGCCACTTGAGGACTCGCCGCCGATGGGCGTATTGCGGTCGTTAAGGCCCAGCCTTTGCCGCCGCCCATCTGCTGTAGGCGGTCCTCAAGTGGTTAAAAATAAAAAATAAACGCTCGTAGTGTGGCCAAGTCCTAGACTACACCTCCGCATCCCATTTAGCTAGAGCTTATTTTCGGGTTGCTTCTATTTTAGGGGGAGGTCATTTTAGGCAATATAATTCATGATGTAACTACCAGTAAATGGGGTGCATAGACCGGCATGCACAAGCACACAATTAAGGCAGCCATACACTGGTCGATGTGCCATCAGATCGACCAGCTGACAGATCCCTATCTGATCGAATCTGATCAGAGAGGGATCGTATGGCTGCCTTTCCTGCAAACAGATTGTGAATCGATTTCAGCCTGAAACCGATCACAATCTGTTGTGGTGGTGCTGCCGCCGCTCCCCCCGCCGGTATACATTACCTGAGGCTGGCTCCCGGGCGTGATGTCCCCGTCATGTGGCACCTCCGGCTCCGGCATCCGCATAGAACTTACGCTATCACACCAGTGACAGCGGAAGTTCAAATAGAGCGCCCTCTAGTTGTACTTCCGCTGTCACTGGCATGACAGCGGAAGTTATACGAGGATGCCGGAGGCGCCATGACGGGAGCAGTGACGGACGGGATGCCCGGGAGCCAGCCTCAGGTAATGTATACCTGATCGGATCGGCCGCCGCTAGCGACGCGCTCCCTACCCGCGGGCGATCGAGGGTAATTTCCCGCACGGCGCGATCGACGGACCGATCCGATTTCGGGAGGAAATCGGATCGGCGGGTGCGTGTTGCGCGAACGATTGGCAGCAGATTCGATCCCAGTGATCGAATCTGCTGTCGAAACTGCCGCAAATCGGGCCAGTGTATGGCCACCTTTAAGAACCTAAAAGTACCCAGACAGGCTGGGATTCAGCCATCTGCTGATCGAAGGCTTGTAGTTCTTGTATTTCATTTGGTGAACAGCTGAAAGACAAGCTGCCAGATCTCAGGAGACGCCTGTACAAGCTTATCAGCTGAAGTCATTGTTATCAAGGATTTGTAGGCAGCTTTTCTCAGCAGATAGTCACTCAGCTAAAGCCAATTCTCAGCTTGCCATCTGCAAGTTTCGGGCTACCTCGGAAATGTTTGCTTAACGACCGCATCACGCCGATGGGCGTGAACGCGGCTGCAGCCCCAGGACCGCCTAACGCCAATTGGCGTCAAGTCCTGGGGCGGGAAATTTGCAGGAGATCTCAGCTTGAATGAAGGCGCTCCGCTCAGTCTCTCAGTGGCGATTGACGCTAGCAGACTGTAAACTGCCGTCTACACTGTACAGCACTGAGAACTACGGCAGCGATGTACTGGGGACAGCCGTGTGACACAGCTGTCCCCTCCAGAGGCTCAGGGGTGATCGGCTGTCATAGGCTGATGTCTATGACCGCCGACTGCTGTGATTGGAGAGGGAGGGAGGGGTTGGAAAAAAAAAATAGGCATATTTAATAAGAAAAAAAAAATAAAAACCCACACCAGCCATCCTGGGAGCGATCCCAGCCCACCAACAGAAAACTCTGTTGGCGAGCAGAAAAGGGGGAGGGGGGGGAGGGGGGAGAGAAAATCACTTGTGTGCTGAGTTGTACGGCCCTGCAGCAAGGCCTTAATTTTTAAAAATAGCCTGGTCACTAGAGGGTGAAAGCCTACGGTCCTCAAGTGGATCAATAGTTTTGACTTTTTTTTACTTCGTTTTGCATGTGGTACAATACACAGCTGATCAATTTTGGATAGCAATTTCCCCTCTATATATGATCACGTGCCCCTAAGGGCGCGTTTCCACTTGAGCGGAAACCGCCTCGAATCCGCAGAGTTTCCCCGCGGGCGAATAGTGCAGGGAAATTCTGCCATAGGGTGCAATGGTAACGCCAGCCGAATCGCTGCCGCTAGCAATTCGGCCGGCTTTTCCATCCGAATCGGCGCGGGAGGCTGCGGATCCCATAGCCGTGCATGGCACGGCTGATGGGATTCGACTGCTTTCCCCGCAGACCCAGAAGAGCCGGCTCGCGTCTCACAGAGACTCAGCCCCTTGTTTCCCTGCAGGCAGAGGCTTCGTAAGTCTTCGGGGAGCCCTGTACTGCGCACACACACACACACACACACACGAGGGCACGTGTGCATTATGGAGCGGCCCATCTTCAGGGAGCCCTGTACTGCGCACACACGAGGGCACGTGTGCAGCATGGAGCGGCCTATCTTCGGGAGCCCTGTACTGCGCACACGCAAGGGCACGTGTGCAGCATGGAGCGGCCCATCTTCGGGGAGCCCTGTACTGCGCACACGCGAAGGCACGTGTGCAGTATGGAGCGGCCCATCTTCGGGGAGCCCTGTACTGCGCACACGCGAAGGCACGTGTGCAGTATGGAGCGGCCCATCTTCGGGAGCCAGAGTGTTCCTGAAGTCTTCCAACGCTTCCCTACAGCAGAAGACAGCAGGCAACAGATGGCTAACAGGGGAGCCAAGGGCCCATTTACACTTATTCACTCGGTGTGCGTTAGTACGCGTTTTTCCTTAGCAGTGCATTGTGAAAAGTTTTCAGTTAAAATGCGTTAAGTGTGAAAGGTGCCATAAGAAAACATGGGACTTACTTTGAAAATCAGTTTTCTTTCAGTTATAACTGAGAGCAACTGATTAAGTGTAAACGGGGTCTAGATGCAAGGTTCACAAAAGCTGCATGCGCACCATGATTTAGTCAAAGCAGTTCATTTCCGCATGTGGCTCTGAGCTCCGAAACTGAGCACGTCATAGCAGCGATGTTATGCTTCGCGGGTCGCGTAGCGGTAATTCGGGGCTCCGTCGGTTACCAGGACCCCACATTACACCTCCCTCTGAGTTGCGAAAACTCAAAGGGGGAATAATATTTAATCTTGCCACAGAGTTTAGCCGCAGCAGGGAAAGCCGTCATTTGGCTCACCCTGCGCCTAACTGCCCTGCATTCCGATTTAGACGCATTGGGCTCTATTTTCAATCACACATGCAATAATTTTCTTCTTTTACCGCAAAATTACTGTCAGCGGGTAGATAATTTTTATACATTCACTAAAAAATTTTCACATGCAGGTATATGGTGGAAGAAAAAAAGTGTGGTGAACATGCAGAAACCGTGTAAAATGGTCGTTAAAGGTGCGGAAAAAAATAGTCAAAATAAAGGTTTTAAATTCCAGCAAGCACAGCGCTAAAGGCTGTAGACTATTAAAATTAGTGAGAAGTGAAAAATATCACCATCACAATCAATTATCTCCCAATTCTGCATCTCCCATGTAGTATGAGAGATTACCTACTCAACTTACTCAGGCCTGGAACCCACTAAAAACAGCTATTGCTAATCGCAATCGCTAGCATTTTGTATGAGTTGTTTGCAAGCGATTTCATGAGCATTTTCGGTAGCGATTTTAAAAGTGTATTAACCTCCCCAGCGTTCTTGACGAGCAGTGCTCATCCAGAGACGCTAGAGGGCACCGCTCAGGCCCCGCTGGGCCGATTTTGATAATTTTTATTTTCAAACACGCAGCTCGCACTTTGCGAGCTGCGTGCTTGCCCCGATCGCCGCCGCTACCCGACGTGAAAGAGGCCCCCCCCCCCCCCCCGCAGACCCCGTGCATAGCCTAGCCAATCGCCGCCAGGCTGCGCTTTGGGGTGGATCGGGAGTCCCAGTGACGTCGATGACGTCACTCTGGTCGTCGCAATGGCGACGGGGTAAGCCCTAAAGGAAATTCCGCTCAGAACGGGATTTCCTTATGGGCGAGATCGCCGGCGGCGATCAGAAGGGTGGGAGGGAGAGAGGAGGAAGGGGAGAATCATGTAGCTAGCGCTAGGCTAGCTACATGGAAAAAGAAAAAACGGGCGAAAAAAACCCTCCCGGGGCCACGGGAATTGAAACGCCCAGCAGGTTAAATTTGCCAGCAGTTCTGTAGCGATTAGAGTTTTTAATTCTGATTGGTCCTTTCAATTAATTTTGTTACAGTGTGTAGTAACTTGAAAAAACGCTAGCAAAATCGCTCTGTGCACATTTTGATGAGAGATTATGCCAGCGTTTATATACTTAACAATGCAGAAACGCTATCGCTAAATGCGAAAAATGCTGCATGTCCTGCGTTTTTGTAATCGCAGTCACTGCAGTGGAATTTAGCTCATCCATTATCAGCTGAGCGTTTAGGGAAATCGCTAGTGGTTTTTTTTTTTTTTTACAGCTAAATTACCAGCAGTGGTAACTTCTGCAATTTTCCAAATTTTTTCTGCATGCAGGTATATTGCGGAAAAAAAGTGCAAAAACATGCATTTAAAAAAAAAAAAAAAATTGCAATTAAATTCCCCCCCAAAAAAGTTTTAAAGTCCAGCAAACAGCGCTCAAGGTTCCCTCCAGGACGTACACACCCTAAGCAGCTAAGCGAGCCTTCCTTTATTACAGCAGCTCAGCAGCAAAATAACCAATGTAATTCGATAAAGCCAGGATCGCATAAGAGTACAACAAACCTTTTAAAGGAACCATCAGGCAATGTAAAATAAATCAGATCTACTTACCTGGGGTTTCCCCCAGCACCTATGTGTCCCGCACCGCAGCTCCGCTCCAGACCGGTCTACTGGGTCCAATGCTCAAGTGAACAGCGTGGCCGTGAGCTTTGCACACAGGCGCAGTACTTCTGCTGGGTCAGCAGCTGCTACACAGGGGACCCCCGGAGTCCGGCCTGGAGCAGGTAAGTCTCTAGAGGAAGCCTCAGGTAAGTAAATCTCATTTTTGCTACATTTCCTGAGGTTTCCATTAAGCAGGGGGGACAACCTTACTGTATCTGCACACCTACTCAGGACTAACCAATCTGAAGCAAAGCTAATTGGAGCAGATTTATCCCAACTAAAAGAAAAAGAGCAGTAAGAAAAAAAAGAACAGAACCATCAATTGTTTCACTTTTGCAACAGTTTCCCTCCATTCTGCATTCACTTGTGTTGATAAATCTGCCACATCGTCTTGTACCTGTCTAATAAAAGCCTGTCTGTCATATAGGCAGCAAACACATACCTGTGTGCTAGATGGCTGTGGATGCAGCTTCTGTCAGCAGATCTTGCAGCATGTGCTGCTCTGCCTCCATGCCTGTGTATGCTAGATGGCTGTGCATGCAGCTACACTGTCTGCCAGCATGTGCTTCTCTGACTCCTCCCTCCAGCTTTAGAGAACATGCCAGAACATTCTCTAGCTCTTGTCCAATCACATTTCCCCAGTCACTAACAGACAGAGCTTTGTTCCCACCCCTTCTATTACAACAGAGCATACTCCAGTGATTTCTGGCCATCTCTTAGGGCCCGTTTCCACTAGTGCGGTGTGAATCGCTGGGATTCCACCGCTGACAAAATCGCATGCGGATGCGATTCCGCATGCGATTTTTGCCGCGATTTCGCATAGGCAGGCTATCAGCGATTTTAACCATGTCACTGCCTGGCTCAATGTACATTAGTTTTAGTGCGAATTCGCAACGCGAAATCGCGGCAAAAAACGCATGTGCAATTTCCCCTATTAAATACATTGCCTGCAAATCGCCTGCATTCCACACGCAGGCGAAATCTGCAGGCCCTACCGTGCAGAAAAATCCTGCACAGAAAAACGCACCAAAAAACTGACAAGTGGAAACAGTCTCATCCACTTGTATTGGTTATGCGAATCCGCATGCAGACAACGCATGCGGATTCGCTCTAGTGGAAACGGGCCCTTAGTGATGCGAAGTCCGGCTCTTTTCAATGAATCGATTCATTTGATTCAACTCATTAAAAAGAACCTTTGATTCATTTCACTGGGGAGGGTGTGGCTAGCAGTAACTAGTTGCTAGTCACTCCCCTCCCCTTCTAATTGGCCCAGACATCTATTATTCCTCCTCCTGGCTCCTCCTTCAGCTGTGTGTGTCAGGGCTCTTTTCCACTAGAGCTGCGTTTTTGCCCAAAAAAATGCAAAACGCGTGCATATGCTGATTCTTAAAGGGAACCAGAGAGGAATGCTTTGGGAAAATAGAAAAAAGATTTTATACATACCTGGGGCTTCTTCCAGCCCCATAAGCCTGGATCGCTCCCACGCCACCATCCTCCGCTTCCTGGATCCGCCGGTACCGGGTCCCGTCACTTCCGGCGGACGCGGCCAATTGTCCGCATCACAGGGGCTCCCTCCATACCCGTACGCATGTGGCTGCGCAGTAGGCAGCCACACGCGTACCTGTATGGAGGGAGCCCCCTGTGATGCTGAGAATTGGCCGCGTCCGCTGGAAGTGACGGGCCCGGTACCGGCGGATCGAGGCAGCGGAGGACGGCAGCGTGGGAGCGATCCAGGCGTATGGGGCTGGAGGAAGCCCCAGGTATGTATAAAAGCTTTTCTTCATCCTCTCTGGTTCCCTTTAAGTGCAGCCTGTTAAAAATAATCCTGGGTGGCCTTTTGCACTTCTGCGTTCCGATTTCTAAAAACACAAACGCATGTCTGCGCGATTATGATGTGTTTTAATGTAAAGTATAGGAACGCATAAAAAGCTTTGCGTGTTGTATTGATTTAGCCACTAGTATCTATTTTCAAAAATCAAGACAACACTTGCCAATCAGAAAAACGCCAACGCATAAAAAAACGCACATCAAAATTGATCAAGTTTTGCAGTGGAAAAGGACCCTGTGCAGCTGCATGTATTTGCGTCACTGATAGGCCAGGCTGCGCAAGGGGTCTGGGGAAGGGGGGGGGGGGGTGCGGCGGGCGATCAGTGAGTTCACGCAGCTAGCAAAGTGCTAGCTGCATGTACCAAAAAAAAAATTATGCAAATCAGCCCAGCAGGGCCTGAGAAATCCTCCTGCGCAGCATAGCCCGACCCGAGGTCGGGCTTACCGCCAGGGAGGTTAAAGAGTAAAGATCTCTGAGGGCCAGTTCACCCACCATCGCATTTGGCTCGCAATTTCAACTTAAATGTCGGGATTCTTGCGTGCTTTGCGCTTGTGATTGATCGAAATCGCAACCGCTGCGGTGTGAGTGTATCCATAGGGATACATTGTAGCAGCGCTTTGCTGATCGCCGGCCATCAGCAAAGTGCTCAAGAATCGCCCCAGTGTGAACCAACCCTGATGTGTTTCCACTTCCTGTTGTCTTCCTAGTGATTTGCATACATTTTTTTAAAAAGTATAAAAACACATATGCGGTTTCCATTAGCAAACCGCAAACGGATGCAAAACACATGAAAAACGCATCTGCGTAAAAAAAAAGCGCAAACGCACCAAAAACGCAGTAAAACTAGCCTCAGGATGGCACTGTGCACAGAGCTTGGTTGGTTAAATGCGCATGTATCATTTGCATGTACCTGACGCTGCAATTGTAATGAAGGAGGCGGAGATAGCCGCAACTGACGTCTAACAGAGAACAGCTCCGCCTCTTCCTGTTATCAGATTCTCTGACTGGTTCGGAGAGGGAAGAGGAGGAACCAGGAGTCAGGGGGACCTCGGACAGCCGCGAAAATAGTTTAAGTTGTGAGTAACATTATTACTGATAAAAATACCAGGTTTGCTTTACAACAAACAAGTAAAGATGCCCATTAACAGTACAATTTTTTTTTTCACCAAATGCGATCTTTCGCATTTAACATACACTGTGCCATATCATCGTCCTTTTTCCATTGCAATGTGATCTTATCTTTATTTTTCATGTGATTTTACATTTTTCGTGCGTTGTTTTTTTTTTGTAATTGCGGCAAAATACAATAGAATTAGCAAAGTATGCAGTGGGCGGAAACCAGTAGAATGTTGTCCAATTTCTCTAACCAAAAATTCCTGAATTGCAAGAGGCCCATTGACTTTCATTCAAATTAAATGTCACTATACAGGTAGTCCCTGACTTACGAACGCCGACTTATGAACGACCGGCCAATATAAACGGCATGAGTTCTGAGTTTCCATGGGAACAAGTCAAAAAAGAATTTTTCAAATTGGACTTGTCGTTTTTTGAGAAAATAAATTAACAAATTCAAAGAAAAAATGGCTTTTAAACTTGTACAAGCAAGTACAGAGGGCAGAGGTGACACACAGGGGGACACTGGAGGCACAGAGGGGCACACAGGAGGTACCGGGGACAGAGATGGCACAGTGTTCCGACTTAAAGGGACACAAGTCAAACAAAAAAAATGAGTTTTACTCACCTGGGGCTCCCAATAGCCCGCTGCAGCTGTCCGGTGCCCTTGCTGTCTCCCTCCGATCCTCCTGGCCCCGCCGGCAGCCACTTCCTGTTTCGGTGACAGGAGCTGACAGGCTGTGGACGCGAGTGATTCTTTGCGTTCCTGGCCACAATAGTGCCATCTATGCTGCTATAGCATATATCATATGCCATATAGCAGCATAGAGGGTGCTAATGTGTCTGGGAACGCGAATAATCACTCGCGTCCCCAGCCTGTCAGCTCCTGTCACCGAAACAGGAAGTGGCTGCCAGCGGGGCCAGGAGGATCGGAGGGAGATGGCGAGGGCACCGGACAGCTGCAGGGGGCTATTGGAAGCCCTAGGTGAGTAAAACTCATTTTTTTTTGTTTGACTTAAGTGTCCATTTAAGAACAGATTCAGGTTAAGAACGAACCTACAGTCCCTATCTCCTTCGTTAACCTGGGACTACCTGTACATTATATTTCTGAGAAAGGAGACAAGATTTAAAGGGACAAGGCGTACAATGAAGATTTATTTATGTATAATAAATAACATACAAGAAAAATATATATATATAAGTGGCATTTCGTACAAACATCGATAGTTCCCCAACCCTTTCACCAGACACAAATCTTGCTAAATATACACAATCGGCGCTATGTGAGACGCATGGCGAAGGAAGGGTCACACGTACAACTTTTCACGCAATCACAGAAATATCTACAAGCTGGACATTCCCGGCTAAGGATGGTCAATGATGCAAATAATTGTGAGTTGGTGCAGGATTATGCAAATGCTGTATGCACATTTAGGCCTCCTTTCCACGAAACGTTGAGCTGTGTGCTCAGCAAGCAGTTACCAGGCAGCAGCAAGCAGTTACCAGGCAGCAGTGAGCAGTTACCAGGCAGAAGTGAGCAGTTGAGAGAGTTTGAGAGGCATTTCACTGCTTAACAGTTCGTGGAAAGGAGGCCTTATGGAGCTTGAAAATGGACCAATTGAATTTTACCTTAGCAGGATTTGATTGGTCCATTTTAAGCTGCATATACTTGCATACAAAATTTTGCACAATGCTGCATCAACTCAAAATTATTTGCATCTCAAATGACCATCCCTATTCTTGGCTACATTGTGGACATTCTTGGCAACATGAATTTTGGCTCAAACACTGATGTTTTAAGGTGGCCACACACGATACAATAAAATGATCCGATTTTACAGCAATTCGATAAAAACAATCGTATCTCCTGAAAAAATTGAAAGCTTTTTTTTTTTTTCATTCGACCGAAAAAAAACAGGAAATATGATCGGATTTTTCAATTTATATCGATCCAGAATGCCAGATATTTCTCTTCAATTTTTTTTTAAAGATTGTATGGTGTGTGTTACATTGTCAAATTATTAATATACACACCCTAGCAATTTTCTCAGAGTTTCCAATCAGTTTTATCATAATTGGGGAAAAATTGAACATAGGTTTGTGGTACATTGGTCAGATTTTTGAAATGTTACAATCAATTAAAAAAAAATGGTACTTATCCGTTAGCCGGGCGCATCCGGCAGGTGGCGCTAATTACTATTCCCCCTTCAGGCCGACATGGATAGTAGGGAAAGATGTAACTCTGGTGGAGTTTTGTCGCCACCTAGAGGATGCGCCCGGCTAACGGATAAGTACCAAAAAAATTATTGCAATTCTTGAATTGAACAGATAATTACAAAATTGTATGGTGTGTGGCCACCTTAAAGCAGACATGAATTTTGTATGTTGTGGCAAGTACAAGAAGGCGGATTAGGAAAATGGGAGATGCTGCCTACGGCAAACAAACTCCAGGTTTTACTTTTTCTTTGAGGGTAGGAACAAACTAGACAAACGCCAGCGTTGCAGAAAACGCACGTAATGCAAGTCAATTGGCCGCATGGAAAACCGCATAGGTTTGCGTTCTGCAATGTGCGTTTCTTAAAACGCAGGACTTGCTGCATATTTTTTTCAAAACGGATCTAAAACACACACAATGAATGTCAATGGTGACGCAGAGGTATTGCGTTTTAAGTGCGTTTTTTTTTTCTTTAAACAAGTTAGATTATGTATTTCTGCTTACTGTTGACTTCCTAGTGAGTAGCATAAAATGCATATCAAAAACGCAAATAAAACATACACTATATGCGAACTGCAAAAGCATTAAAATGCAGGCAAAATGCAAGGAAAATGCACGCGCGGAACAAAACCGCATTGAAAACACACAAACCCATATGCAGCAAAACGCTCACTTTCACACACTGCCTTGTGTTTTCCTACCCTGAGAGTTTAGCCTGGTACACACATTCAATTATGATTGGCCAATCACTAACCAATTTTACCACCACCATTTAGTATGAGGGTCAACAGACCTTGAAAACTATGATCAGATTGTGTAGATCAACCCTCGTACTACATGGAGGTGGTCAATGATTGGCCAATTATAATTGAAAGTGTGTACCAGGCTTTAGAGAATGGAAGAGGAGCTCTGATTGGTCAGTAAGAAAAGTTCTGCTTCATTTCCCTAAAGTTCAGCCTCTTAGGCCTGGTACACACATCACATTTTGATCGCCCAATGTTACCACTTCCACGTAGTATTAGAGCTTGCCTGCACCATCTGTCCACAGTATTCAAGGTCTATTGACCACCATACTACGTGGCATTGTAAAATGATTGGCCAATCAAAATTGGATGTGTGTGTGCCTTTAGGGTTTGTGAAATAGCTGTGCTGTTTACCACAAGGTGTCTGCAAATACCTCTAACCTATACACTAAATACTTGGCTGTACAGAGGGCGTCCGTCCCAGCTCTGGTGAGGACGGAACCGATTCGTGGAGATATTTCGGTCCGTACTAATTGGCCTTCAGACAGTTTGGCAATGTTATCCTTTTTTCAATCTGATGACGGACTATAGGGGGCGCTGTTGCTGGATAAAATTTGGCACAGCGTCAGCCCCACTTACATCAAAGTGTTGCACTAAGGCCTCCTTTCCACGAACTGTTGAGTTGTGAGCTCAGCAAGCAGTTACCAGGCAGAAGTGAGCAGTTGAGAGAGTTTGAGAGGCATTTCACTGCCTATTGAGAGTTCGTGGAAAGGAGGCCTAAGTCTGACACTTTGATCCCGGACGACCCCCGCCGATATGCCATGTAGTTTGAATATTAGGTGGGCACATTTGGGCCCAGCAGTAGGGGCCTCTTGGCTGGATCTAGTCCGGAAGGGCATCACCTTATTTGGATTAGAACCTCTGGCTCCACGATGTTCTGTGTAATTACACTGGTGTGCATACAATGGGGCGGAGCTACAGCAAGCGAACTGATGCAGGCTCCTCCCACTGACGCCAGGTCTGTACGAGGAGGGAGAGACCCTTCGGATCCCCACCATTGCAACACTCCCTGCATCAAAAAATTGGATTGGAAAAGGTTAAAGGGGCAGTACAGCCAAAAAACTAAACAATAGAAAAACCATACGTAAACATACAAATAGCTGGCCCAGAGTAAATGCAACATCATTCTTATTAATCCCACATAACTCTTACTTACAGGAGGTAAAAAATCTGATGGCTGTAAACCTCTTACAAACAGGTTTTTGAACTAGTCCATCATCCCATGTAGGGTTCTGTTTTGTTTTTCCCCAATGGTACCATTTATTTGGCAATGGTACAGTCCAGCGTCCAGAAGTGTGGCACTCAAGTAGACAGGCAAGCCACTAAGCCAGAATCTTTGCTGAAGTCTTTAGGTTTGAAAAGCATAAATTACAGCTTTACACCGACTATGTAAAGCTGCATACACACACGAGATAAAAGTATTTGGAAAACAAATGATCAATCTGCTGATCATCGTTATAAAAAGTTTGCAAGAGACCTCCAAAGAGAGTGACCCGATATTTCTCGGTCTTTCAAATCCATCCCGGCAGATCTGTTCTGTAGACAGAACGTTCAACAAAGTGTGTATGAGATTTTGGATTTGAGATCTGCAGATATTTGTGTATTTTTGTTGTGTGTACAGCGCAGGCATGAAGAAGAAATAAGATTACAAAGGCATTTCTCTGGTGTTTTGCATGAACTGATTGTTTGCCTGTGTACAGCATGGATGGAATATTCCATCATTCAAATCTTCCTGCAGCTGATTGGTTTTTGTTTTGTTTTCCAAAGCTTTATATCTGACGTGAGTACCCATCTTAAAGGAAACCAGAGACGAAAAAAAAGTATTCTTACATACCTGGGAGGTCGGTGAGGTGGGTGAGGTGGCCAATGGCCCCAAGGGGGCTGAGGGAAGTTCAAGGTATGTAGGAATACTCCCCCCCCCCACCCACCTTGAGTACACTTTAAAGTGACCTGAACTCTTGCACAGGACAGAAGGAAAACAGAGGAATGCACCCTGTATGTATTAAGAGAGTTTAGCCTGATTCTCCCTCATCTGTGACTAATCACAAGTTGTAATTTGATCAGTCAGCTGACTGCCCCAGCAGATAACACCTTGTGCTTTTAAATGAGCTTAATATGTCTGCTTCCATGAAAGCAGGAAGTAGACACCAGCAGATAAGCTCATTTGAAAGCACAAGGTGTTAATATGTCTGCTTCCATGAAAGCAGGAAGTAAACAAACTGTAGATTTATTGCAGAATTTGTATCAGTTGTAAAAAAGAAAATGTTTTTCTTTAAGGCTTATTATGCTGTTGCTTATCTTTTAGAACAGAGAGGAAGTTCTGAGTTTAGGTCTGTTTTATGCATGTTACGCATGTGGCATAATGAATGTGAAGCACACAAACGAATATGTTGTATAAAATGTATTACTGGCTGACTTGATCTGCTTTACACTGACCGTGTCAGTCCGTAATACACGTTGTACAAGCAGTGTGTGTGTGTGTGTTTATATGACAAGTTAGCTACCACAAACCCTACTTGTGTAACACATGCAGCACTTAGTTTGAGCAATTTGCATCATGTAATTGGCTGATATTACATAGCTGCACTGTAATCTCAGCACTACAATTGGTAGATGAGCATGCAGGAAAGAGCCCTGAAACAGTCTGATTGAGCAGCAAGCGGTTTCAGTGTCTTGCTGTGGGGACTGTCCATCTGAGGGAGCCACTGAACCCAGCCACCTGCATCGCTGAGGGAGAGGACATGCAGCTATGTAATATAAGCCTACTACGTGCTGCAAATTGCCCAGACTATGTGCTGCACGAGACGAGCGCAGCTTGTGTTATATATACACACACAATGCTTGTACAACATGCATTACTGACTGACACAGTCAGTGTAATGCGGATCAAGTCATCCAGTAATACAGATTATACAACAAACATATCCGCTATCATCCAATTTCCTTAAAGTATACCCGAGATGGTGAAATAAAAAGATTTTATACTCACCCGGGGCTTCCTCCAACCCCACGAGCACTGATGCGTCCCTTGCCATCCTCCTTAGTGCCTTCATTTGGCCGTAATCTGGCTCAGGCGTCTCAGGGACAGAATGGTGCAGAGATATCAGCAGAAGCTTGTCCTTCCATGCAAATCTCCACTGACTATGGAAGGGGAAACTAGCAAATGAAAGACACTAGTTGCGATGGTGTTTGACAGGCTGTCAGTTGCTAGTGTCTTTTATTTGCATACCTGGATTTTTCTACCATGGTGAGTGGAGATTTGTCTTCCCGTCCCTCATTGTGAGAGTAATGGGATCACTTTCAGTCTCCATACATGAACAATTTCCAACTCCTACACGGGTGGACAGATCCATTTTGCCAAAGCACTCTACACACGCTACATAAGAGCCATTTATGATATGAGCATATGATATGACAGAAGCCTCCTCGTAAGAACATTCTCCTGCTTCAGCAGTGCTACAGGAGGGGAACTGAAGTAAGAGGTATACAGAGGCTGCCATATTAATTTCCTTTTAATCAATACCAGTTGCCTGGCAGCCCTGCTGGTCTAGTTCTCTGCAGTAGTATCTGAATAACACCAGAAACAAGCATGCAGCTAGTCTTGTCAGATCTGACTTTAAAGTCTGAAACACCTGATCTGCTGCATGCTTGTTCAGGGGCTATGGCTAATAGTATTAGAGGCAGAGGATCAGCAGGGCTGCCAGGCAACTGGTATTGCTTAAAAGGAAATAAACATGGCAGCCTCCGTATACCTCTCACTTCAGTTCCCCTTTAAAGGGAACCAGAGGTGAGAGGTATAGTGTATGGAGGCTGCCATATTTATTTCCTTGTAACATCATCAATTTCCTCGCAACCCTGTTGATCTTCTGGCATAGGTAGTGTCTGCATCAGAACCCAGGAACAAGCATATGGCTAATCCAGTAAAACCTGATCTGCTGCATGCTTGTTCAGGGTCTATGGCGAAAAGTATTAGCCATGATCGGGACTGCCAGGCAACTGGCATTGTTTAAAAGGAAATAAATACAGCAGCCTCCATATCATTGGGTTCCCTTTAAAGGTGAACTGAATGAGAGTAAAATGGAGGCTGCAATATTTATCTACTTTTAAACAATACCAGTTGCCTGGCAGCCCTGCCGATCTATTTGGCTGCAGTAGCGTCTGAATCACACCAGAAACAAGCATGCAGCTAATCTTGTCAGATCTGACAATGTCAGAAACACCGGATCTGCTGCATGCTTGTTCAGGGGCTATGGTCAAAAGTATTAGAGGTAGAGGATCAGCAGGATAGCCAGGCAACTGGTATTACTTAAAAGTAAATAAATATGGCAGCCTCCACCTCTCTATCACTTCAGTTGCCCTTTAAGGCACTTTCACTGAATCGCAAGTTTATCTACATTGCATTTCTGGTGCTTATATGGCCACGGATTGGCAAAGAATTTGCCAGCGGTTTGTGACGGGCTTGTATTAGCTGTAGGTTCCCGACAATATGCTAAGTGCTTGTGCCACAAGTTCAGCCAAGATCAGAAAAGAAGTCATACAAGGCAACACTTATTTCTGCACAACTCCTTCCAGATGACAAATAGAACCCACATTCCGTCAGTTTTCCATTACACTATATGCATTTAAAGAGGCCCTGTAGTGACATAGCAGAAAGCAGTCAATTCAGGACACTTTTAGGGCTCAGACACACTATAAAAGTAAAAATCGCCATCATTGCATACGTGATCACACGATTTTTACCACGATTTTAATGCAAGTGAATGGGAATGATTTTTAAAAAGCTCTCAGACATCGCTAATCAATCGCAAACGCTCAGAAAAGTGCTTATAGTGTGGCTGAGCCCTACAGTAATTACCCTGGTTTCATCGTAAAGGTCAACTGTGGGGAGGCTGCCATGTTTTTTTTTTTTGTTTTTTTTTTGCAATACCAGTTGCCTGGCTATCCTGCTGATCCTCTGCCTCTTATACTTTTAGCCATAGCCCCTGAACAAGCATGCAGCAGATCAGGTGTTTCCGACATTAATGTTGGAACTGACAAGATTAGCTGCATGCTTGTTTCTGGTGTTATTCAGACACTACCGCAGCCAAATAGACCAGCAGGGCTGCCAGGCAACTGGTATTGCACAAAAGGAAAAAAAACATGGCAGCCTCCCTACACAGTTGTCCTTTAACTTCCTACATCTACATATTGCTCTTTAATAGAATACAATTTAACGGATTTGGGCACAAATGTTTGGTTAAAAAAAAGTTTTTTTGTACAAAAAAATCAGCATAATTGTTATATATTCCCATCTCCTCCTCCTTGACCTACAGCTGCCTGCTCATTCTCATAAAGTCGGAAGACCTCCCCCATAATCCCACAGGCATGTGGAGGCAAAGGAAGATAAAGCAGTAATCCCTTCTTTTTGAAAGACTGTCATTGGTTGTCAGTGTCAGGTCGCATTCACAGTGGGACTTGCGGAGCTGCGTTAAAGTCTTATAACGCAGTTTACTGCACTGATAACCCAATGGGTCGTTCACAGGGCGACATTATCATTGCATTAAAAACGTTGCAATGTGGTAACTCACTATTTACAGTGCGTTACCACTAGACGCAGACACGTTGCGACATTAACGTCGCATTAAACCGCAACGTCCCACTGTGAATATGCCCTTAGCAATGGCTAATAAGATGCAAATAATTCTGAGTTCATACAGGATTATACAAATTCATGCAGCCTAAGGCCTCTTTTCCACGAACCGCTGATAGGCAGTGAAATGCCTCTCAAACGCGCTCAACTGCTCACTGCTGCCTGGTAACTGCTCGCTGCTGCCTGGTAACTGCTCGCTGCTGCCTGGTAACGTCTTACTGCTGCCTGGTAACGTCTTACTGCTGCCTGGTAACTGCTTGCTGAGCACACAGTTCAACTGCCCGTGGAAAAGAGGCCTAAATTGAGTATAATAATGCCACTTTACCACTTCCACATTAGTGTTCCAGCTATGCTGCCACGCCCCTCTGATATAATCCAACGAGAGAGGGCGAGGCAAGGAATGGATTGTTTTATGGTAATCTACTGTAATCGGTAATCCACCCATATATGAGGCACTGCATGGCTGACATCAGCTCCGATACACAAACCCTATAAGCATTGGGCATCTCCTGTAACTTAAACCCAAAATATCGTATATTTTTCATTTCAGTATTATTTACATTAATAACCAAGTTCAAAAAGTGACTAATTTACATCAATATTAGAGTATATTCACTAGCACATCATTGCTGCTGTTCTTGCGTTCTATGGTTATTTGTCCCCTGGGTCATGAAAACCATATGCTGGATATTGCCTGGACTAATTTACGTAATTGTTATAAAAAAAGGGCACCTTTGTAATTCCATTGTAGTTAAAAATCCTTGTTGCAGAGGCAAAAACAGGCGTAAATCACTTTTTTTTTACACTGCCGTCCATTCAGCCATTACAGTCCATTGCAAAGGCAGCCATTTTGTGCCACGATGATACCACAGTTTCCCAGGCAACCCCTCATCCTCGTTTCTAAAATGGCCGCTTTAAGAGCAGAAACATGGCCAATCCGCTCTGACGTCTCACAAGGCTTTCCTGGAAACCATATTTACATTAACATAATAATATCACAGAGATTAGCATAATATATCGCTCCCCGTAGCAGTGGTATCTCACAAAGTTCGTCAACGTCCATTGTCTGTTATTAGAGACGGCTGCGCTACAAAGCTCTTTGGTATATTCACATACTGTATATTCCTGAGGAAAATTATATATTGCAATAAATGAATCCGCTTCTTGGAAGCATGGAGTTAATGGTTTGGTTTTTTTTGTTCACGAGGGAATTTCACATATTTTCTGTCATGTGTTTAGATGAGATGCTCTTTCTTCATGTTCTTCCCTTTTGTCAGGCACGTTTCTCCCACAAGTTCCTCCTTTCACAAGCCAGTCTGTGTTTCAAGCTTCTGTCTTCCTCTATTTCCTTCCCAGACTCCTTTGCAGCACTCCGAGCTTCTTGGCAGCGATGACAAAAGGCCTCAGTAGCGCTGGTTCTCTTCAGCGGCGGTCACCATGACGTCCATCCAGATCCTCATGGCCTCCGGGGTTGGGGCGACCATGCAGAAGAGGCGCTCAAAGGTCTTCAGACAGAATGTCAGCTTGGGGTGCGGACTCTGAGGGAGAAGACAAAAAACAATAACCTCACTTCACATAAGAGATGCGAAATGTCAAATTCCTGCATGCCAATATACATATATTACAGGGATTCTGGGTAAAAGACCGATTCCAGACACACTGCTAGATAACTGCCTCATGCCAATATACATATATTACAGGGATTCTGGGTAAAAGACCGATTCCAGACACACTACTAGATAACTGCCTCAGACAGGCCACATAAGGCACAATACAATTAGCTGACTGCTATTGTGAAAAACCCTTACCAGCAGGAATGAGCAGTATGTGTTAATAGGTCTTCTAAAGGTGGACATTAATACAATTTCGCATCCAATGCATAATTTCCGATCAACGTGGAAATCAATTGGAAACGATTGATTGTGCCCAATAACGGAAAAATTCATGCTAACCAGTCTGCTCAGATCAATGGGATAGATACGAAAAACATATAGATTCCTTAATCTGCTCGAATTGGTTAGCAGGAATTCAGTAATTAATGGGATATGACCAATCGTTTCCAATTGGAAAAGATCAATTGGCCACGGGATTGTTTTGTTAATGGCCACCTTAAGGGTGCCCATACATTACTTAATTTTGTTTGCCAATCAACCATTGTATCAGAGGAAAATACGTGGTGCAACATGGCTGCCCGGTCGATCTTTTGCCAAAACCAGTTGAGAAGATCTTTCAGGCATAGTGTCTCATCCCGGCCAGTCCCCTCCCCCAGCAAAGTATAAAGTGTCCCTCCGTGCCTGTGCGCCGTGTTGAAAGCTCACCTGTCATACCTCTGCAAATCCTGGTCTCCTCCAGTGTCTAGCGTGACAACGAGCGCCTGTAACATGTGAGAGCAGAGCATGGAGCGATGTCCCTACAAGCACCAGTGTCACGTGGTACAGACGCTCGTGGTGGAGAAGGCTAGGATTTGCAACGGCAGACAGGTGAGCCTTTCAGCAGTAGTGGAATGCAGAGTCCTTTCTAGCATGACTTCTCCGGACACTGCACGGAACATGGACATGTCTGCTATGGTCTCCCTTACTGTTTGTGTGATGGACACAACGGATCTACATCAAATACGTGGTGATTTTCCCCATGACCTAAAGCAGTTCAGTTAAAACAAGTTCTGTGTCTGGGACCTGTGCTTCCCCTGACATCAGGGGGCGCTCATGAGTCCCCAAAGAGCCCGGGAGAACATGTGTGGTTGGAGTTCGGCTTTAAACCCAAATTCTTGACATATAACAAAACTCAAGTTAGCACATTAAAGCAAGTATGTCAAACCGGGCCTATGAGGGCCGAGGTCCTCACACATTTTTGATACAGCTCAAATGAATTGATAGGTCTTAATGAGGAAAGGTGTAGTCCATCAGGTAGAACAGATTCCTCTCTTTCTCAGTCCATTCTAAATACTGGCATGGATCTGGCCCTCCAGGCCTGGAGTTCCACACGTGCATTAAACTAACAGTAATTAAACTACTATTCTTCTAGTCGTCAGTTACTCACCTTGAACGCACTCCTCAGATGGTCGTAGTAAACTTCCTCTATGGCCTGGAAGTAGATGACTCCCTTCAGCTTCTGCTCCTCCTTATCTGCAGAGAGCAACACAGAAACAGGTTATTTATAATACAGCATAGAACAGTTCATTCACCTGTGGAATTTCAACACGTTCAGTCCACGATTCATAAAGTCAGAAGGACTTGCTACACATAACCTGCTCGTGGGGGAAGGGGGTTAAGGGGGTCACATGACTCCATGAGCACAGGTTCTTCTAAAGCCAGCACTGAATGGAGCAACCGATAGTAGGAAGACTCCCTTCACTGCTGTATATCAGGAGGATACAGAGTCCATAAGATGACCAGCACAACGTTTCAGAACTCCTGTCCTGAGGTGAGAGGAACGTGGAGGCTGAATAATCTCCCGCCTGGTGGTGCCTTCATTAATCAGGCCCAAAGAGAATAAAGGTACCGACAGACTTCATTTGGCTGAAACAAGCAATATTGCTGGTCTCTGCTGACCACCTAATGGATGAACAATTGTCCTCACTGCTTGATGACCATTCTTGGGTGGATATTTCCTGTCCTGGAATCAGGAAGTTTTGCATTACCGTGGTGACCCAATGACTGAACAGAGATAAGCAATCCACCACTGTGGTAGGTTGTAGACTGACACCGTCTATGGGCTTGTCTGCATTAGGGTAAGTTAAATGGACTATAGGGGTCCCAAGCACACCTTCTGCTGATTTGAGGTAGCCATACAATTTATTTTCCTTTTTTTTTTAGATTTCATAATAAATAAATGCTATTTATTTAATGTATTGTTTGAAAAATCAGACCAACAGGACATACACTATTCTTTTTTTTCCTAAAAATTGTAGCAGAATTTTCCACCATGGCCAATAGTTCAAAAGACTGAAAATTCAGGAAATTTGATTTCCTGAAGATGTATGGCTATGGGGAGAGAGGAGCAGGAAGAGGAAGTATGAGGGGTTGCAGAGGGAGCAGTACCTGCATAGTAGGCAATGTATGGCTATGGGGAGAAAGATGAGCAGGAAGAGGAAGTATGAGGAGATGCAGAGAGAGCAGTACCTGCATAATAGGCCATGTATGGCTATGGCAATAGAGATGAACAGGAAGAGGAAGTATGAGAAGATGCAGAGACAGCAGTACCTGCATAATAATCTATGTATAATGTATGGCTATGAGGAGAGAGATGAGCAGGAAGAGGAGGTATGAGGAGATGCAGAGAGAGCAGTACCTGCATAATAGGCCATGTATGGCTATGGCAATAGAGATGAACAGGAAGAGGAAGTATGAGAAGATGCAGAGACAGCAGTACCTGCATAATAATCTATGTATAATGTATGGCTATGAGGAGAGAGATGAGCAGGAAGAGGAGGTATGAGGAGATGCAGAGAGAGCAGTACCTGCATAATAGGCCATGTATGGCTATGGCAATAGAGATGAGCAGGAAGAGGAAGTATGAGAAGATGCAGAGACAGCAGTACCTGCATAATAATCTATGTATGGCTATGAGGAGAGAGATGAGCAGGAAGAGGAGGTATGAGGAGATGCAGGGAGAGCAGTACCTGCATAATAGGCCATGTATGGCTATGGCAATAGAGATGAGCAGGAAGAGGAAGTATGAGAAGATGCAGAGACAGCAGTACCTGCATAATAATCTATGTATGGCTATGGGGAGAGAGAGGAGCAGGAAGAGGAAGTATGAGGAGAGAGCAGTACCTGCATAATAGGTAGTGTATGGCTATAGTGGGAGAGAGGAGCAGGAAGAGGAAGTATGAGGAGATGTAGAGAGGGCAGTACCTGCATAATAGGCTATGTATGGCTATGAGGGGAGCGATGAGCAGGAAGAGGAAGTATGAGAAGTAAAGATGCAGGAAGAGGAAGTATGAGGAGATGAAGAGACAGCAGCAGTACCTGCATAATAGGCTATGTATGGCTATGGCGAGAGAGAGAGGAGCAGGAAGAGGAAGTATGAGGAGATGTAGAGAGGGCAGTACCTGCATAATAGGCTATGTATGGCTATGACGGGAGCGATGAGCAGGAAGAGGAAGTATGAGAAGTAAAGATGCAGGAAGAGGAAGTATGAGGAGATGGACAGCAGCAGTACCTGCATAATAGGCTATGTATGGCTATGGCGAGAGAGAGAGGAGCAGGAAGAGGAAGTATAAGGAGATGTAGAGAGGGCAGGGGAGAGATGAGCAGGAAGAGGAAGTATGAGGAGATGCAGAGGGAGCAGTACCTGCATAATAGGCCAGCCTCCTCTTCTGTCGATCAAACACAAACCAGCGCTTCTTCCACGTCTTTATCCGGCCGCCCATCTTCACCAGGTACCCCTTGCAGCACACGGCGTTGACCCTCACATGAGGACACGTCTCCACGCTGTGCCCCGACCCTTCCAGGTATGAACGCAAATCAAACGGCGGCTGCGGAGAGACACAGACAGCAACATTATCACAAACATAGTCATGACCTACATCCAGACACCTAACCCTGCATTAGAAATAACTCAACAACCTGATTAAACATTAAACATCTAAAACTGATTTCTAAAATACTGTCCTTAAAGTGGGAGCAAACTCCATATTAACTGAAAAATCTCATAAAAGATTATCCAATGAGAAATTATTTTTTAGCTTGCCAATCCTGTTTTTAGGATTCACTGTCAGATTTAGGAGAAATGTAATATGAAAAAAAGAAAATATTTTTATTCTGGTTTCCATCTTTAGTATTGTTCTGTGATGCCACATGTGACATCACTTCTGCCCTTTTTTCTTCTTCAATCCAGCTCAGTGTTAATTTTCCCTTGCTACTGTCATAGCTTACGCTCCCTCCCACAGCACATTTCACCTAGACCAGGGCTTTTCAACCCTGTCCTCAAGTACCACCAACAGTGCATGTTTTGTGGAAATCCACAGAGGTAGTTAAAGAGACTCTGAAGTAAGAATAAATCTCGCTTCAGAGCTCATACTTAGCAGGGGCATGTGTGCCCCTGCTAAACAGGGGTCCCTTCACCCCCAAACCCACCCCTCCAAGACTTGGTCGTAGTCTTGGTCGTAAATCTTCCCTTCCTGGAGGCAGGGCTAACGGCTGCAGCCCTGCCTCCAGTCGCATCTATCAGACGCGCATCGCCGCCTCTCCCCCGCCCCTCTCAGTGAAGGAAGACTGAGAGGGGCGGGGGAGAGGCGGAGATACGCGGCTGACAGACGCGCGTGGGGCAGGGCTGCAGCCGTTAGCCCTGCCCCAACCAGAAAGAGGGGATGCACTGCACGGAGGGGGATTTGGGGGTGAAGGGACCCCCGTTAAGCTGCGGGATAGCGGCGGTTTAGCAGGGGCACACATGCCCCTGCTATCTATGAGCTCTGAAGCGAGATTTATTCTCGCTTCAGACTCTCTTTAATCAGCTCTGCTGAGACACTAATTACCTCACCTGTGCATGTTTGTGGTTTCCTGCAAAACATGTACTGTTGGTGGTACTTGAGGACAGGGTTGAAAACCCCTGACCTAGACAACAGGCATTCATCACTATGTGAAGAACACAACATTCCTGCATGCCATCCATCAAACAAAAATCAATCAAGCTCCGGTCTCCTCTGGGGTCCCGCTGGATTGCCGACCCCCAATGGGTCAGTGTCTTCTGTGCATGAATGGGCGAGCACATGTGTGTGTATGCGCTCATGTCATCAGGAGTGGACGCACAGCTGCGTATGCGCAGAAGACTCCGAGCCATCGGGGGTCGGCAATCCGAAGAGGCTGCCAGCCGGAGCCCGGAGAGGACTGGAGCTGTGGCGAGGGACACAAATGACTACCAGAGGCTGGAAGAAGCCCCGGGTAATAAATCTAGATGGATGTAATTGCTCACCTCAGATGTCCTTTAAGGCAGGTTAATTCTATACAATTACTACTTGAGAAACTACAAGCAGCGCCTGAACCAGAGAATGGACCCCCCAAGCCTGGCATGCACTTGCTTGCACTGCATCTAAATAAGGTAGGATTTACATATAACACTTCCTAAAACAAATGGTAATACTTGGTCTACTTTACCACTGAGAGTTGCGTTGGCGTTGAACTCACAGGCTCGGCAGCCACAGGCTCCGGCACGACTGGCGGCACCATGGGTGGGGCAGGTGGAGAAGCTTCTTCCTTACCACGGCTTTGCTCGATCTCCAGACGTTTGGTCATGTCTTTAACTGCCCTCTTCTCCTCCTGCACATAAAAGCATGAGAAACAATGACGTGTGAGGAGCAGACAGGACTCCGGTATGAGGGGGTCTATAGCATACTCTGGAAACAGAGCGGATATATGAGAAGTAATGACGTGTGAGGAGCAGACAGGACTCCGGTATGAGATGAGGAGCAGACAGGACTCCGGTATGAGGAGGTCTATAGCATTCTCAGGAAACAGAGCGACTATATGAGGAGTAATGAAGTATGAGGAGCAGACAGGACTCCACTATGAGGGGGTCTATAGCATTCTCAGGAAACAGAGCAGATATATGAGAAGTAATGACGTGTGAGGAGCAGACAGGACTCCAGTATGAGGAGGTCTATAGCATTCTCAGGAAACAGAGCGACTATATAAGAAGTAATGAAGTATGAGGAGCAGACAGGACTCCAGTATGAGGAGGTCTATAGCATTCTCAGGAAACAGAGCGGATATATGAGAAGTAATGACGTGTGAGGAGCAGACAGGACTCTAGTATGAGGAGGTCTATAGCATTCTCAGGAAACAGAGCGGATATATGAGAAGTAATGAAGTATGAGGAGCAGACAGGACTCCGGTATGAGGAGGTCTATAGCATTCTCAGGAAACAGAGCGGATATATGAGAAGTAATGACGTGTGAGGAGCAGACAGGACTCCAGTATGAGGAGGTCTATAGCATTCTCAGGAAACAGAGCGGATATATGAGAAGTAATGACGTGTGAGGAGCAGACAGGACTCCAGTATGAGGAGGTCTATAGCATTCTCAGGAAACAGAGCGACTATATAAGAAGTAATGAAGTATGAGGAGCAGACAGGACTCTAGTATGAGGAGGTCTATAGCATTCTCAGGAAACAGAGCGGATATATGAGAAGTAATGACGTGTGAGGAGCAGACAGGACTCCAGTATGAGGAGGTCTATAGCATTCTCAGGAAACAGAGCGGATATATGAGAAGTAATGAAGTATGAGGAGCAGACAGGACTCCGGTATGAGGAGGTCTATAGCATTCTCAGGAAACAGAGCGGACATATGAGAAGTAATGACGTGTGAGGAGCAGACAGGACTCCGGTATGAGGAGGTCCATAGCATTCTCAGCAAACAGAGCGGATATATGGGAAGTAATGACGTGTGAGGAGCAGACAGGACTCCAGTATGAGGAGGTCTATAGCATTCTCAGGAAACAGAGCGGATATATGAGAAGTAATGACGTGTGAGGAGCAAACAGGACTCCAGTATGAGGAGGTCTATAGCATTCTCAGGAAACAGAGCGGATATATGAGAAGTAATGACGTGTGAGGAGCAGACAGGACTCCAGTATGAGGAGGTCTATAGCATTCTCAGCAAACAGAGCGGATATATGGGAAGTAATGACGTGTGAGGAGCAGACAGGACTCCAGTATGAGGAGGTCTATAGCATTCTCAGGAAACAGGGCGGATATATGAGGGGTAATGACGTGTGAGGAGCAGACAGGACTCCAGTATGAGGAGGTCTATAGTATTCTCAGGAAACAGAGCGGATATATGAGGGGTAATGAAGTGTGAGGAGCAGACAGGACTCCAGTATGAGGAGGTGTATAGCATTCTCAGGAAACAGAGCGGATATATGAGGGGTAATGAAGTGTGAGGAGCAGACAGGACTCCAGTATGAGGAGGTCTATAGCATTCTCAGGAAACAGAGCGGATATATGAGAAGTAATGAAGTGTGAGGAGCAGACAGGACTCCAGTATGAGGAGGTCTATAGCATTCCCAGGAAACAGAGCGGATATATGAGGGGTAATGAAGTGTGAGGAGCAGACAGGACTCCAGTATGAGGAGGTCTATAGCATTCTCAGGAAACAGAGCAGATATATGAGAAGTAATGACGTGTGAGGAGCAGACAGGACTCCAGTATGAGGAGGTCTATAGCATTCTCAGGAAACAGAGCGGAGATATGAGCAGTAATGAAGTATAAGGAGCAGACAGGACTCCGGTATGATTCTATAGCATTCTCAGGAAACAGAGCGGATATATGAGAAGTAATGAAGTATGAGGAGCAGACAGGACTCCAGTATGAGGAGGTCTATAGCATTCTCAGGAAACAGGGCGGATATATGAGAAGTAATGACGTGTGAGGAGCAGACAGGACTCCAGTATGAGGAGGTCTATAGCATTCTCAGGAAACAGAGCGGATATATGAGAAGTAATGACGTGTGAGGAGCAGACAGGACTCCAGTATGAGGAGGTCTATAGCATTCTCAGGAAACAGAGCGGATATATGAGAAGTAATGACGTGTGAGGAGCAGACAGGACTCCAGTATGAGGAGGTCTATAGCATTCTCAGGAAACAGGGCGGATATATGAGAAGTAATGACGTGTGAGGAGCAGACAGGACTCCAGTATGAGGAGGTCTATAGCATTCTCAGGAAACAGAGCGGATATATGAGAAGTAATGACGTGTGAGGAGCAGACAGGACTCCAGTATGAGGAAGTCTATAGCATTCCCAGGAAACAGAGCGGATATATGAGAAGTAATGAAGTATGAGGAGCAGACAGGACTCCAGTATGAGGAGGTCTATAGCATTCTCAGGAAACAGAGCAGATATATGAGAAGTGATGAAGTATGAGGAGCAGACAGGACTCCAGTAGGAGGAGGTCTATAGCATTCTCAGGAAACAGGGAGGATATATGAGAAGTAATGACATGTGAGGAGCAGACAGGACTCCAGTATGAGGAGGTGTATAGCATTCTCAGGCAACAGAGCGAATATATGAGAAGTAATGAAGTATGAGGAGCAGACAGGACCCCAGTATGAGGAGGTCTATAGCATTCTCAGGAAACAGAGCAGATATTAGAAGTAATGAAGTGTGAGGAGCAGACAGGACTCCAGTATGAGGAGGTCTATAGCATTCTCAGGAAACAGAGCGGATATATGAGAAGTAATGAAGTATAAGGAGCAGACAGGACTCCGGTATGAGGAGGTCTATAGCATTCCCAGGAAACAGGGAGGATATATGAGAAGTAATGACGTGTGAGGAGCAGATAGGACTCCAGTATGAGGAGGTCTATAGCATTCTCAGGAAACAGAGTGGATATATGAGAAGTAATGAAGTATAAGGAGCAGACAGGACTCCGGTATGAGGAGGTCTATAGCATTCCCAGGAAACAGAGCGGATATATGAGAAGTAATGAAGTATGAGGAGCAGACAGGACTCCAGTATGAGGAGGTCTATAGCATTCCCAGGAAACAGAGCGGATATATGAGAAGTAATGAAGTATGAGGAGCAGACAGGACTCCAGTATGAGGAGGTCTATAGCATTCTCAGGAAACAGAGTGGATATATGAGAAGTAATGAAGTATAAGGAGCAGACAGGACTCCGGTATGAGGAGGTCTATAGCATTCCCAGGAAACAGGGAGGATATATGAGAAGTAATGACGTGTGAGGAGCAGACAGGACTCCAGTATGAGGAGGTCTATAGCATTCTCAGGAAACAGAGTGGATATATGAGAAGTAATGAAGTGTGAGGAGCAGACAGGACTCCAGTATGAGGAGGTCTATAGCATTCTCAGGAAACAGGGCGGATATATGAGAAGTAATGACGTGTGAGGAGCAGACAGGACTCCAGTATGAGGAGGTCTATAGCATTCTCAGGAAACAGAGCGACTATATAAGAAGTAATGAAGTATGAGGAGCAGACAGGACTCCAGTATGAGGAGGTCTATAGCATTCTCAGGAAACAGAGTGGATATATGAGAAGTAATGAAGTGTGAGGAGCAGACAGGACTCCAGTATGAGGAGGTCTATAGCATTCTCAGGAAACAGAGCGGATATATGAGAAGTAATGAAGTATGAGGAGCAGACAGGACCCCAGTATGAGGAGGTCTATAGCATTCTCAGGAAACAGAGCAGATATATGAGAAGTAATGAAGTGTGAGGAGCAGACAGGACTCCAGTATGAGGAGGTCTATAGCATTCTCAGGAAACAGAGCAGATATTAGAAGTAATGAAGTGTGAGGAGCAGACAGGACTCCGGTATGAGGAGGTCTATAGCATTCTCAGGAAACAGAGCAGATATATGAGAAGTAATGAAGTGTGAGGAGCAGACAGGACTCCAGTATGAGGAGGTCTATAGCATTCCCAGGAAACAGAGAGGATATATGAGAAGTAATGAAGTGTGAGGAGCAGACAGGACTCCGGTATGAGGAGGTCTATAGCATTCTCACGAAACAGGGCGGATATATGAGAAGTAATGAAGTATGAGGAGCAGACAGGACTCCGGTATGAGGAGGTCTATAGCATTCTCAGGAAACAGAGTGGATATATGAGAAGTAATGAAGTGTGAGGAGCAGACAGGACTCCAGTATGAGGAGGTCTATAGCATTCTCAGGAAACAGAGCGGATATATGAGAAGTAATGAAGTATGAGGAGCAGACAGGACCCCAGTATGAGGAGGTCTATAGCATTCTCAAGAAAACAGAGCAGATATTAGAAGTAATGAAGTGTGAGGAGCAGACAGGACTCCGGTATGAGGAGGTCTATAGCATTCTCAGGAAACAGAGTGGATATATGAGAAGTAATGAAGTGTGAGGAGCAGACAGGACTCCAGTATGAGGAGGTCTATAGCATTCTCAGGAAACAGAGCGGATATATGAGAAGTAATGAAGTGTGAGGAGCAGACAGGACCCCAGTATGAGGAGGTCTATAGCATTCTCAGGAAACAGAGCAGATATATGAGAAGTAATGAAGTGTGAGGAGCAGACAGGACTCCAGTATGAGGAGGTCTATAGCATTCTCAGGAAACAGAGCAGATATTAGAAGTAATGAAGTGTGAGGAGCAGACAGGACTCCGGTATGAGGAGGTCTATAGCATTCTCAGGAAACAGAGCAGATATATGAGAAGTAATGAAGTGTGAGGAGCAGACAGGACTCCAGTATGAGGAGGTCTATAGCATTCTCAGGAAACAGAGCGGATATATGAGAGGTAATGAAGTATGAGGAGCAGACAGGACTCCAGTATGGGGAGGTCTATAGCATTCCCAGGAAACAGAGCGGATATATGAGAAGTAATGAAGTATGAGGAGCAGACAGGACTCCAGTATGAGGAGGTCTATTGCATTCCCAGGAAACAGAGCGGATATATGAGAAGTAATGAAGTATGAGGAGCAGACAGGACTCCAGTATGAGGAGGTCTATAGCATTCTCAGGAAACAGAGCGGATCTATGAGAAGTAATGAGGTGTGAGGAGCAGACAGGACTCCAGTATGAGGAGGTCTATAGCATTCTCAGGAAACAGAGTGGATATATGAGAAGTAATGAAGTATAAGGAGCAGACAGGACTC
This sequence comes from Hyperolius riggenbachi, assembly GCF_040937935.1. NCBI lineage: Eukaryota > Metazoa > Chordata > Amphibia > Anura > Hyperoliidae > Hyperolius > Hyperolius riggenbachi. Next base: position 383,408,773 of record NC_090651.1, read on the forward strand.
CGGTATGAGGAGGTCTATAGCATTCTCAGGAAACAGAGTGGATATATGAGAAGTAATGAAGTGTGAGGAGCAGACAGGACTCCGGTATGAGGAGGTCTATAGCATTCTCACGAAACAGGGCGGATATATGAGAAGTAATGAAGTATGAGGAGCAGACAGGACTCCAGTATGAGGAGGTCTATAGCATTCTCAGGAAACAGGGAGGATATATGAGAAGTAATGAAGTATGAGGAGCAGACAGGACTCCAGTATGAGGGGGTCTATAGCATTCTCAGGAAACAGAGTGGATATATGAGAAGTAATGACGTGTGAGGAGCAGACAGGACTCCAGTATGAGGAGGTCTATAGCATTCTCAGGAAACAGAGCGGATGTATGAGAAGTAATGAAATGTGAGGAGCAGACAGGACTCCAGTATGAGGAGGTCTATAGCATTCTCAGAAAACAGGGCGGATATATGAGAAGTAATGACGTGTGAGGAGCAGACAGGACTCCAGTATGAGGAGGTCTATAGCATTCACAGGAAACAGAGCGGATGTATGAGAAGTAATGACGTGTGAGGAGCAGACAGGACTCCAGTATGAGGAGGTCTATTGCATTCTCAGGAAACAGAGCGGATATATGAGAAGTAATGAAGTATGAGGAGCAGACAGGACTCCAGTATGAGGAAGTCTATAGCATTCTCAGGAAACAGAGCGGATATATGAGAAGTAATGAAGTATGAGGAGCAGACAGGACTCCAGTATGAGGAGGTCTATAGCATTCCCAGGAAACAGGGAGGATATATGAGAAGTAATGAAGTATGAGGAGCAGACAGGACTCCGGTATGATTCTATAGCATTCTCAGGAAACAGAGCAGATATATGAGAAGTAATGAAGTATGAGGAGCAGACAGGACTCCAGTATGATTCTATAGCATTCTCAGGAAACAGGGCGGATATATGAGAAGTAATGACGTGTGAGGAGCAGACAGGACTCCAGTATGAGGAGGTCTATAGCATTCTCAGGAAACAGAGCGGATATATGAGAAGTAATGACGTGTGAGGAGCAGACAGGACTCCAGTATGAGGAGGTCCATAGCATTCTCAGGAAACAGGGAGGATATATGAGAAGTAATGAAGTATGAGGAGCAGACAGGACTCCAGTATGAGGAGGTCTATAGCATTCTCAGGAAACAGGGAGGATATATGAGAAGTAATGACGTGTGAGGAGCAGACAGGACTCCAGTATGAGGAGGTCTATAGCATTCTCAGGAAACAGAGCGGATATATGAGAAGTAATGAAGTATGAGGAGCAGACAGGACTCCAGTATGAGGAGGTCTATAGCATTCTCAGGAAACAGAGCAGATATATGAAAAGTAATGAAGTATGAGGAGCAGACAGGACTCCGGTATGAGGAAGTCTATAGCATTCTCAGGAAACAGGGAGGATATATGAGAAGTAATGAAGTATGAGGAGCAGACAGGACTCCAGTATGAGGAGGTCTATAGCATTCTCAGGAAACAGAGCGGATATATGAGAAGTAATGACGTGTGAGGAGCAGACAGGACTCCAGTATGAGGAGGTCTATAGCATTCTCAGGAAACAGGGCGGATATATGAGAAGTAATGACGTGTGAGGAGCAGACAGGACTCCAGTATGAGGAGGTCTATAGCATTCTCAGGAAACAGGGCGGATATATGAGAAGTAATGACGTGTTAGGAGCAGACAGGACTCCAGTATGAGGAGGTCTATAGCATTCACAGGAAACAGAGCAGATATATGAGAAGTAATGAAGTGTGAGGAGCAGACAGGACTCCAGTATGAGGAGGTCTATAGCATTCTCAGGAAACAGGGAGGATATATGAGAAGTAATGAAGTATGAGGAGCAGACAGGACTCCAGTATGAGGAGGTCTATAGCATTCTCAGGAAACAGAGCAGATATATGAGAAGTAATGAAGTATGAGGAGCAGACAGGACTCCAGTATGAGGAGGTCTATAGCATTCTCAGGAAACAGGGCGGATATATGAGAAGTAATGAGGTGTGAGGAGCAGACAGGACTCCAGTATGAGGAGGTCTATAGCATTCTCAGGAAACAGGGCGGATATATGAGAAGTAATGACGTGTGAGGAGCAGACAGGACTCCAGTATGAGGAGGGGTCTATAGCATTCTCAGGAAACAGAGCGGATATATGAGAAGTAATGAAGTATGAGGAGCAGACAGGACTCCAGTATGAGGGGGTCTATAGCATTCTCAGGAAACAGAGCGGATATATGAGAAGTAATGAAGTATGAGGAGCAGACAGGACTCCAGTATGAGGGGGTCTATAGCATTCTCAGGAAACAGAGCGGATATATGGGAAGTAATGACGTGTGAGGAGCAGACAGGACTCCAGTATGAGGAGGTCTATAGCATTCCCAGGAAACAGAGCGGATATATGAGAAGTGATGAAGTGTGAGGAGCAGACAGGACTCCAGTATGAGGAGGTCTATAGCATTCTCAGGAAACAGGGCGGATATATGAGAAGTAATGACGTGTGAGGAGCAGACAGGACTCCAGTATGAGGAGGTCTATAGCATTCTCAGGAAACAGAGCGGATATATGAGAAGTAATGAAGTATGAGGAGCAGACAGGACTCCAGTATGAGGGGGTCTATAGCATTCTCAGGAAACAGAGCGGATATATGAGAAGTAATGAAGTATGAGGAGCAGACAGGACTCCAGTATGAGGGGGTCTATAGCATTCTCAGGAAACAGAGCGGATATATGGGAAGTAATGACGTGTGAGGAGCAGACAGGACTCCAGTATGAGGAGGTCTATAGCATTCCCAGGAAACAGAGCGGATATATGAGAAGTGATGAAGTGTGAGGAGCAGACAGGACTCCAGTATGAGGAGGTCTATAGCATTCTCAGGAAACAGGGCGGATATATGAGAAGTAATGACGTGTGAGGAGCAGACAGGACTCCAGTATGAGGAGGTCTATAGCATTCTCAGGAAACAGAGCGGATATATGAGAAGTGATGAAGTGTGAGGAGCAGACAGGACTCCAGTATGAGGAGGTCTATAGCATTCTCAGGAAACAGGGAGGATATATGAGAAGTAATGACGTGTGAGGAGCAGACAGGACTCCAGTATGAGGAGGTCTATAGCATTCTCAGGAAACAGAGCGGATATATGAGAAGTAATGAAGTATGAGGAGCAGACAGGACTCCAGTATGAGGGGGTCTATAGCATTCCCAGGAAACAGGGAGGATATATGAGAAGTAATGACGTGTGAGGAGCAGACAGGACTCCAGTATGAGGAGGTCTATAGCATTCTCAGGAAACAGAGCGGATATATGGGAAGTAATGACGTGTGAGGAGCAGACAGGACTCCAGTATGAGGAGGTCTATAGCATTCTCAGGAAACAGAGCGGATATATGAGAAGTAATGAAGTGTGAGGAGCAGACAGGACTCCAGTATGAGGAGGTCTATAGCATTCTCAGGAAACAGGGCGGATATATGAGAAGTAATGAAGTATGAGGAGCAGACAGGACTCCGGTATGAGGAGGTCTATAGCATTCACAGGAAACAGAGCGGATATATGAGAAGTAATGAAGTATGAGGAGCAGACAGGACTCCAGTATGAGGGGGTCTATAGCATTCTCAGGAAACAGAGCGGATATATGAGAAGTAATGACGTGTGAGGAGCAGACAGGACTCCAGTATGAGGAGGTCTATAGCATTCTCAGGAAACAGAGCGGATATATGAGAAGTAATGACGTGTGAGGAGCAGACAGGACTCCAGTATGAGGAGGTCTATAGCATTCTCAGGAAACAGAGCGGATATATGAGAAGTAATGACGTGTGAGGAGCAGACAGGACTCCAGTATGAGGAGGTCTATAGCATTCTCAGGAAACAGAGCGGATATATGAGAAGTAATGACGTGTGAGGAGCAGACAGGACTCCAGTATGAGGAGGTCTATAGCATTCTCAGGAAACAGAGCGGATATATGAGAAGTAATGAAGTATGAGGAGCAGACAGGACTCCAGTATGAGGAGGTCTATAGCATTCTCAGGAAACAAAGCGGATATATGAGAAGTAATGACGTGTGAGGAGCAGACAGGACTCCAGTATGAGGAGGTCTATAGCATTCTCAGGAAACAGAGCAGATATATGAGAAGTAATGACGTGTGAGGAGCAGACAGGACTCCAGTATGAGGAGGTCTATAGCATTCACAGGAAACAGAGCGGATATATGGGAAGTAATGACGTGTGAGGAGCAGACAGGACTCCAGTATGAGGAGGTCTATAGCATTCTCAGGAAACAGAGTGGATATATGAGAAGTAATGACGTGTGAGGAGCAGACAGGACTCCAGTATGAGGGGGTCTATAGCATTCTCAGGAAACAGAACAGATATGAGAAGTAATGAAGTGTGAGGAGCAGACAGGACTCCAGTATGAGGGGGTCTATAGCATTCTCAGGAAACAGAGCGGATATATGAGAAGTAATGACGTGTGAGGAGCAGACAGGACTCCAGTATGAGGAGGTCTATAGCATTCTCAGGAAACAGGGCGGATATATGAGAAGTAATGACGTGTGAGGAGCAGACAGGACTCCGGTATGATTCTATAGCATTCCCAGGAAACAGAGCGGATATATGAGAAGTAATGACGTGTGAGGAGCAGACAGGACTCCAGTATGAGGAGGTCTATAGCATTCTCAGGAAACAGAGCGGATATATGGGAAGTAATGACGTGTGAGGAGCAGACAGGACTCCGGTATGATTCTATAGCATTCCCAGGAAACAGAGCTGTAAACAGATATATACGAATCATAGACAACTGTGCCAGGAGATAAATATTAAGCACTGAGGTATACTGAGGTAGGCGTTACACACAGTGTATAGTTAGTTACTTGGGATACCTCCTCATATGCCTATCAGTAATACATGAAGTATAATTAGGTAAGTGGTACAGACAGAACATAAATATAGTTCACAAAACACAGAGAACTGAGGTATACTGAGATAAATGGTGCAGAGAGTAAAATAGAAGATACATAGGCATGCTGAACAGAGAGGGATGAGGCATAATGAAGATGAAGGTACAGAGAGGGATGAGGTAGGAGGTACAGAGAGGGATGGAGTATAATGAGGAAGGAGGTACAGAGCGGGGTGAGGTGTGATGAGGAAGGAGACACAGAGAGAAATGAGGTACACTGAGGAAGGGGGTACATAGGGGGATGAGGTACAGGGAGGGATGGTGTATAATGAATAATGAGGTACAGAGGGGGATGAAGTATGAGGATGCAGGTGTGAGAGAGGGATGACGTGTAATGAGGGTGGGGGTACAGAGATGGGTGAGGTATAATGTAAGGGGTACAGAGAGGGATGAGTTGTAATGTAAGGGGTACAGGAGAAGGGCTATGAGATGCACGCTGGTATGAGTGCTGACAAAGGCAAGGTTTTCCTCAGTGCTGAGAGCCACTGTCTAACTCCTGGTTGCAGAGCAAACATGTCTGTACACATCCTGCAGACACTGTATACTCTATATCTATACAGACGCTGCAGATATACGTCACATGTCTGCCTCCGCACCGCACCTCGGAGTACAGCCATGACACAGCACTGTACTGTAACCCCCCTCCCCCCAACCCCAAAAAAAGAGTTTAACTTACCTGGGGCTTCTACCACCTCCCTCCCCCCGCGCAAACGCCCTGTGCCCACGCCGGTACAAAACAGTGCTTTGGCTGTGGATGCACATGGCCAGGGCTAAGCAGCCGCAGTGCCTTGCGACATTTAAGTCGCAAATACCGAAATTGAGCCGCAGCGGAAGACCGAAGCATTGCTTTGTACCGGACGTCTGCGGGGGGCCGGTAGAAGCCCTAGGTAAGTTAAACCTCTCTTTTGGGGAGGGGGGGTTTACAGCAATCCTTTAACAACTTTCCCAACAGGTTCTCTTTATGTCATCCTAATCCCCAGAAGCTGCCTGCTGGAGGACTGCCGTCACCTCCGAAAGAACCGGCGCTATGAAGATGTAGTTAAACCGTAAAAAGTGCCATAAACTCTATGATGGCAGCTTATGAATGATAGACTGGTGTTAGTAGCTCGCCTGCTGCGGCTGAGCTCTGAAAAAACACGAAAAACCCGTCTGTCTGCTTCTGTGAGGCAAACTCAGCAAACAGAGACTCCCAGCAGTAAGGCTGAAAAGTTATAAATCTTCTGCAATGACTTTCCTGTAACATGCAGGTGTATATCCATACAGTACATACACAGGCATGGGGAAGGGGCGTCTGTCAGAGCTCCCTCTCTCACCACACACACACATGCACACGCACACACACGCACACACATGCACGCCTCATACCTGCTCTGCACAGCCGGGCGCCCGAGTGTCACTGCGCGCAGCACTGCCTGCCAGAAAGCAGAAGCATCCACAGTCATGTGACAGGCTGCACTCAGGGCAAGCCAATGCACACACTGCACTTAAAGGGAACCTGCCATTAATTATATGAGAAGTGTGTGCCATTATTACACAGTGCTGCTAAAGCACACCTTCTGGGACCTTACTGAAAGCTGAGACGTGACTTGAATTTAAAGAGGACCTGCAGTTAAAATAACGAAATTAATAAAATTGCTTATTTTGTTTATTTTATTTTTACAACATTCATATATAGATCATTTGGTCAATGTTTCCCCATTGTAAAATATTTACTCTACCCAATTTACTTTCTGAAATGTATCCATAGCTCCCAACTGTCCCTCTTTGGGAGTCCCGTCCCTCTTTTCTCCTCATGTGTCCCTCTTTCAGGACTTTGTCCCTCTTTCTATGTAAATATATATATTTCTCTACTACAAAATGTGTTTGACTCTAAACTTTATTCCCATCCTTTAAATTGATATATTTCTAATTTTAAAATGTTAATATGAAGGGAAATGAATCATGACGGAAAGGACCAGCGTGGTTTGAATTATTTCATAAGAAAAATGTTGTTTTATGTTTATGGTATGCGTGATCAGGGGTGTGACGGGGGCGTGATCAGGGGTGTGGCAGGGGCGTGGCTCAAGTCTCCCTCTTTTTCATCTCAAAAAGTTGGAAGGTATGTATATCACAGATGGTGACATCTTTAGTACTGGCAAGGGATCTCTGCAGAATGTTTGCTTACTGAGAGTTCTAAAGACAGTACAAAATATAGTCGGTCTCACAGAGTACTGGGGGGGATTCCACATAATAAACAGCCTAGGCTGTGACATCACTGGGTAGGCGGGGATAAATACCAATATACGGCAATCTATAGCTATAGGAAGTGCGCAGACCTTACTTGCACATGCCCAGTCCAGGTGGGCTGGCCTACATGACTGGTGAACGCTGTATAGGTATAGAGGGTCCCAGCGATGGATGGATGGGCTGGAGAAGGGTCTGGGAAGTTCTTGGACCATCCAGAACCCATCGTACTACTGAGGTAAGATTATCATTTTTATTCAATTCACTTCAGGTACCAATTATTGCATCAATCAGAACATCATCTATATATGAATACCCCTAAAAATGTTTTGGCAAATTAGAAAAGGAGAGGGCCTGCGGGAGAGGAAAATACGTTCATTTCGCCTCGCGAGTCCTGTAAGGAAGGACTAGTTCCAGGCACAATGGACAAAGGTTTTCACTACAGATCCTCTAAAAGCGGACCTGAACTCAGAACTTCCTCTCTGCTCTGAAAAATACGCAACAGCATAATAACCTTTAAAGAAATTTTTTTTGTTACAGCCGATACAAATCCTGCAATAAATCTGCAGTGTGTCTACTTCCTGCTTTCATAGAAGCAGGCATATTGTTAACATCCTGTGCTTTCAAATGAGCTGCTCTGCCATGACGGTCAGCTGACGCAGGGGAGAGATCAAATTACAACTTGTAATTAGTCACAGATGAGGGGGAATTAGACAGGCTAAACTCTCTAAATACATACGGGGTGCATTCCTCTATGTTTTCCTTCTGTCCTGTGCAAGAGTTCAGGTCCACTTTAATAAATGTTAAAGAGAACCAGTAACAAAAAAATTTCCCCTGGGGGGTACTCACCTCGGGAAGGGGAATCCTCAGGGTCTCAATGAGGCTTCCCCCACCCCTGTAGCTGCAGGCAGTCCAGCGCTGGCTCCCCCGAAGCATCCCGCAATCTATGCTCGACAAGCGATGATTTATTTACCTTCCCGACTCCAGCTGGTGGCGCTGTTGCGGCTCTCAGCATGGAGATAGGCAGAAATAGCTGATCTCTGTCGGGTCCGCTCTACTGCGCAGGTGCATAAGACTTGCACCTGCGCAGTAGAGCGGCCTGACAGCGATCGGCTATTTCCGCCTATCTGAGCTGATACTGCGCCTGCGCTGGAGCCGGGAAGGTAAATATTTACATCCCCGCTGTTCGGGGAGCTTTATCGCCTCCGCCGTGGGACACAGGAGGACGGGGAAAGCCTCAATAGGACCTGGAGGCTTCCTCCACCCGAGGCGAGGACCCCCCAGGGGAGGTTTTCTTTAAGCAAAAAGGGTAAGACCTCACAGAGGATGGATACAGAATTATACTTACTCTGGCCTTCAGGAGGCGCTCTTTCTCTGCCATGGCTTCCCGTAGCTGACGTTCCATCTCTGCCAGTTTGGGGATTGGTCTGTAGAGCAAGAAAACAAGAGAAAACTTAAACTCTTATTTGGGTCGGAAGCAACATTTGTAATTTACACAACACAACATCGCACAAAACACAATCTGATCATCCAGATCCAATTATGTCAGATCGGACAAGACTAGCTGCATGCTTGTTTTCTGGTGTTATTCAGATGCTACTGCAGCCAAATAGACCAGCAGGGCTGCCAGGCAACTGGTGTTGTTTAAAAGGAAATAAGTATGGTAGCTGCAATATCCCTCTTATTTCAGTTGTCCTTTAAAGCCTTGCACACACTAGGTTAAAGAGGAACTCCAGTGAATATATTGTCATAAAAAAGTACTTCATTTTTACAATAATTATGCATAAATGATTTAGTCAGTGTTTGCCCATTGTAAAATCTTTTAAATCCCTGATTTACATTCTGATATTTATGACATGGTGACATTTTTACTGCTGGAAGGTGATGTAGCTGCTGCGTGCTTTTTTGGCAGTTGGAAACAGCTGTAAACAGCTATTTCCCACAATGCAACAAGGTTCACAGACAGGAAACTACCAGGAGCACCATGGTCCTCAGAGTTTCTTGTGGGAGGGGTTTCACCACAATATCAGTCATACAGCGCCCCCTGATGGTCTGTTTGTGAAAAGGAATAGATTTCTCATGTAAAAGGGGGTATCAGCTACTGATTGGGATTAAGTTCAATTCTTGGTCGGAGTTTCTCTTTAAAGAGGAACTTCAGCCTAAACAAACATGCTTATTAAGTTACATTAGTTATGTTATTTAAAATATATAGGAAATAAAATCTCTTACCCACCCTGTTTTAAAAGTACATGCACATGTTTGTGATTTCATGGGGCAGCCATCTTTTTCATGGGGGCAGCCATCTTTTTGGTTCAAAGGATGTGATAGGGAGTATGAGATATTCAATTCTTGGTCAGAGTTTCTCTTTAAACTCTACCAAACTGCCTTTATCAGTTGCCTCGGCCAGGAATTTACAGTGAGCACAGCAGCTCACAACCTCCGCCGCCCCCCCCCCCCCCCCCCGTGCCTCAGTGAGCGATCCACCTGGCAGGCCACCTCCGCTATAGTGCATTGTTCCCCTCATTCACCCTGTGACGCTCCTCGTGTGCTGCTGTGTCAGGCCTCCTCCTCTCTCCATAGCAACAGAAGGCGTGGCTAGCCTCTGTCTGCACAGCCTTGGCTGCACTCTGTTGCCTGGGAGATGGAGTCCCAGGATTTGTATATAAGTAGTACAGGGCTCTACTAGCGAGCAGGATACTGTGTGTAGCTGGAATGTGATAGGCATTACCCGTATGTCAGAGGAAGTCTGGGGTGTCCATTCTGAAGTCTTCCCCCGCAGGATCTCCTGTCACCTCCTTGCAGGTTCCGGCTCCGTGCTACCTGCAGATTGGGGCTGATGGCCAGGGCGATCTTACCGCCGGAGCTGCTGGAGGAAACGGCAAGATGCAGAGCCAGGCCGGCGCCTTCCAGACACGCTGCAACGACAGAGCGATTACTGAGCTGCGTCAAAGTACACCTCCCCCTCTGAGTGCTCCTTCCCCCGAATGCACCTGTCCCCGCCCCTCCCACCCCACCCGAGTGCACCTCCCCCTTTACAGCGCTATGCTTATAAGCAGTTTATCAAAATACATTCAGCTTTTTAGCAGAGATGACTGACGAGGAAAAAGAATTAGGACTTGCATGAAAATCTAATGTATATTGTACACAGTGGTTCAATGAAAGCTGACAGATCTGACATGTTTTGGACTAGTCCATCTCCTCATGGGGATTCCCCAGATGATCCTTTATTTACCAGAGCAGTCTCTGAACAAAAGTGGCGCAGTCCACCTGTCAAAATAGTGTTCAAATAAGTAAGGAAGCTGGTTGGCATCTTTGTTTAGATCCTTTCCAAAGAAAATTAAGAAAGTCCTCAGGATCCCCCTTGAGGAGATGGACTAGTCCAAATACTGACAGATCTGTCAGATTTTTACTGCGTACTGTAAGGGACAGCAACAAAAGGATGAAAGTAATTTGTAGCGCATCGTACTTTGGGATAAATGTACATTTTATAGGTATGCATTTTAAATGTTAGATTTGTTTTCATAAGAGTGGTCCTTTAAGCACTTTAGCCACCACTACAGTATATCTATGTCCTCTGTGACTTCATCTGAGCCAGGAGGGCGTAGATATACGTCTTGTAGCTGAAGCAGTGTTGTGCAGGATTGGGCTTGCTCCTGTGCACACTTCTGACTATCTGCTGCAGCACTAATTGGTGAATGGGAATATATGTTCCCTGACCCAATAAGATTGTTTTTTTTTCCCCATTAAAATGCTTTTTATTACTCAGTTCATAGTGAAAAATACACGCTGTACCATTATTTCAGAACCAACACAATCTAAGTTTTGTGATAAACAGTAGAAATAGCCAAACATATTTTGTGTTTTTTATGTACACTTTTTATTTTTAAACTGGAATTGGTAAAACTGAGAAAGTTTTTTTTCTGTTTTTTCCCCCTGTTTTTCCCATTAAAATGCATAGAAAACAAAGCCGTTCAAGGGAAGAAATGGCATACAATGAAAGCCTAGTTTGTCTTGAAAAAAACAATATATACTTCATGTAGGTGCCATAAGTAGGGATAAAGTTATTACTGATTGAGGCTACTTTCCCACCAAGACGTTGCGTTTTAGGGGATGTTATGGTCGCATAACGTGCTCCTAACGCAACGCATGGTGGTGTTGAAGTTGGACGTCAGATTGAGCAGCGTTATGCAGCTCTCAAAGCAGCCGCTCCAGGATAGTGATAGGAAGTCCGGATCTTTTTAAGGATTCGGATCATTTGAATCAGATCATTAAAAAGATCCGGATCTTTGAACCGAATCATTTGAATCATTTTACTAGGGAAGCAGACTGGGGGTGAAATGACTAGCAGGACAGGACTTTCCCTGCACTGTACATTCTGTATGTTCCGGTTTCTTCCAGACAGACATCCCCTGTGAACCGAATCTTTTATTGTGATGATCCGGATGATTCGACTCACAAAAAAGATCCGGATCAAATGAACGATTCGTTCATGATCCGGACAACACTACAGTCCCACCACAAGTCACCACAGTGCAGTGAATATTAATTAGCCATGTGGCTGGCCGCAGAGGAGGAGGGGAGACCTCCTCCTCCAACATTACTGAGCATGTGCAAGCAGTCTAACGTGGCTTAGCCAGTATTACGTACAGCATGCAGCACTTTGTTTAAACGTGCTGCGTTACTATGTAATGCGACTGTGTACTGTGAACAGCACATTGATTTTACAGTGCTGTTAGTTAGGCTGCGTTACTGGCTGCTGTAACCTGGGACTTTAACATCCCACTGTGAAACCAGCCAAAAAAGGGACATAGCTGAAATGTCAAATCTGCTCTGATCCATAAGGGGGAAACAAGGTCTGGATGTGAAGTGGTTAATTTCTATCTGTGACAAGGTCTCCCCCAGCCACATATACTGACATAACTAGCTGTCCCTTCAGTATAGTGCCAGCAGGAATAATATTCTGCTCAAAGGTTTGTCATTTGGACCCCTAACCAGTGTTCATATACTGTACATGCCCTGCTGCTCTGCTGTGTGAATTGGCAAGTGGACCAAAAACACCCCCCTAACCAGTAACATGTGTAAAGCGGACCTAAAGTGAGAGGCATATGGAAGCGGACATATTTATTTCCTATTAAATAATGCAAATTGCCTGCCTGTCTGCTGCCTCTAATACTTTCAGCCACAGCCCCTGAACAAGCATGCAGGTCAGGTGCTCTGACTGAAGTGTTACTGGATAAGCCACATGCAGGTTTCTGGTGTGATTCAGACACTACTGCAGCCAAATAGACCAGCAGGGCTGCCAGACAACTGCTATTGTTTAACAGGAAATAAATATGGTGCCCTCCATATACCTCTCACTTCAGCTGTCTTATCTTATAACCAACCCTTAACTTATAACTAATGCTGGTTGCCGCAGTCACAGCATCTAACTTGCATGCTCATTCTGGGGCGGTAACTTATAGTATTAGAGGCGGAGCATCAGCTCAGAAGCCAGGCAACTGGCATAGTATATAAGGGAATGAAGATGCCAGCCTCGGTATTGCTCTCCCTGCAGGCGCCCTTTACAAGGTAGCCATGCCAGTAGCACTTTTAGTAAATGTAAACCGAAAAAAATACTTAAAGAGGAACTCCAGTTAAAATAATGTAATTAAAAAAGTGCTTCATTTTTACAATAATTATGTATAAATTATTTAGTCAGTGTTTGCCCATTGTAAAATCTTTCCTCTCCCTGATTTACATTCTGACAGTTATCACATGGTGACATTTTTACTGCTGGCAGGTGATGTCACTGGAAGGACATTACAGCGCTGCGTAATATGTTGGCGCTTTATAAATACAATAAATAAATAAATAAATAATAAGGAGATGCTGCTTGCTTTTTTGGCAGTTGGAAACAGCTGTTATTTCCCACAATGCAACAAGGCTCCCACAGTGTGATGTCAGCACCATGGTGGGAGGCGTTTCACCACAATATCAGCCATACAGCGCCCCCTGATGATCCGTTTGTGAAAAGGAATAGATTTCTCATGGGAAAGGGGGTATCAGCTACCGATTGGGATGACGTTCAATTCTTGGTCACGGTTTCTCTTTAAAGCGGAATATAACCCTGCATTTCAACTTTGCTCTAAAACATTATTTACAGTATATTATATGCAACCAGCATTTTTTTTTTACTAGACCAGCATTGGAAGGGTTACACAGAGCTTTAAAGTTCCTGGAGATTTCTGCAGACGCATCCGAAGCTGACATAGATACATTTTGTTTACAGAAATGTATCTAAGTGTTGAATGTGACTCATCTCTCTGACTGAGAAGGAGCTTGGAGGACAGCCAAAGTGTGTAACATTTCTCAATAGATACATATAGCTAAATAGAATGTAACAATCTGAACTCCTGCATATCTCTCCACGGAACTTTAAACCTCTGTGTTTAACCCTTCCAATGCTGGTCTAGTAAAAAAAAAAATGCTTTTTGCATATAATATGCTGTAAATAATATTCTAGAGCAAAGTTGAAATGCAGGGTTATATTCCGCTTTAAGAAGAGGGAGGGCTCTGGGTCCTTTCACAGTCCCCTGGTTCCAGCGCTGGCTCCCCCGGTAGCAGTATCTTATTAATCGGTCAAATACTGCTCTGTGCTGCTGCTGGAGGCTCAAGTACTCCCAAAGATGGGAAGCTCCATACTGCGCCAGCGCAAGCGCTCTCCCGCACATGTGCAGTACAGAGCCGCCAGTCTTTGGGAGCACTTGGCCTCCTGGAGGCTTCCAAAGTCTCCTTCGGTGGTGGATTCCAATATTGGTGCCTGCGTGGGAATGAGGAGACCAGCAGGAGAATGGGGAGGCACTGTTCCCAAACCCTGTGCTCAAGGCCCACCAACGGTGCATGTTTTGTGGAAATCCACAGGGGTGGTTAATCTGCTCTGCTAAAGCACTAATGACCTCACCTGTGCATGTTTGTGGTTTCCTGCAAAACATGTACTGTTGGTGGCACAGGAGGACAGCGTTGGGGAACTCTGCTCTATAGGACCCAGAGCCTTCCCTCTCCTTAGGCGAGTATCTGCTTGGGTTTTTTTTTTTCAATTTACATTTACTTTAAAGAGGAACTCCAGTGAAAATAATGCAATAAAAAAAGTGCTTCATTTTTACAATAATTATGTATAAATGATTGTCAGTGTTTGCTCATTGTAAAATCTTTCCTCTCCCCGATTTACATTCTGACATTTATTACATGGTGACATTGTTACTGTGGGCAGGTTATGTAGCTGCTCCTAGCTGTTCTGGCTGTTAGAGACAGCTGTAAAGAGCTATTTCCTGTCTGTGAACCTTGTTACATTGTAACAAACTGTCAAAAGTACCGCGGTCCCAGGGCTTCTTGTGGGAAGGGTTTCAGCACAATATCAGTCATACAGTGCCCCCTGATGGTCTGTTTGTGAAAATCAATATATTTCTCATGTAAAAGGGGGTATCAGCTACTGATTGGGATAAAGTTCAATTCTTGGTTGGAGTTTCTCTTTAAGTATTATGTGGCAGAGTGAGTTATTTATGATGCAGAACATACAAACGCTGGCATTTATTATCCCGTGCTGGGTCTCTGAGCAGATGTGTGACCTCTGTACAGCATTCATACAAAGATCACTTATTTCCAAGGCTAAAACAACCGAGAGATGTGACCAAACCACAAGTTCCTGGAACTCATAACCCTGAACGCTGTATGCGGGATAAATATAGAAACGGTCATATCTTGCGGCAGAAGCTAGATTACACATATGGGCTTACTGCCTCTTGCGTCTGTCCATTAGCTGGCTTGTGGTATTGTATGTGGATTGCTGAGAGGTTATACACATGCCTAGGCAAGATTTGCATATATTGTGCCATGTGTCTTTGTTAATTGCCTATCCCTATTTATGCCGGGTACACACCGAATTAGTTATTTCCGACAGGACAGATCTGATTTCCAATGTTTCTGATCGATTTTCCAAACACTCAGTGGGGTAGCAATAGGGGGTGCAGAGGTAGCCACCGCATCGGGGCCCTTGGTCTAGAGGGGCCCCGGAGGGCCCACCTCTCAAACACAGTATTAGCTCTTTATTTGTCCAGTGCTGATAATATTCACTTCTATAGTTGATTGGAATAGTAGTGATCAGTAACACACAGTATCCCATCCCTTCTTGCACCTCTGACACTGTGGTTGTCCTTGATTGGTTTTGGTGCACCGTATCAATCAATTGTCATCTATAGCATGCTTGAGGGGGCCCAATGCTAAACTTGCACAGGGGCCCACAGCTTCTTAGCTACACCACTGCAAAAAATCAATCAGGAAAACGATCGCAAATCAGATGGGACCTGGCCAAAATAATCGATTTGACTCGTCTATCTGATGGGAAATTGCGAGGTCTGTAGTAGGCATTAGGTATAAAATGTTGTTCTATAGTAGGGATGCACAAAAGGTGCCCATACATCTAGCGACAAATCGCTCTCTGATCGAATCTGATCAGTGAGAGGTCTGTCAGCTGCCCAGACACCGCAGGCCGATTCCCGATTGATTCCAACATGAAATCTCTCTGGAATCGTCCGAGTCCGCCGACTCACCGCTGCCCCTCAGTGTATAAATGTGCCCCCCATGTGTGTATGTATACATTGCCTGTCCTATGTTGCTCACTGCGCGGTGCCCATCAGTCTTCGGATTCCGAAACAGTGCCAGGGGTTTCATTACTCTCCCCATTACCGCTCACCGTTACCGCCATGCACCTGATCAACCGCGAGGGTCCGACATCTCGCAGCTTGTCTTATCAATACATGCCACCAATTTTGGCCCACTCTTTGCTGAACCGATTTTCATCCAATTCGATAGTAATTATGGAAATCAGATGGTCGATCGGCCTCCAATTTGAGAGATGAATGGCCACTAATGTATGCCAATAATTCCGAATGGATGAACGCTTTCTGTTAATTTTATGCAAAATGTATGCAGCTCGAAAATGAACCAAGCAAATGCAAGAACAGAGAAACGAGTAGCTTGATTGACAGATCCAAACACGATAGTGTCACCTTGAGGAACAACAGACTCTGCCTGGGAGAACTGGCGGATCCGCCTGGCGGATCGTTCAGTAACAGCCTGATCAGTCCGCCGACAGACTGTACACACGCCGGACTGTCTGCTGAAAACCCGCCCAGCGGGAGGTGGCCCGACGGACCCGTCGTTGGCTTCAGTCAGACTTGTGTACGAGCCTTAACCCTTAACAATCCTTTTCCCCGATCAACCAATTGCAATCGCATAACAGCAGTCCCAAATATTTCGTTTTATTCAATTGCTTCAGTGAATTGAATAAGGGACTTGTTGTCCTGAATGCGTAGTGATGTGTTACTTACTATTTCCATGCAGCGACACCGGCCGGTCAGACTGACGCGCAAAGTTTCCTCTTCTCCTCGGCAGGCTGGAGGTTCTCTGGAGCCCCTAGTGGAAATTTATGAGCACAACATGATAAGAATAAGAAAATTCCTCCTCAAAAGGATATTAGAGGTTTGCACGAAAAATAATTAAAATGAACATGAGGAGAGCGACATATGGTGGCTTTTAAACAATGCACATTGCCCGTCTGTCCTGCTAAACCTCGGCCTCTAATATTTTTAGCCACAGCCCAGAACAAGCATGCAGATCAGATGTTTCTGACAAAATCAGTAGTGTGTAATTCAGACACTACTGAAGGCAGAAAGATTGTTAGGGCTGCCAGGCAACTAGTATAGTTTAACAGGAAATAAATATGGCAGCCTCCATACCCTTCACTTCAGGTGAGCTTTTAAAGCGGGATTGTCACCATAAAAATCAAATTTCAACAGCAACTGGTCTGAGTGTATTAAGTGATAAAGATGCTAATCCTGCATTCAAAACTTTTTCTGCTGTTATGGTTTGGAGTCATCACATACTTTAGGAGCACTGGCCCTTTAGTAGTCAGTGCAAAACAGTTGCATGCTGGGGGTTCTTTTTATCTATAATATATTCCTCCTTCCCTTTAATTCCCTGCCTACCTGCCTATCTGAAACATGATCCTCTGCTCCCTTGTGTTTGCAAGCAAGGCTGAGGTGACTCAGCAATTGGAGGAGAAAAGAAAAAAAAATGAAGGGAAGAATGACATCACGAGTTAACCTAAACTGTGGGCAAAAGACATGGCCCCCACCAGGAACAGAATTCCCTTCCTTTATCAAAATGTGGACAGTACAATACATGTGTTATGTAATTAGATCAGGTATCTATCTACTTATGTGTTTTTCCCCTGGCATAGTATGGCTGATCCTCCTGCTTTAAGATTAAGGTTTTACTGGACACATTTTTCTGTTCTAGTGGACATTCCAACACAATAACTGAGAAGCTTCTGCAGTTCCAGCATGGTGATATTTCTATATGTAAATCATTTAGGCTAGGTCCACACTAGACACAGTTGCAGGACGGACACTGCAGTCCGGATCAGGGGAAGTACCCACCGTACTGCAAACTGATGAAAGTGCATCAGTTTTGCATCAGTTTCCGTTCAGGTTTTTCCCTGACAGAAAACGTCTCCATCATTAGGAAGGAGTGGGAGGATTTTTTTGGGCCAATCATAAAGCTCAGGCTATTTGTTTTCACATCCGTTTTTTGCCTGTGGAGCTGGAGATGCGTTTTCTCATTACTTTCACTACCCCTGCGTGTATCCGTGGTCCTGATCCGTTGCGTGAAAATGCAGCAGGTCCGGACCTTCCGTTCAGGTTTTGAAAACGGATCCCCGCAAACGCAGACGGATCCGTTTTTTACTTGGGTGAGGCTGGCTGCTATTTTCAACATTAGTATCCGGGACTCCGTTTTTCATCAGGTTTGAAAAACGCAGCCACGGATACGTTTCCGGACCTAGTGTGGACGCAGCCTTTTACTCCAGTAACAGACATCTAGCTACTGTAACTGACTCATTTTGCCTGAAGAGCTATACGGCCTTTAAAATGTCTAGGGAAGAATGATACATGGTGTTGAAGGCCCTCTCCCTGTTTTGGGTCAATCGTTCCCGTCTGCTGTAGAATGTGGAGGATTTTTGTTACATTCGGCATACGAATTTGGGTATTCATGTGTATAATAGCCATAAGGTATTATTGTATTAAAAAGTCTGAAACTGAAAAGTGAATCACTTGGAATAACACATTATTGCATAGCTGAATGACAGAAATAAGCCACAGACATTTCTATGTGCAGCCTTACTTTATGAAACTGATGTAGATATAGTTGTTACGCATAAAACCACCAGCAGGGGGCAGCAGATCTCCTTGCAATGACATTGTGCAGTCCAGCATGCAGCACAAGTGAGTTCAGCTGCAGGCAGAGATCTGCAGAGTGTATCCTGTCCACAAACCTGTCCGCCAGGCAGCAGGCAGCAGATTGGCCACTTGTGAATTGCTCCTACCTTCCTGGGGGGGCTCCCCTTGTCTTCCTGCTTGTCTGACTCCTTCCCACACAAGGCACTGAGCGCCAGCAGACGGTCCTTCTCCTACAAACACAAGCAACTCATTAGGTTTCTATATATTTATTATTTATTTGTTTATTGTATTTATAAAGCGCCAACATATTACGCATCGCTGGACATTAGTTAAAAGGTAGCCATACACTGGTCGATTTGCCATCAGATTGACCAACAGATAGATCTCTCTCTGATCGAATCTGATCAGAGAGGGATTGTATGGCTGCTTGTACTGCAAACAGATTGTGAATCGATTTCAGCATGAAATTGATTCACCATCTGTGGAGTTGCCGCTGACCCCCCCCCCCCCCCCCCCCCCAGGGCTACAGCTTCACTTCACGTCCAGGGAACTTTAAACAGTAGAGGGCGCTCTACTGTTTAAACTTCCCGTTGGGACAGGAAAAAGTGAAGCCAGCCGGAACCCAGCGGAGTAGGAACAGCGGTGACAGCGAGGATACGTGTCAGCGGAGAAGGTAATGTATTGCCGCTAGCGTCAGTCGTCGGACATTGGAACGCCGCTATCGACGCACTCCCGACCCGCCAGCGATCGAGCGATATCTTCTGCACGGACTGGTCGATGGGAACGATCGTTTTCGGATGGAAATCGATCATTCTGTCAGCGTTTGCGCAACGATTTCACAGCAGATTCGATCACAGTGATCGAATCTGCTGTATACCGACGGGAAAATGTATGGGCCCCTTAAGTTACAGACAATATTTAGGGGTGACATACGCGGGGGGCGGTCACTGAACTAGATGGGAAGGGAACAGCAGCAGAGCAATAAAGGTGTCTGTAGCAATCTACCGCATGCACCATTTTTTTGGGGGGGGGTTAATCTTTTTTTTTTTTTTTTTTTTTTTTTTTTAATGGGAACTTTTGTGCACATTTTGGTGGGTTTTTGTATGCGTGCATATGCAAATATTACTTTTGCGAGTTTTCTGTGAATACCATTGACGTTAATTTTCTGCAATGCCATTGACTTGCCTTGAAACATAAATCGCACACCACATGTAATAACAAAAGGAAAAAAAAAAGCAGACTTGCCTCACGAATTTAAAAGACAACTGAAGTGAGAGGTATATGGCGGCTGCCATATTTATTTCCTTTTAAAGGGAACCAGAGAGGGATGCATTTTTAAAATAGAAAAGATTTTATACATATCTGGGGCTTCTTCCAGCCCCATAAGCCTGGATCGCTCCCACGCCGCCATCCTCTGCTGCCTGTATCCGCCGATACCAGGTCCCGTCACTTCCGGCGGACGCGGCCAATTCTCTGCATCACAGGGGGTTCCCTCCATACCCTTATGCTTGCGGCTGCGCAGTAGGCTGCCACACACGTAACTGTATGGAGGGAACCCCTGTGATGCGGAGAATTGGCCGCGTCAGCCGGAAGTGACGGGACCCGGTATCGGCGGATACAGGCAGCGGAGGACAGCGGCGTGGGAGCGATCCGTGCGTATGGGGCTGGAGGAAGCCCCAGGTATGTATACTTGATCCTCTCTGGTTCCCTTTAAGCAATACCAGTTGCCTGGCTGTCCTGCTGATCCTCTTCATCTAATACTTTTAGCCACAGCCCCTGAACAAGCATGCAGCATATCAGGTGTTTCTGACAAAATAAGCTGCATGCCTGTTTCTGGTGTAGTTCAGCCACTACTACAGCCAAATAGATCAGCAGGAATGCCAGGAAACTGGTATTGTTTAACAGGAAATAAATATGGCAGCCTCCATATCCCTCTCGCTTCAGTTCACTCGCATTTTCTATTATGGTGACCCTGTCCTCATTTTTAAGTGTTTCAACAGCAAGGACAGAAAAACAGACAGAAAATTTGATAAACCGATGTAGACGATGACATGGACATATTAAAATGTTTTTTTTTAAAACCAGGTGTGTATGAATACAACAGGCAATTAATTGCTTCCTCCATGTGGTCCCCCACATGCATACATGAAATAAAGGCACCTGGAAAAAAGGGCGCAGCAATTGCCGTTAGTAAAATATTGCTAAGGTTAGCGATATTGTACTAGTGAATTAAGATAGTAAAATCAGTAATATTTACTGATATTTTACTCTGGCTAAACCTAACCCTACTCTCCCACAGAACCCTCCCTTGGTGGTGCCTAACCCTAAGACCCCCCCTTATGGTGCCTAAGATGAAGCCCCCTCCCCTGTGGTGCCTAAGACCCCCCTGGTGGTGCCTAACCCTAAGACCCCCCCCTGGTGGTGCCTAACCCTAAGACAAAGCCCCCTTCCCCTATGGTACCTAACCCTTAGATCCTCCTCCCCCCCCCCCCCCCGGTGCTGCCTAACCCTTAGGACCTCCCCTGGTGGTGCCTAACCTTAATCCTCCCCCCCTGTTGGCACCTAACACTAAATCCCCCACCTGAAGCTACCTGCTCCACGCTCGCTGTGCAATGCTGCAATATAGTTCTCCGCAAGTCATTCTATTTCCGGCAAAGTCTCTCCGCAACAAATGGCCCCTCTTGCCATTAACTGGGTCCCTCCGGGCACCCAATTTTACCTTCATAGCCGCATATTGTGGCTTTGCGGATCCTGTGTTTTACAGTAAAAAAAAAAAAAAGGTCAATTTTCCATTCAATGCTGCTAAAAGCAGCTTTTATCATCGACGCCTATGGCGGCACCATTTTTTTCTGTAAGAGCTCCTGCCTCCTTTTTTCCTGCTCCGCCCCCGCATACTGTCTTTATAATTCCATGTGCAGCCTGCTGCTATCCTCCTTATTACACTACAGCCTCCGTGGTCTCGCTGCTGTCCTCCTTATTACACTACAGCCTCCGTGGTCTCGCTGCTGTCCTCCTTATTACACTACAGCCTCCGTGGTCTCGCTGCTGTCCTCCTTATTACACTACAGCCTCCGTGGCCTCGCTGCTGTCCTCCTTATTACACTACAGCCTCCGTGTTCTCGCTGCTATCCTCCTTATTACACTACAGCCTCTGTGGCCTCGCTGCTATCCTCCTTATTACACTACAGCCTCCGTGGCCTCGCTGCTATCCTCCTTATTACACTACAGCCTCCATGGCCTCGCTGCTATCCCCCTTATTACACTACAGCCTCCGTGGCCTCGTTGCTGTCCTTATTACACTACAGCCTCCATGGCCTCGCTGCTGTCCTCCTTATTACACTACAGCCTCCGTGGTCTCGCTGCTGTCCTCCTTATTGCACTACAGCCTCCGTGGCCTCGCTGCTATCCTCCTTATTACACTACAGCCTCCGTGGCCTCGCTGCTATCCTCCTTATTGCACTACAGCCTCCGTGGCCTCGCTGCTATCCTCCTTATTACACTACAGCCTCCGTGGCCTCGCTGCTGTCCTCCTTATTACACTACAGCCTCCGTGGCCTCGCTGCTGTCCTCCTTATTACACTACAGCCCACGTGGCCTCACTGCTGTCCTCCTTATTACACTACAGCCTCCGTGGCCTCACTGCTGTCCTCCTTATTACACTACAGCCTCCGTGGTCTCGCTGCTGTCCTCCTTATTACACTACAGCCTCTGTGGCCTCGCTGCTATCCTCCTTATTACACTACAGCCTCCGTGGCCTCGCTGCTGTCCTCCTTATTACACTACAGCCTCTGTGGCCTCGCTGCTATCCTCCTTATTACACTACAGCCTCCGTGGCCTCGCTGCTATCCTCCTTATTACACTACAGCCTCCGTGGCCTCACTGCTGTCCTCCTTATTACACTACAGCCTCCGTGGCCTCGCTGCTATCCTCCTTATTACACTACAGCCTCCGTGGTCTCGCTGCTATCCTCCTTATTACACTACAGCCTCCGTGGCCTCGCTGCTGTCCTCCTTATTACACTACAGCCTCCGTGGCCTCGCTGCTATCCTCCTTATTACACTACAGCCTCCGTGGTCTCGCTGCTGTCCTCCTTATTACACTACAGCCTCAGTGGCCTCGCTGCTATCCTCCTTATTACACTACAGCCTCCGTGGTCTCGCTGCTATCCTCCTTATTACACTACAGCCTCCGTGGCCTCGCTGCTATCCTCCTTATTACACTACAGCCTCCGTGGCCTCGTTGCTGTCCTCCTTATTACACTACAGCCTCCATGGCCTCGCTGCTATCCCCCTTATTACACTACAGCCTCCGTGGCCTCGTTGCTGTCCTTATTACACTACAGCCTCCGTGGCCTCGCTGCTATCCTCCTTATTACACTACAGCCTCTGTGGCCTCGCTGCTATCCTCCTTATTACACTACAGCCTCTGTGGCCTCACTGCTATCCTCCTTATTACACTACAGCCTCTGTGGCCTCGCTGCTATCCTCCTTATTACACTACAGCCTCCGTGGCCTCGCTACTATCCTCCTTATTACACTACAGCCTCCGTGGTCTCGCTGCTATCCTCCTTATTACACTACAGCCTCCGTGGCCTCGCTGCTGTCCTTATTACACTACAGCCTCCGTGGTCTCGCTGCTGTCCTCCTTATTACACTACAGCCTCCGTGGCCTCGCTGCTGTCCTCCTTATTACACTACAGCCTCCGTGGCCTCGCTGCTATCCTCCTTATTACACTACAGCCTCCGTGGTCTCGCTGCTATCCTCCTTATTACACTACAGCCTCCGTGGCCTCGCTGCTGTCCTCCTTATTACACTACAGCCCACGTGGCCTCACTGCTGTCCTCCTTATTACACTACAGCCTCCGTGGCCTCACTGCTGTCCTCCTTATTACACTACAGCCTCCGTGGTCTCGCTGCTATCCTCCTTATTACACTCCAGCCTCCGTGGCCTCGCTGCTATCCTCCTTATTACACTACAGCCTCTGTGGCCTCGCTGCTATCCTCCTTATTACACTACAGCCTCCGTGGCCTCGCTGCTGTCCTCCTTATTACACTACAGCCTCTGTGGCCTCACTACTGTCCTCCTTATTACACTACAGCCTCCGTGGCCTCGCTGCTATCCTCCTTATTACACTACAGCCTCTGTGGCCTCGCTGCTATCCTCCTTATTACACTACAGCCTCCGTGGCCTCGCTGCTATCCTCCTTATTACACTACAGCCTCCGTGGCCTCGCTGCTGTCCTCCTTATTACACTACAGCCTCCGTGGCCTCGCTGCTGTCCTCCTTATTACACTACAGCCCACGTGGCCTCGCTACTATCCTCCTTATTACACTACAGCCCACGTGGCCTCACTGCTGTCCTCCTTATTACACTACAGCCTCCGTGGCCTCACTGCTATCCTCCTTATTACACTCCAGCCTCCGTGGCCTCGCTGCTGTCCTCCTTATTACACTACAGCCTCCGTGGCCTCGCTGCTGTCCTCCTTATTACACTACAGCCTCCGTGGCCTCGCTGCTGTCCTCCTTATTACACTACAGCCTCCGTGGTCTCGCTGCTGTCCTCCTTATTACACTACAGCCTCCGTGGCATCGCTGCTATCCTCCTTATTACACTACAGCCTCCGTGGCCTCGCTGCTATCCTCCTTATTACACTACAGCCTCCGTGGCCTCGCTGCTATCCTCCTTACACTACAGCCTCCGTGGCCTCGCTGCTGTCCTCCTTACACTACAGCCTCCGTGGCCTCGCTGCTGTCCTCCTTACACTACAGCCTCCGTGGCCTCGCTGCTATCCTCCTTATTACACTACAGCCTCCGTGGCCTCGCTACTGTCCTCCTTACACTACAGCCTCCGTGGCCTCGCTGCTATCCTCGTTATTACACTACAGCCTCCGTGGTCTCGCTACTGTCCTTATTACACTACAGCCTCCGTGGCCTCGCTGCTGTCCTCCTTATTACACTACAGCCCACGTGGCCTCGCTACTGTCCTCCTTATTACACTACAACCTCCGTGGTCTCGCTACTGTCCTCCTTATTACACTACAGCCTCTGTGGCCTCACTACTGTCCTCCTTATTACACTACAGCCTCCGTGTTCTTGCTGCTGTCCTCCTTATTACACTACAGCCTCCGTGGCCTCGTTGCTATCCTCCTTATTACACTACAGCCTCCGTGGCCTCGCTACTGTCCTCCTTATTACACTACAGCCTCCGTGTTCTCGCTGCTATCCTCCTTATTACACTACAGCCTACGTGGCCTCGCTGCTATCCTCCTTATTACACTACAGCCTCCGTGGCCTCACTGCTGTCCTCCTTATTACACTACAGCCTCCGTGGTCTCGCTGCTGTCCTCCTTATTACACTACAGCCTCCGTGGTCTCGCTGCTGTCCTCCTTATTACACTACAGCCTCCGTGGTCTCGCTACTGTCCTCCTTATTACACTACAGCCTCCGTGGCCTCGTTGCTATCCTCCTTATTACACTACAGCCTCCGTGGCCTCGCTACTGTCCTCCTTATTACACTACAGCCTTCGTGGCCTCGTTGCTATCCTCCTTATTACACTACAGCCTCTGTGGCCTCGCTACTATCCTCCTTATTACACTACAGCCTCTGTGGCCTCGCTGCTATCCTCCTTATTACACTACAGCCTCTGTGGCCTCGCTGCTATCCTCCTTATTACACTACAGCCTCTGTGGCCTCGCTGCTATCCTCCTTATTACACTACAGCCTCCGTGGCCTCGCTGCTATCCTCCTTATTACACTACAGCCTCCGTGGCCTCGCTGCTATCCTCCTTATTACACTACAGCCTCCGTGGCCTCGCTGCTATCCTCCTTATTACACTACAGCCTCCGTGGCCTCGCTACTATCCTCCTTATTACACTACAGCCTCCGTGTTCTCGCTGCTATCCTCCTTATTGCACTACAGCCTCCGTGGTCTCGCTGCTGTCCTCCTTATTACACTACAGCCTCCGTGGTCTCGCTGCTATCCTCCTTATTACACTACAGCCTCCGTGGCCTCGCTGCTATCCTCCTTATTACACTACAGCCTCCGTGGCCTCGCTGCTATCCTCCTTATTACACTACAGCCTCTGTGGCCTCGCTACTGTCCTCCTTATTACACTACAGCCTCCATGGCCTCGCTGCTGTCCTCCTTATTACACTACAGCCTCCGTGGCCTCGCTGCTATCCTCCTTATTACACTACAGCCTCCGTGGCCTCGCTGCTATCCTCCTTATTACACTACAGCCTCTGTGGCCTCGCTGCTATCCTCCTTATTACACTACAGCCTCCGTGGCCTCGCTATTGTCCTCCTTATTACACTACAGCCTCCGTGGTCTCGCTGCTGTCCTCCTTATTACACTACAGCCTCCGTGGTCTCGCTGCTGTCCTCCTTATTACACTACAGCCTCTGTGGCCTCGCTGCTATCCTCCTTATTACACTACAGCCTCCGTGACCTCACTGCTATCCTCCTTATTACACTACAGCCTCCGTGGCCTCGTAGCTATCCTCCTTATTACACTACAGCCTCTGTGGCCTCACTACTGTCCTCCTTATTACACTACAGCCTCCGTGGTCTCGCTGCTGTCCTCCTTATTACACTACAGCCTCCGTGGTCTCGCTGCTGTCCTCCTTATTACACTACAGCCTCCGTGGTCTCTCCAAAAGCCTGACTTTCCATTGTACACTAATTTAACAAACATTGGATTCTTGAAGTTACCGCAGCCTGGGGGATAGTTATTGGTGACACTACACTGATCCCCTGTCTGCAGAACCCATAGTGCACCATGGCGATACAGTCAGTGTGTTTCAGTTGGCTGCATTAGATGGGTAAGCAGACAATAAACCTCTTAATGTTTATAGATGTTGAGAAGTGAAAGGTCAGGCTGTATATAGAGCTATGTACGTCGTAAAACCAGAAACATTCCAGGCCTCAACAGAACCGCATTGTCCTCTCTGGCAATCAACACTCATTTCCATATTTTATCACCATACCAGCAGTTCCATATGTATGTCCAGCTGTCAATCACTGAAACATTTCTACCGTATCTGTCTACATACTAGATTATTCTCTGATTCTGCACATTGCAGACCTTCTTTAGAGAATGTCAAATAAATAAGGTCACTGTCTCTTAACCACTTGCTGTCCCTATGACGTAAAAATAAGTCTCTGCACTCTCCATCCCACAAAATCTTAAGCCCAATCTGCACGATACGATTCTTTGTGCGATTCGATTATGATTCTATTTACGATCCGATTAAATCCGACATGTCCGATCGGGTTTCGATTAGATTCAATTCGATTTGCCATTGTTTTGCAATGGCAAATCGAATTGAATCGAATCGAATCCCGATCGGACATGTCGGATTTAATCGGATCGTAAATAGAATCGTAATCAAATCGCACAAATAATCGTATCGTGGAGATGGGGCTTTAGATAACACGGTTTATCTCTGACCTGATAACATCATTCACTACAGAGTTGTAAAATAATGACAGCAAATCCCACTCCTCCTCCCTGGGAATTCAATGGCAGACTTAATTAGTAAACAAGTGTAAAATACACATTCCAGGAGCAGACAGTAGCAGTACACATTACTTAATTGTTACATCGAATACATTATCAAAACAAATGAACTGTTTAAATAAACAGGAGGGATGGACAAATAAAATGTGTGGATTTAATGTACAATAAAATTGTTTACATTAAAGCTAAAATGTATGAAAGTGGATAAATTGTGTATTTTTTCACTTTTTTCCTTATTTTCCTTTTAAAATGCATAGAAAATAAGATAATTACTAATAACAAAATATCAGCCACAAAAAGCCGTATTTGTCCTGAAAAAAAAAAAAAAAAACAATCTATAGATCATTTAGTTGTGATAATTATTGATAAAGTTATTTCCAAAGTAATCACAGCCGAGCTGAACCGTGAAAATTACCAGGGTAGGGAAGTGATTAAAGTGGGGATAAACTCCATACTCACTGAACAACAAAAATCATCCAGTAAGAAATTGTATTTTTTTTCCCCTTATCTATCCTGTTTTTAGTGTTTACTGTGAGAAATAGAAATGCAATATACTATATATACTATATATATATATATATATATATATATATATATATATATATATATATATATATATATATATATATATATATATATTATTTATTTTTTTTGCTGGTTTCCATCTTTCAAAAGTGACATAACTTCTGCCCTTTTCATCTAGAAAAAAAAAATCACTACAAAAAAGTCTGAAATTCGCTGTACAAAAACGCTACCAAAAACTTGCAATTAGCGATCTGTAGTGAGCCCCGGGCCTCAATGCCTAATTCATTTTTGTGAGATACTGTAGTTTAGTAATTTGATTGTACTAACACTTATAAGGTGGACAACATGCAGTCAGAGTAGGAGGGGAAGCGAGAGGAGGGAGAGGTCATCATTGGGGGAAGGCAGCTTGTTGTGCTGTGTGAGGAGTTGACAGTGAGTAAGGAGGTGGAGGCAGGAGAGCATCATTGGGGAAAAGCAGCTTGTTGTGCTGTGAGGAGTCTGACAGTGAGTGAGGAGGGGGAGGCAGGAGAGCATCATTGGGGAAAAGCAGCTTGTTGTGCTGTGTGAGGAGTCTGACAATGAGTGAGGAGGTGGAGGCAGGAGAGCATCATTGGGGAAAAGCAGCTTGTTGTGCTGTGTGAGGAGGCTGACAGTGAGTGAGGAGGGGGGAGGCAGGAGAGCATCATTGGGGAAAAGCAGCTTGTTGTGCTGTGTGAGGGGTCTGGCAGTGAGTGAGGAGGGGAGGGGGGTGCAGGAGAGCATCATTGGGGAAAAGCAGCTTGTTGTGCTGTGTGAGGGGTCTGGCAGTGAGTGAGGAGGGGCGAGGCAGGAGAGCATCATTGGGGGAAAAGCAGCATGTTGTGCTGTGTGAGGGCTCTGGCAGTGAGTGAGGAGGGGGAAGACAGGAGAGCATAATTGGGGAGAAGCAGCTTGTTGTGCTGTGTGAGGGGTCTGGCAGTGAGTGGGGAGGGGGGAGACAGGAGAGCATAATTGGGGAAAAGCAGCTTGTTGTGCTGTGTGAGGGCTCTGGCAGTGAGTGAGGAGGGGGGAGACAGGAGAGCATAATTGGGGAAAAGCAGCTTGTTGTGCTGTGTGAGGGGTCTGGCAGTAAGTGAGGAGGCAGGAGAGCATCATTGGGAAAAAGCAGCTTGTTGTGCTGTGTGAGGGGTCTGGCATTGAGTGAGGAGGGGGGAGGCAGGAGAGCATCATTAGAGAAAAGCAGATTGTTGTGCTATGTGAGGAGTCTGACGGTGAGTGAGGAGGGGCGAGGCAGGAGAGCATCATTGGGGAAAAAGCAGCTTGTTGTGCTGTGTAAGGAGTCTGACGGTGAGTGAGGGGGGAGGCAGGAGGTCATCATTGGGGAAAAGCAGCTTGTTGTGCTGTGTGAGGAGTCTGACAGTGAGTGAGGAGGGGGAGGCAGGAGAGCATCATTGGGGAAAAGCAGCTTGTTGTGCTGTGTGAGGAGTGACAGTGAGTGAGGAGGGGGAGGCAGGAGAGCAGCATTGGGGAAAAGCACCTTGTTGTGCCGTGTGAGGAGTCTGACAGTGAGTGAGGAGGGGGGAGGCAGGAGAGCATCATTGGGGAAAAGCAGCTTGTTGTGCTGTGTGAGGAGTCTGACAGTGAGTGGGGAGGGAGCAGGCAGGAGAGCATCATTGGGGAAAAGCAGCTTGTTTTGCTGTGTGAGGAGTCTGACAGTGAGTGAGGAGGGGGAGGCAGGAGAGCATCATTGGGGAAAAGCAGCTTGTTGTGCTGTGTGAGGAGTGACAGTGAGTGAGGAGGGAGGAGGCAGGAGAGCATCATTGGGGAAAAGCAGCTTGTTGTGCTGTGTGAGGAGTCTGACAGTGAGTGAGGAGGGGGAGGCAGGAGAGCATCATTGGGGAAAAGCAGCTTGTTGTGGTGTGTAAGGAGTCTGACAGTGAGTGAGGAGGGGGGAGGCAGGAGAGCAGCACTGGGGAAAAGCAGCTTGTTGTGGTGTGTGAGGAGTGACAGAGAGTGAGGAGGGGGGAGGCAGGAGAGCATCATTGGGGAAAAGCAGCTTGTTGTGGTGTGTGAGGAGTGACAGAGAGTGAGGAGGCAGGAGAGCATCATTGGGGAAAAGCAGCTTGTTGTGCTGTGTGAGGAGTGACAGAGAGTGAGGAGGCAGGAGAGCATCATTGGGGAAAAGCAGCTTGTTGTGCTGTGTGAGGAGTCTGACAGTGAGTGAGAAGGGGGGGGGGGGGGGGGCAGGAGAGCAGCAGTGTTTCATGTGACTTGCACAGCAGAAGGGAGGAGGTGGCACTGCTGTCCTGGGGGCGGCATCCTCACAAGTTTGCCTCAGGCAGCAAAAAGTCTAGAACCGGCCCCAGCTATAGGTTGTAGTTTGGGCGCTGGCAAAAGACAAGAGCTCAAGTTATGAAAAAAGCAGCGTAGCTAAGCCGCCAGCAGTAGCTACTAGCTGGCAGCCGAATTGCATTTTCCCCTGAGCTCACAGCTGCAAGGAGGGGGAATAGTATGCATCACCGCTGGGACTTGTGCAGGAGCAGGGGAGCCATTTTTCAGCTTCACCCTGTGCCCAAATTTCCCGATGCCTTAATTACATGTATGTAAAAAATCCTATGAAGTTTAAAAAAATTAATGATATATCTTTGTAGTAACTTCAAAAAATAAAGGGCAAATGAAAGTTTTGAGCGTTTCGTCCCTTTCAAGCCCTCCTGGCAATCATTGTCTGCAGCCCTCGTGTGCCTGTCTCTGTGCGGAGCTGTGTTGCCTGCCTGTGTCTGTGCGGAGCTGTGTTGCCTGCCTGTGTCTGTGCGGAGCTGTGTTGTCTGCCTGTGTCTGTGCGGAGCTGTGTTGTCTGCCTTTGTCTGTGTGGAGCTGTGTTGTCTGCCTGTGTCTGTGCGGAGCTGTGTTGTCTGCCTGTGTCTGTGCGGAGCTGTGTTGTCTGCCTGTGTCTGCGTGGAGCTGTGTTGTCTGCCTGTGTCTGTGTTGTCTGCCTGTGTCTGTGTGGAGCGGTGTTGTGTGTCTGTGTGGAGCTGTGTTGTCTGCCTGTGTCTGTGCGGAGCTGTGTTGTGTGTCTGTGTGGAGGTGTGTTGTGTGTCTGTGTGGAGCTGTGTTGTCTGCCTGTGTCTGTGTGGAGCTGTGTTGTCTGCCTGTGTCTGTGCGGAGCTGTGTTGTCTGCCTGTGTCTGTGCGGAGCTGTGTTGTCTGCCTGTGTCTGTGCGGAGCTGTGTTGTCTGCCTGTGTCTGTGCGGAGCTGTGTTGTCTGCCTGTGTCTGTGTGGAGCTGTGTTGTCTGCCTGTGTCTGTGTGGAGCTGTGTTGTCTGCCTGTGTCTGTGTGGAGCTGTGTTGTGTGTCTGTGTGGAGCTCTGTGTTGTCTGCCTGTGTCTGTGCAGAGCTGTGTTGTGTGTCTGTGTGGAGGTGTGTTGTGTGTCTGTGTGGAGCTGTGTTGTCTGCCTGTGTCTGTGTGGAGCTGTGTTGTCTGCCTGTGTCTGTGTGGAGCTGTGTTGTGTGTATGTGTGGAGCTGTGTTGTCTGCCTGTGTCTGTGCGGAGCTGTGTTGTGTGTCTGTGTGGAGGTGTGTTGTGTGTCTGTGTGGAGCTGTGTTGTCTGCCTGTGTCTGTGTGGAGCTGTGTTGTCTGCCTGTGTCTGTGCGGAGCTGTGTTGTGTGTCTGTGTGGAGCTGTGTTGAGTGTCTGTGTGGAGGTGTGTTGTGTGTCTGTGTGGAGCTGTGTTGTCTGCCTGTGTCTGTGTGGAGCTGTGTTGTGTGTCTGTCTGTGTGGAGCTGTGTTGTGTGTCTATGTGGAGCTGTGTTGTCTGCCTGTGTCTGTGTGGAGCGGTGTTGTGTGTCTGTGTCTGTGTGGAGCTGTGTTGTGTGTCTATGTGGAGCTGTGTTGTGTGTCTGTGTGGAGCTGTGTTGTGTGTCTGTGCGGAGCTGTGTTGTATGTCTGTGCGGAGCTGTGTTGTCTGCCTGTGTCTGTGCGGAGCTGTGTTGTGTGTCTGTGTGGAGCTGTGTTGTCTGCCTGTGTCTGTGTGCGGAGCTGTGTTGTCTGCCTGTGTATGTGTGGAGCTCTGTGTTGTCTGCCTGTGTCTGTGCGGAGCGGTGTTGTCTGCCTGTGTCTGTGTGGAGCTGTGTTGTCTGCCTGTGTCTGTGCGGAGCTGTGTTGTCTGCCTGTGTCTGTGCGGAGCTGTGTTGTCTGCCTGTGTCTGTGCGGAGCTCTGTGTTGCCTGCCTGTGTCTGTGCGGAGCTCTGTGTTGCCTGCCTGTGTCTGTGCGGAGCTGTGTTGCGTGTCTGTGTGGAGCTGTGTTGTCTGCCTGTGTCTGTGCGGAGCTGTGTTGTGTGTCTGTGTGGAGCTGTGTTGCCTGCCTGTGTCTGTGTGGAGCTGTGTTGTGTGTCTGTGCAAAGCTGTGTTGTCTGCCTGTGTCTGTGTGGAGCTGTGTTGTCTGCCTGTGTCTGTGTGGAGCTCTGTGTTGTCTGCCTGTGTCTGTGTGGAGCTCTGTGTTGTCTGCCTGTGTCTGTGCGGAGCTGTGTTGTCTGCCTGTGTCTGTGCGGAGCTGTGTTGTCTGCCTGTGTCTGTGCGGAGCTGTGTTGTCTGCCTGTGTCTGTGCGGAGCTGTGTTGTCTGCCTGTGTCTGTGCGGAGCTCTGTGTTGTCTGCCTGTGTCTGTGTGGAGCTGTGTTGTCTGCCTGTGTCTGTGCGGAGCTCTGTGTTGTCTGCCTGTGTCTGTGCGGAGCTCTGTGTTGTCTGCCTGTGTCTGTGCGGAGCTCTGTGTTGTCTGCCTGTGTCTGTGCGGAGCTCTGTGTTGTCTGCCTGTGTCTGTGCGGAGCTGTGTTGCCTGCCTGTGTCTGTGCGGAGCTGTGTTGCCTGCCTGTGTCTGTGCGGAGCTGTGTTGCCTGCCTGTGTCTGTGCGGAGCTGTGTTGCCTGCCTGTGTCTGTGCGGAGCTGTGTTGCCTGCCTGTGTCTGTGCGGAGCTGTGTTGCCTGCCTGTGTCTGTGCGGAGCTGTGTTGTCTGCCTGTGTCTGTGCGGAGCTGTGTTGCCTGCCTGTGTCTGTGCGGAGCTGTGTTGCCTGCCTGTGTCTGTGCGGAGCTGTGTTGCCTGCCTGTGTCTGTGCGGAGCTGTGTTGCCTGCCTGTGTCTGTGCGGAGCTGTGTTGTCTGCCTGTGTCTGTGCGGAGCTCTGTGTTGCCTGCCTGTGTCTGTGCGGAGC
The DNA here is from genome assembly GCF_040937935.1 of Hyperolius riggenbachi. Lineage (NCBI taxonomy): Eukaryota > Metazoa > Chordata > Amphibia > Anura > Hyperoliidae > Hyperolius > Hyperolius riggenbachi. The sequence continues at coordinate 383,441,465 of NC_090651.1, forward strand.
TGTGTTGCCTGCCTGTGTCTGTGCGGAGCTGTGTTGCCTGCCTGTGTCTGTGCGGAGCTGTGTTGCCTGCCTGTGTCTGTGCGGAGCTGTGTTGTCTGCCTGTGTATGTGTGGAGCTCTGTGTTGTCTGCCTGTGTCTGTGCGGAGCTGTGTTGTCTGCCTGTGTCTGTGCGGAGCTGTGTTGTCTGCCTGTGTCTGTGCGGAGCTGTGTTGTCTGCCTGTGTCTGTGCGGAGCTCTGTGTTGCCTGCCTGTGTCTGTGCGGAGCTGTGTTGTGTGTCTGTGCGGAGCTGTGTTGTCTGCCTGTGTCTGTGTGGAGCTGTGTTGTCTGCCTGTGTCTGTGTGGAGCTCTGTGTTGTCTGCCTGTGTCTGTGTGGAGCTCTGTGTTGTCTGCCTGTGTCTGTGTGGAGCTCTGTGTTGTCTGTCTGTGTCTGTGCGGAGCTGTGTTGTCTGCCTGTGTCTGTGCGGAGCTGTGTTGTCTGCCTGTGTCTGTGCGGAGCTCTGTGTTGTCTGCCTGTGTCTGTGTGGAGCTGTGTTGTCTGCCTGTGTCTGTGCGGAGCTCTGTGTTGTCTGCCTGTGTCTGTGTGGAGCTGTGTTGTCTGCCTGTGTCTGTGTGGAGCTGTGTTGTCTGCCTGTGTCTGTGTGGAGCTGTGTTGTCTGCCTGTGTCTGTGTGAAGCTGTGTTGTCTGCCTGTGTCTGTGCAGAGCTCTGTGTTGTCTGCCTGTGTCTGTGCGGAGCTCTGTGTTGTCTGCCTGTGTCTGTGCGGAGCTCTGTGTTGCCTGCCTGTGTCTGTGCGGAGCTCTATGTTGCCTGCCTGTGTCTGTGCGGAGCTGTGTTGCCTGCCTGTGTCTGTGCGGAGCTGTGTTGTCTGCCTGTGTCTGTGCGGAGCTGTGTTGTCTGCCTGTGTCTGTGCGGAGCTGTGTTGTCTGCCTGTGTCTGTGCGGAGCTGTGTTGCCTGCCTGTGTCTGTGCGGAGCCGTGTTGCCTGCCTGTGTCTGTGCGGAGCTGTGTTGCCTGCCTGTGTCTGTGCGGAGCTGTGTTGTCTGCCTGTGTCTGTGCGGAGCTGTGTTGTTTGTCTGTGTGGAGCTGTGTTGTCAGCCTGTGTCTGTGTGGAGCAGTGTTGTCAGCCTGTGTCTGTGTGGAGCTGTGTTGTCTGCCTGTGTCTGTGTGGAGCTCTGTGTTGTCTGCCTGTGTCTGTGTGGAGCTGTGTTGTCAGCCTGTGTCTGTGTGGAGCTGTGTTGTCTGCCTGTGTCTGTGCGGAGCTGTATTGTCTGCCTGTGTCTGTGTGGAGCTGTGTTGCCTGCCTGTGTCTGTGTGGAGCTGTGTTGTCTGCCTGTGTCTGTGTGGAGCGGTGTTGTCAGCCTGTGTCTGTGCGGAGCTGTGTTGTCAGCCTGTGTCTGTGCGGAGCTGTGTTGTCTGCCTGTGTCTGTGTTGTCTGCCTGTGTCTGTGCGGAGCTCTGTGTTGCCTGCCTGTGTCTGTGTGGAGCTGTGTTGCCTGCCTGTGTCTGTGTGGAGCTGTGTTGTCTGCCTGTGTCTGTGTGGAGCTCTGTGTTGCCTCAGTGTGACAGTCCTGGATGAGATGTCTCAGGGAGTGACACTTCCCAGCACCGTGTATCCCGGGTGTGACGCACTCGCTGGGGCAATCTGGCTCTCGGACAGAACCCCATTCAGTCTTTTGTTTGTCAGATTAAAGCGAAAGTCCATCCCTGAATACTGTAAAATGTAATGCTGCATTTAATGCTGGGAATACACGGCTCGATTGTGAGCCATTTAGATCGAAAATCGAGCTGTGTATGCCCAGCATAAGACCCTTTTATGCCTCGCTTTCTGTGACGAGAAGATCGCAGCCCACCTACCACGGAGGTCCCAGAAGAGGGGGAGGCAAGACGTCTGATTTGTAGAGATGGATACACCCCTAAACAATATTGCATTTTTAATGCACTATTAAGTTTTTCCCACTGAAGTTAAAGTGGAGCTAAACTCTTGCACAGGACAGAAGGGAAACACAGAGAAATGCACCCTGTGAGAGTTTAGCCTGTCTTATTCCCCCTCATTTGTGACTAATCACAAGTGTAATTTGATCCCTCAACTGTGTCAGCTGACTGCCATGGCAGAGCAGCTAATTTGTAAGCATACTATGTGAACCCCTTGCGTGCTTCTATGAAAGCAGGAAGTAGACACACCACAGATTTATTGCAGGATTTGTATCAGCTGTAACAAATAAATGTTTTTCTTTAAAGATTATTGTGCTGTTGCTGATCTTTTAGAGCAGAGAGGAAGTTCTGGGTTCAGGTCCGGTTTAACCATAATCACCTTGGTTGCCTATTGATTACATGTTTTTCCCATTTGTCAATAAGGACTGCTCTGATACTGCCTGCTGAGCTGTCAGCCTCCTCATGTTATGTTTCCTCTAATCCATACAATGCCAAACTCTGGCCCAACTTATATTTGGCCCGCGAGCACCTGAATGCCTATCCTATATGGCTAAGCCCTGAAACTATGATGCCCCACGGTGAAGGGAGAGAGGACACTAGACACCAGGGAACTGTATATGGGGGGAGGCACTAGACACAAGGGAACTATATAAAGGAGGGAGGGGGCCACTTGACACCAGGGAACTATAAGGCAGGGAGAGGGGCCACTAGACACCAGGGAACTCTATATGGGGGGGGGGGCACTAGACACCAGGGAACTGTTTAAGGGAGGGAGGGGGCCACTAGACACCTGGGAACTGTGTAAAAGAGGGAGGGGGCCTCTAGACACCAGGGAACTGTAAAAGGGGGGCACTAGACACCAGGGAACTGTATAAGGGGGGCACTGGACATCATAGAACTGTATAGGGAGGGAGGCGTGCTATTAGACAACGGGGTCTGTATAGGGGAAGGAGGACGGTCATTAGACACCAGGAAAATGTATAGGGGAGGGAGTGGGGCCACTAGACACCAAGAGAACCATATAAGGGAGGGAGGGGCACTCCAGACACCAGGGAACTGTATGGGGGCGGGAGAGAGCCAGTAGACATCGGAGATCTATATAGGAGAGGGAGGAGGACCACTAGCCACCAGGAAAATCTATTAACCCTTCGCACTCTTGCATGAAAATGTTCAAACAAATGCATTCACAGATTCACTCATACATTACGTTAGCTCCCTTGTGCGATTGGTACGATGCACTATCTGTCCCAGGAGAGGAAGTCAGGATGTGTGCTCCTAATCCCTAGATAGGTTTGATGCAATGAATGTGTTTGCATGTCTGCACTATGCATGTTACAGGGCTAGAGTTAGGACACCTACGTTTACCTGGGTACTTCTGCGCAGTATAGGTGACTAAGCATAAGAATGCATTCTTCTGTGAACTAAAACCCCGGCTTGTAACTTAGCTGTAGGGATAACAGCGGTGCCTGGATGAGTGAATCTGTGAATGTGCATCTGTGCATTTGTTTGAACATTTGCATGCAAGTGTGCGAAGGGTTAAAAGATTTTTGCTGTTTTCTGGCCACACCCCCTTCAGCACCTCCCCTTTCCTTGATAACTTATTTAATGTCCTAACTAGAGGCGATGTGCCTGGATATATGTGTTTTGTTGTGTTTTTTTAAATGTTTTTTTCACTAGCCACCAGGGTCTGTATAGGGGACGGAGGGGGGCACTCAATACCAGGGTCTGTATAGGAGAGGGCCATTAGACACCAGGGAACTGTATAATGGAGGAAAGGGGGGTACCTAATGACCGGCAATGGCCTTGTAGAAAAGGGTTGTATTTTACTGTATGTGAGCCATTGTAAACTGCAGCAATGCGGGGTGCGGTATAAAGGTGTGATCTTGTGCGGCTTTTAAACACAATCTCTTAGTCATGTAATCGGTTTATTGGCCTTTAAATGGTGCTGCACAAAACGTGACAGGGCTGTATAAAGAGCAATAGTCCTATATAGGTGTGACTGTGTGCTGAGTGCACTTATTGGTTACACTATTAGCGAGGTCAGCCCCGGGCTATCGCCTGTGTGTGCGACTCAGAAATCTCACCTTATTGAGGGACTGGAAGACCCGGGTATTCTCCTCGCTGATCCTCAGCCGCTCCGCCTGCGCCTGCTCCTCCGCTCCTCGGATCTGCTCCTCCAGACGCAGAATCTTATCCTGGGGAACAATCGTTTATACTGCTTAGAATTCTTTCTCCTTCTGCATTGTTTAATAACAGTATAAACACAAGAGAGCCAAAAGCAGCTACAAGGAGGTGTAAAAGCAGCCAAATCATCCAAACAATAACTGCGCAACAATCTGCTCCATCCGCAGAGAGCCTTAATTACTTTCAAGAGGCCCTGTCACGGGTCCAAGTACAAGAATCCATTTCTGTATCCCAGAAAAGAAGTGCTAATAATAGTTCTGCTGCTTTTTCTTACACTGTAAAAGTTTTCCCTCTTACTTTTACAGCTAGTGAATCATATTTGTCAAACACAAAGCCCCTCCTTGCCATTGTATGTGGCCCCTGAGCAGGGGCGTATGTGGGTCATATAGAGCCCATGGCAAACACAGAAATTGCGCCCCCCCCCCCTTCGCCGGTCAGAGCTGGGGGAAATTGTGCCCCCCCCCCCCGCCGGTCAGAACCCCCTTCCCCTAAAAACAACATCCTTTCTTGTGTACATGTGTTGTGGTTGCTTGTGTTTTTTGGCTCGGGATATTGCTTAAGTTACTTTACTGTAAATATCTCTTCTTATTCCCGCTTTGTCCTCTTTTTTTAAGAATAAGCCAAGTGTGCCTTACATACATAAGTAGCCATGTTCCTAATCTGATCTGAGGTCTGAGTGACGGGAAGGCATGGGGCAGACGAGGAGGCGCAGCACAGGGGCAGGCATGGGGACACAGCATGGGGGCAGGGAAGGGAGTGCAGCACTGGGGTAAGTATGGCAGCACAGCATAGGAGCAGTCATGGCGCCCTTGGTGCTTTGGCGCCCATGGCACAAGCCATAACTGCACCCCTCCAGATACGCCTCTGCCCCTGAGAGCTTCCAATGTCTATCGCTGTAAGGAAGGACAGCCCACTGCCTTCTCCTCCGGGGTTCAACAGCAAACCACAGCACCCCCCCCCCCCCAACCAAATTAGCATCATAGGGTCCCCTCAGTGGCAAAGCAATAGGGAGTGCAGAGGTAGCGACCACACCAGGGCTCCTGCACCAAAGGGGCCCAGTAGGGGCCCTCCATCCATCCGATTAGCTTTTGATTGGTGCTGTGCTGGTAATGAACACCTATGTATGCATTGCACAATGGTAAGTTTAACACACGGTTTCTTACCCTAAATACACCTCTCTGACACTATAGCTGTCCTTGGTAGGTTTTGGGACTTCATATCAATAGTGTGCATGGGGCCCTATGTAAAACTCACACCGTGGCCCCAAGCTCCTTACTTACGCCACTGGTCCCCCTACTAAGATCCAAACCGTCCAGCCCCTCCCCCAGGGGGCGGGGCTGGTAACACAATTTTTGCTGCGTGGCGTGCTTCTGCATATATGCTGCAGTTAGCCCTTGCCCCGCCTTGAATCCTCCAGTATCCCGCGCAGCTCCAGGATCACTGTCGTGTGAACGCAGTAAGGCCCGGTTCACACCGGCACGGATGGAAAACTGACCTGTGTAAAAACGTATCTGTGGAACGGATCCGTTTTAAAGGGATCGGTTTTCCATCCGTGACTGTCTGCTCCGTTAGCGAGCGGTCAATGCGTCGCATCCGTCCATCCAGAAAAAAAAACACTGCAAACCCATACAGAGTAACTCTTTGCAGGTCCCGCCTCTGCATGTCATGTGACGCGTATCAGGGAGCAGCAAGGAGTTACATTGTACAGTGTGGCTGAAGAGAGTAGGGAAGAGGACACGCCCCTAGTTCCGCTGACCAGTAATGTATGCTGCTGCTGCCATGCTCTGCTCACTCAGGGGAAGGGGGGTGGGGCTAGCCTGATTTCCATTATTGAGCTGTCAGGCTTAAGCTGGCCACTAACGGTCCAATTTCTAGCAAAAAATCGTTCACTACACCATCAACTAACCAATCATTGCTTCCCATCTATCTCTACCAACAAGAAAATCCAAATTTTCGTTCGACCAACAAGAAAATCCAAATTTTCGTTCGACGAAAATTCATTTGGGCGACATTTTTTTCACTCATTCATAATCGATTGTGTCCACCAATGGAGATTATTCACAACCAATCCGATCAGAATTTCTGATCGCTCGAACGATTTTTCTCTAGAAATTGGACCGTTAGTGGCCAGCTTTAGAGTTGCATTCACAACCAGCAGCACTTGGTTGTCTGCACACATCCAATTTTGATTGACCGATGATTGCCCAATTTTACCACCTTTATGTAGTATGAAGGCCAACAGATTTTGATTGCTATGAACAGCTTGTGTAGGTACGCTCTCGTATGGAGGTGGTAAATTGGATGTGTGTACGCCCTCTTCAGTACTGCACTAAAGTGGGTGGAGAATTCCTGGGATTCCCTCCTTGCATCATTGGTTGCTCTAAACCATGTGACACACAAAATGTACCCGGAGGGGAGGAGCGTAATCTTTGGTCTTTTTGGAATGCACTGGAGATTGCCTGAACTGAAAGACAGAAGCAAAGAGAAAAAGCAGCGAATACTGAATATGCTGCCCTTTATGGTTTCAGATGATCTCCAGCTCTAGACAACCTAAGGCCTCTTTTCTGTGAGCAGCTGAAGGTGATGAATTCATCGCCCATCAGGTGCACCTGTCCACTGGCCTGGTGCGTGCTATCACTCGGCTCAGGCTGTGGAAGGAAGCCCCCCACGTAGTCGCATCTGAATTTGGGTGGTTGCCATGCTCAGATGCGACTTTAAACAGCTTGTCGGGCAGTTCAGTTGTCCGTGGAAAAGAGTCCTAAAGCTCCATACACACTACAGATAAAACGCTGGATTCTTGGCAGAGGCAGTCATTATCAGCCACCTCATCTGAAAACCCAGGGTGAGTATGGCAGCCCCCAAACCCTCTCTGCCAGCGGTCCGTCCCACCGGATCACTTCAGCCAAGCGATGACCCGAGAACATTGTTCTCCTCACATAACCGGCTCTCACTGACCATCTCTATTCCTGGTAGTATCAAGCAGGAGCCAGTAACTGTTGGCGTTCTTCAGATGACACCCTCGTTTGACCAGTCAGAAGCACCGGTGACCTCAGTCAGAAGCGCCGGTGGCCTCAGTCAGAAGCGCCGGTGGCCTCAGTCAGAAGCGCCGGTGGCCTCAGTCAGAAGCGCCGGTGACCTCAGTCAGAAGCGCCGGTGGCCTCAGTCAGAAGCGCCGGTGGCCTCAGTCAGAAGCGCCGGTGGCCTCAGTCAGAAGCGCCGGTGACCTAACTCAGAAGCACTGGTGGCCTCAGTCAGGACTCAGAAGCCCTGGTGGCCTCGTCTTCTCTACAGACGAGGGAGTTTCAGCCCTCCTGGTCTCACCTTCCTCTTGTTGAGCTCGTTCTGCTGTTTGGATATGTTCTGGGAGATGTATCTGTAGGACGATTCCCTTTCCTCCTCTCGGCTGCTCTCTTTCTCCAGCTGCTGGAACTCCAGATCTTCAAAGGACTTCACAGCGCTTTCCATCATCTCACTCATCTGGAGGAACAAAAGTATGTTAATGAGTTCCTTCCACTCTGAACTTTCATTGCGGGAAAGGATTATTCTGCATTAAGCCCTCCCACTCACAGCTAAATGAGAAACATATACTGTGATATGTCCTGCCCAGTCACAGCCTTCATCTAGAGACCATGATCCAGAAACCACAGTCCACAGACCCATTCAGATCCTTCAGGCCCACCTGTCTTCATAGAAGTTGGGAAGGTCTCATTGTTGACCTCTAGCTAGGAATTATTATATTATGGTCCTTTCTTTACCTAATGCTTTCTGATTTAGGACCTGCATCCATGATATCTGTTGCCAGAATGCTTCCCAGAGCCGGTGTTCCAACAAACTAGGATGTATCATCAAAGTACCATACATGCTATTGCAGTGGTGGACTTACCTGCCCGAAGCAGACATGAAACTGTCAGTTTTCAAAAAAAACATAGCTTTATTAACATACTCCAAAACAGTGTTGCAACGCGTTTCACAGGTATAGTCCCGCCTCATCAGGCAATAAACAAAGGAGTATTTTACAGTCATATGTCATAATAACGCCAAGCGCTAACCTGCCACTCCCCTCACACAGAACCCTCCTCTTACAGGCAACTAATAAACCCCCCCACCCCCCAGGAGGGCAACTAATACCCACCCACTCCGTGGTGGGCAAACAATAGCGGTCCTCCTAGGGGTTATTAGTTGCCCGCAAGAGGGGGGCTCTTGCGGGCAACTAATAACCCCCAGGAGGACCGCTAACCCCCCTCCCCCCGAGGGAACTAATAACCCTCACCCCATGGTGGGTAAATAATAACCCCCCTCTTGCAGGCAACCAATACCCACCAAGGAGGGAAACTAATGACCCCCCTCGGAGGGAACTAATGATCCCCCCCCAACTAATAATCCTGTATGATGAGCTGGCGGGAGGCAGTACTGCACATGCGCTATACAGTCAACTGAGGAGGTTGCGCAAGCGCAGAAGAAAATGTATGCTGCTTTGATAAGTATGCTAGGAATTCTGAACACCGGCGTCAGTGGACCCACCGACACCCTGAACAGAACCTAAGGTTTCCTATGAGAAAGCATGAACCTAGTCACACATGTCTGTCTCCACCGTGTCCAAGCTTGTCTGTTGCATTTCTGCGAGATGCAAAACCAATTTTGGTTGCCTCTGATAAGTCGTAGTTTTAGACAAAACCCCACTTGACAAAAGACAATCATCTGGCCAAAACGGCCACAGTTCATTGTGCAAAAACCATCTGCGATGTGACACTGCTTGGTATGTCTGGCAGCTTATCAATCAATTTCAGTCTAAGCTATTAATTATATGCGCTATAAATACATTTCATGGATGTGACGGGTGTTATTCACTAAGTGCATGTGACTTAAAGAAGAATTGAAACGTTCCGGTGCTCGTTGTCATACGATTCTTGAAGCTACGTGATCTGTTTGTCAGAAGGAATGAATGCTACGATGTGTGCCTTCCACTACTGCATAAACATAGCACAAAACACACAGCAGGATCATCCACCAGGCAACCTAGGCAGGTGCTCGGGGCCTAGTGGGTGTCAAGGGGCCTACCCGCCAACTTCTTTGACCTCGCTCCACTTTGACTTACCTAAAAGACCACAAGAGGGCCTCAAATATAATACCTTGCCCAGAGCCCCTTTACATCTTAATCCATCTCTGACGAAACATGATGGGAGGAGCTTAAGTGCAACAAGGACTCGTCACGAATGCACGGGGGAGGGAAAGAGACAGACAAGACCCCTTATGTGCAAGAGAAAGACAATGAGGTGGTAAGTGGCCCGGGGAACCATTGTAGTAGTGTGGAGCTACTCTGGTGACACACTGCCATGGGCCTAATGGCACCGTCTGCCACTCATTGGTCCAGATCCCCCATTGGATCCACAGCCTCTCTGCTGCCACGCCCTCTGCCTCCTGTGAGAAGCATCTTCTTATATAACTCCTCCAGATGAGATGATTACACCTCCTGCTCTAGGCCTGGCTGTGAAGGAATGGAGTGGGGAGGCCACCCTGCTCCCTATACACACCAATAGGGATGGCGATGCCTAGGAGAACTCACAGAGAAGCATGTGATCAGTTTGATCAGCTGATAGATATGTAAGGTTCTGATTTGCTGTGATGACTTCCTGGTTTAGCACATGATCATGACCAGCAAATCAGAACCTTAAGGTTCATACAAACGTCCAACTTAATGCACAACCAACTGCACAACATGACCGACCACACAACAAGTTGTTTACCTGACAAGTACGTATACACACACCAACCAACTAAACAACCAACTCCACATGCAAGCTAAATGACAAACGGTACAACATGTCCACAAACAACAAAGTTGTTCAAAAGACTTGTACACACGTTCCAACCTGCATGGTAGTTGTACAGGTTGATCCTCCGGTTGGAGCCGCCAGACAACCTGTTATTAGTTAGTCATCTGGCTGTTTGCCAGCCGTAGACACGCCAAACTTATCTTCCAACAGACAAGTTTGGAAGATAGTTGGACAGATTGTTGGTAGGTGTGTATGAGCCTTTACAAATCTATCAGCTGATCAAATTGATTACATGATTCTCCATGAGTTCTCACTAAGCATTGCCACCCCTACATGCCAATCCAGGATCCCAAACAAATCTATGCAACTGTCATTCCACTACCGCCATCATCTGGGACCAGCGGTGTAACCAGGACCCATTCTGAAAAAACCTGCTTGCACCCCACTTCCCAAGTGTGACCAGCCTGTGACCCCCTTACTCTGCCAAACAGCAGCACAGTAGCATGAACCAGCACTCCGCCATATGGCCCCAGTGTCCCATGAGACGCATCGGGACCTTAAAGAGAAATGCCGGCGCATACTGCCGCGGTGACGCAAGTATGTGCACGCTGCATACTGACAGGCCCCTTTAGCCTCTGCCCCCCACTGAAAACCAGCGCAATTTACTTGAACGCCTCACTATATAACTGAACAGGAAGAATAGACAGGCAACAAGACATGTTAGCATCCTCACTCACCTCTTGGATCTGCTTCCTGAGTTGTTCCCTCAGACTCTCTGGCTGCTTCTCCAGCTGTGCCCGGCACTCGGCTATCTTCTGTTCCAGTTCCTTCACCTTCTGCTTCTCCTTCTGCAGCTGGAGTTTACCCTGCAGGAACAGAGGAGGGTTGGCAATGAGCGGAGGGGACAGAGTCATGACAAGCGGATGGACATTCGGGCAGAGCGGTGTGCTTGGAGTGTAGGAGAGGACAGAGTCATGACTCATGACAAGCGGATGGACATTCGGGCAGAGCTGTGTGCTTGGAGTTTAGGAGAGGACAGAGTCATGACAAGCGGATGGACATTCGGGCAGAGCTGTGCGCTTGGAGTGCAGAACATCGGTTGAGGCTCGGAAGTTACTGCACGGTGGTGAAACTCATGGCTCTAATGCAAACTGCAGGCTGCTCCTTCCCATCACTTCTCAAAAACAGGGGAAATGATTAAACATCTGGACAGTGATTTATACAAAACCAAAATGTATCCACATCTAGCTTACAACAACTAAAGGAACACTGCTACGGAAGCGGGAAATTTTGGGCTAATAGACTATTTGGGCACCCCATAGGCATATGCAAAATATCTCGTATTGAGAATTATGGTTTTGAAATTTGTTTTGAGAATTATCATTGTATAAATAATCATTTTGATATTTATTGTCTTAGAAATGTATATTTTTTTTACGTTATTTGCAGCAGAGGGGGGAGGTTTTAACGTTAGGAGTCAGGAAGGGGGCGGGTTTAGGGTTAGGAGCCAGGAAGGGGGGTTTAGGGTTAGGCATCAGGAAGAGGGGTCTTCAGGTTAGGCATCAGGAAGAGGGGTTTTAGGGTTAGATGTGAGGAAGGGTTTTAGGCATCAGGAAGGGGAGTTTTAGGGTTAGGAACCAGGAAGGGTGGTTTTAGGGTTAGGCGTCAGGAAGGGGGGTTTAGGGTTAGGCGTCAGGAAGGGGGGTTAGGGTTAGGAGTCAGGAAGGGGGTTTTAGAGTTAGGCATCAGGAAGGTGGGTTTTAGGGTTAGGAGTCAGGAAGGGGGGTTTAGGGTTAGGAGTCAGGAAGGGGGGTTTAGGGTTAGGCATCAGGAAGGGGGGTTTAGGGTTAGGCGTCAGGAAGGGGGGTTTAGGGTTAGGCGTCAGGAAGGAGAGTTTTAGGGTTAGGAGTCAGGAAGGTGGTTTTAGGGTTAGGAGTCAGGAAGGGGGGTTTAGGGTTAGGCATCAGGAAGGGGGGTTTAGGGTTAGGCGTCAGGAAGGGGGGTTTAGGGTTAGGAGTCAGGAAGGAGAGTTTTAGGGTTAGGAGTCAGGAAGGGGGGTTTAGGGTTAGGCATCAGGAAGGGGGGTTTAGGGTTAGGCATCAGGAAGGTGGGTTTTAGGGTTAGGAGTCAGGAAGGGGGGTTTAGGGTTAGGCATCAGGAAGGGGGGTTTAGGGTTAGGCTCCAGGAAGGGGGGTTTAAGGGTTAGGCATCAGGAAGGGGGGGTTAGGGTTAGGCTCCAGGAAGGGGGGTAAGGGTTAGGCATCAGAAAGGGGGGGTTAGGGTTAGGCGTCAGGAAGGGGGGTTTAGGGTTAGGCGTCAGGAAGGGGTGTTTTAAGGTAATGCAACAGGAAGAGGGGTCCTTAGGGTTAGGCACCACCATGAGAGGCCTTAGAGTTAGGTACCACTAAATTTAATATTTTTCCCACTTTTTTTCTACCATTGCAAGTTGCTATATTTGCCAAACAACCCGTCAGATCGCACAAAAATACCGGCTACTGTAGTTACAACTGTAGCAGATCATCTGCCTCCCACAGCTTGATGAGCCTCAGGATTATTCTGATTGGATGCTAATGCTATGTACTGACTAGAGAAGAAATCAGTGTTCAGCAATCAGTCACTGAGAAAAAAAGTGCATTTTTCTCACCTTCTCTTTCTCCTCCTGCCATTTCCTTTCTGTCTCTCTGAGCTGTTCATGCAAAAGCTGGATTTTGGCTTCTTCCTTCTCCACCTCCTTCTTCTCCGTCCTCAGCTCCCCTTCCAGTAGAGCCTGCTCCATTTCCACCTGAAACCCAATCATAAACAATCTTACAAATAAGCTCCACCCCCCGAGGAGCCCCAGGATAATTTCATTTAAATAGGCACCACCCCCAAGGAACCCCAGGATAGTCTAATTTTCACTCAGTGCTCAGACCCTTCACCAAAATGCAATGTCACCAAATGTTATGCTCCAAATTGTAGGACTGCATTGTGAGCCCCTCTGAGGACAGCCATTGATATGACTATGAACAGTGTAAAGCCCTGCAGGAGATGTCTGTACTATATAAATACATAATAATAATAATATAGTATCAGTGCTATATAAGTACATAATAATAATGATAATAATAATAATAATAATAATAATAATATGGTAGGGCATCAGACTATGACTATGGTAGGATTAGAGTGTGAGCTCCTCTGAGGACAGTCAGTGCCATGACTATGTACTCTGTAATGTGCTGCAGAAGATGTCAGTGCTATATAAATACATAATAATATTAATATAGTATCAGTGCTATATAAATACATAATATTAATAATAATAATATGGTAGTACATTAGACTATGACTATGGTAGGGTTAGAGTGTAAGCTCCTCGGAGGACAGTCAGTGACATGACTATATACTCTGCAATGTGCTGCAAAAGATGTCAGTGCTATATAAATACATAATAATAATAATATGGTAGGACATTAGACTATGACTATGGCAGGATTAGATTGTGAGCTCCTCTGAGGACAGTCAGTGACATGACTATGTACTCTGTAATGTGCTGCAGGAGATGTCAGTGCTATATAAATACATAATAATAATATGGTAGGACATTAGACTGGCTATGGTAGGATTAGATCGTGAGCTCCTCTGAGGACAGTCAGTGACATGACTATGTACTCTGTGAAGCACTGTGGAAGATGTCTATATAAATACTAAAAGAGTAATAATAAAGATTGCACATTTCATATACCTAACTCTGCAAAGCAAATAACAATAGAAGTCAACTAAAATTTAAAAAGGAGTTTATAAGGTTTTTATTTCTGTCTGTGACTCCAGAGACTTGACAGGAAGTTAAACTTTTCCTGAACAGAGTGGAAACCCTCCATGCACAGTTGCCATCCAAAACTGGCACCTGTATTAGGGAGTCTTAACACCAATTCCTTTACCGATACCAGTAGTCGGGGACACAGGAAGAAAAGTCAAATCCTTCCAAAAGGTGACACAGACAGCGATAGCAACACAAGGGATGTCCTAATCCTTTTCTTCTTTATCCAAATAAAAATAAGTTGTCTTATATTTTACAAAGTTTGCAAACATTCTTATAACTGCTTCTTTTCTAAAATTAATCTTAAATCAGCAGTTGGCACCCAGAATTCACTGTTCTCAAAACCACACTAGTCTGTCCAATTACCATTTCCTTTTCCTGTCTAAAGGCCCATACACATGCTGGATTATCCTATTAGCAGCTTCAGTAGAGTTATCTCATTTGAGATAAGTGTGCTGCTTATGACCTCAGTCAGCAGAACTCGTTGTGCTGTAAGTTCTTGGAATGCTTTAATCTCTCTCTATCAGCAGAAAATATAGAAACTGAAAGCAGGAGTCCTCTGTTATTGTCTCACACTGCCCTCTAGTGGCAAGTGGCCATAAATACACATTACAGCAGTACTAATTAGAAACTAACTATAAAAAAAAAAATTCTGATACCAACGCTCAAGAAGTACTTAAAGGACACCTGAAGTGGGTGGGATAGGGAGGCTGACATATTTATTTCCATTTAAACAATGCAGATTGCCTGGCTGTCCTACTGATCCTCTGCCTCTAATACTTTTAGCCACAGCCCCTGAACAAGCATGCAGCAGATGAGATGCTCTGACTGAGGTGTGACTGGAATAGCTGCATGCTTGTTTCAGGTGTGTGATTCAGACACTACAGCAGCCAAAGAGATCAGCAGGGCAGCCAGGCAACCTGTATTGTTTAACAGGAAATAAATATGGCAGGCTCCATATCCCTCTCACTTCAAGGTTCCTTTAAATGTCACGCACCCTGTAAATCAGACAGCGGCACTAATGTTAATGACAGGTTAGCATAAATAGGAGTATTGTATTAACAACATCTGGAATAGCCCCAATGTGTAATCCTCCCCTAAGCCCCAGTAGTGACGTCAGCCTGTAAACATAAGCAGTGCTATTGATGGAAGTCATGAATCCCTGGACAGACCTGTGGCAGTGGGATCCGTTGAGCGGCGGTGCTGGCTGCGCTGCCTTCATGGAGGAATCTCGGAGGATCAGGAAGTTGGGCTGCTGCTGTTGACACTGAGCCTCTGAAGTAGGCATGACACAAAGGAGCCACTATAGAGATGCGCTAGAGCTGCCCTATTGTCTGCCTGACATGTGACACCCACACATTGGCGTGCACCTGTACAGACACACAGGATAAACATCCAGCCGCTGTATGCCTATGAGGGAGGAGCCAGACAGGGGGCATGTAAACATCAGACAGGGAGCTGGGAACCGAGCGCATCCGCTGAGCCGGTGCGCTAATCCCGGAGTACATAACCCATTCAGCAAACATGCACTCAGTTCTTAAAGTGGATCTGAGATGAAAAACTAACTATAACAAGTAACTTGTCTATATATCTTATCTAAAGTTTGGATAGTTTACACAGCAAATATAGCTGCAAACAGCTTCAACAGTTTATGGTTATTTATTCCTGTGATACAATGACAGCAGCCATGTTCTGTTTGTCACATTGTCACAGGCTGAGGGCTGGAGATGCTATCAGCTTGCCTGTGTGTAAATTCAGTCCCCTCTCCTCCTCCCTCCTCCCCTCTGCCTCTGAAATAAATGGCTGGTAACCTCCTCCTGCCCAGACTGAGCTCCCATAAGCCCTTGCTACAGTGCCAAGGCACAAAAGGAGCTGTGGGCGAGGCTTGTTTAGTTTATAGAGAATTCGTGTATTAAAACAAAACAAAAAAGGATTTAGCTTGAGGAATGCCCTATAAACAATATGAAAGGAACACAATTATGCAATGAGTAAAAGTTTATCTCGGATCCACTTTAAAGGGCAACTCCAGTGAAAAAAAAAGGAAAGCAGTTAAAATCTGACAGAACCGACAGCTTTTGGACTAGTCCATCTCCTCATGGGGGATC
The DNA here is from genome assembly GCF_040937935.1 of Hyperolius riggenbachi. Taxonomy (NCBI): domain Eukaryota; kingdom Metazoa; phylum Chordata; class Amphibia; order Anura; family Hyperoliidae; genus Hyperolius; species Hyperolius riggenbachi. Next base: position 383,457,257 of record NC_090651.1, read on the forward strand.
CTCTGGGTTTTCTTTGCCTTTAACGTGGACCTGAACTCTTGCACAGGACAAAAGGCAAACATAGAGAAATGCATCCTGTATGTATTTAGAGAGTTTAGCCCGTCTAATTCCCCCCTCATCTGTGACTAATCACAAGTTGTAATTTTATCTCTCAGCGGTGTCAGCTCAGGGAGCTTGGCAGAGCAGCTAATTTGTAAAAACAGGATGTTGACAATATGTCTGCTTCCATGAAAGCAGGAAGTAGACACACTGCAGGTTTATTGCAGGAATTGTATCAGCTGTCACAAATAAATATTTTTCTTTGAGGGCCCTTTCAGACTGGCGCGGTGAGGTGCAGTTCGGCATTTTGCGGCAGCATAACACTATGGCAATTAAAGTCTACTGGGGTAGTTGACATGGCGTGCGGTGCAGTGCTCTGTTAGTACCCCATCTAAAGCGAGCGCATACCTATGTAATCGTGAGGCTCCTGCGGCGACCAGCGTCAAAAGGCGGCGGGACGGAAGTTAAGTCTAGGGCGACGTGTGTTTTTTAAAATAACCGCTGTAAGTTTTGTGTGTTGTGCACGCGTGGAAGCGTATTTTAGCAATACCCTTCCGCGCACGTCATCGCTTCGGCCACAGGAAGTGAACATTACTTCCTGTCTGGCCGGCTGTCAGACGGGGATTACTGCATACTAATGCGGTAATCCCGAAGGCCTGGTTTTGGTGATGTGGCCCCCGTGACATTCTCCCCATAGTGTGACCGCACCCTCAGAAGACCGAGGTGCATCCAGAAAAAGGTTAAGATAAAATGGGCTTTAAGCAAGATAGCAGTTTTTCGCCCACTTGATGGGCATCTGGCTTTTTTTTTAATACGATTTGGTGAGGGCTAGTATCCACCTGGCCCCTATGCTCTCTCCAGGCCCTAGGTAACTGCCTAGAATTGCCTTGTGGATGGGCCAGCTCTGGGTGCCTCCTCTGTAGAAACAAATCTAAATGTGACTAGATATATGGAAAATGTCCGCATGGGGAGACAATCACACATTAAAGGGAACCTAAACTGAGAAGGATATGGATTTTCCCTTTTAAAATAATACCAGTTGCCTGACTCTCCTGCTGATCCTGTGTCTCTAATACTTTTAGCCACAGCCCCTGAACAAGCATGCATATCAGGTGCTCTGACTGAAGTCAGACTGGATTAGCTGCATGCTGGTTTCAGGTGTGTGATTCAGCCACTACTGCAGCCAAAGAGATCAGCAGGACCTCCAGGCAACTGGCATTGTTTAACAGGAAACATCCATATCCCTCCCAGTTAAGAGATAAACTTTTACTCATTGCATAATTGTGTTCCTTTCCTATTGTTTATAGGGCATTCCTCAAGCCAAATACTTATTTGTTTTAATACTCTAATTCCCTATAGACTAAACAAGCCTTGCTCACAGCTTCCCCAGAGAGCCATGGCACTGTAGTAAGGGCTTATGGGAGCTCAGTGTGCGCAGGAGGAGGAGGAGGTTACTAGCCATTGATTTCAGAGGCAGAGGGAGGAGGAGAGGCGAGTGAATTTACACACAGGCAAGCTGATAGCATCTCCAGCCCTCAGCCTGTGACAATGTGACAAACAGAACATGGCTGCCCTCATTGTATCACAGGAATAAATAATCATAAACTACTGAAGCTGTTTGCAGCTAGATTTGCTGTGTAAACTATCTAAACTTTAGATAAAATATATAGACAAGTTACTTGCAAAGCCCAATCTACACCACACAATTTTTTGTGCGATTCGATTCGACATGTCCGATCGGGATCCCGATTGGACATGTCAGATTGAATCGAATCGCACAAAAAATTGTATGGTGTAGATGGGGCTTTATAGTTCGTTTTTCATCTCGGATCTGCTTTAAGGTTCCCTTTCAGTGCAGATTTCTATGCCTAGGAGGTCGGCAGCGTACAATAGTTAGTTTACATTTGCACTTGGTCTGCATGCTGTGTATGAGGCGATACACAAAGGCCTGCTATTTGTATAAGCAGCGCGCAGGGAGGAGGCGAGGGGGGCGGGGCACAGGAGGACCGCATACAAGAAAAATATACACATATCAGATGGAGAGAGGTGACAGCCTGAGGCCAAGTGACAGAAATAGAGGAAGAGGACCCCCCGCCCCACAGCCGCCACCATGTCACCATTCTGAACCTTCGTGTTATCTTTCACAGGGCTACAGCATACGTATCCTCAGCATCTCTGAAGATTATATATATATATATAACTACAATATGTACATAACACAGACCAGCACACTACATGAAGATCAGAATATTACCCTGAGAGGAAAAGCTGCTGAGATGACTGCAGAATCGGTTACCTCTCTTCATTCTTCCCAAGAATAACGCTGTATCTACATTCTCACTATGCGCCTGTTCACACCTCCGCTACAGAAATGCCAGAGATAGATTTCACTGTCACCACTAGGTGGGGCTGTCATCAGGCGGTACGGGTAGTATTCCAGCTGGCCTTGCAGCGCTGGGTCCCCGGTTCAAATCCCAACCAGGGCACTATCTGCACAGAGTTCGTATGTTCTCCCCGAGTCCGCATGGGTTTCCTCTGGGCGCTCTGGTTTCCTCCCACATCCCAAAATCATACAGAAATGTTAATTGGCTTCCCCCTAAATTGTCCCTAGACTATGATACATACACTACATGATACATAGGATTATAGTAGGATTCGATTGTGAGCTCCTCTGAGGACAGTCAGTGACATGACTATGTACTCTGTAAAGTGCTGCAGAAGAGGTCAGTACTATATAAATACATAATAATAATAATATGGTAGGACATTAGACTATGACTATGGTAGGATTAGAGTGTGAGCTCCTCTGAGGACAGCCAGTGACATGACTATGTACTCTGTAATGTGCTGCAGAAGATGTCAGTACTATATAAACACATAATAATAATATGGTAGGACATTAGACTATGACTATGGCAGGGATTAGAGTGTGAGCTCCTCTGAGGACAGTCAGTGACATGACTATGTACTCTGTACAGTGCTGCAGAAGATGTCAGTGCTATATAAATACATACTAATAATATGGTAGGACATTAGGCTAGGACTATGGTAGGATCAGATTGTGAGCTCCTCTGAGGACAGTCAGTGACATAACTATGTATTCTGTAATGTGCTGCAGAAGATGTCAGTGCTATATAAATACATAATAATAATATGGTAGGACATTAGACTATGACTATGGTAGGATTAGAGTGTGAGCTCCTCTGAGGACAGTCAGTGACATGACTGTTTACTCTGTAAAGTGCTGCAGGAGATGTCAGTGCTATATAAATATATAATAATAATAATATGGTAGGACATTACACTAAGATTATGGTAGGATTAGATTGTGACTTCCTCTGAGGACAGTCAGTGACATGACTATGTACTCTAAAGTGCTGCAGAAGATGTCAGTGCTATATAAATACATAAAAATAATATGGTAGGACATTCGACTTTGGTAGGATTAGAGTGTGAGCTCTTCTGAGGACAGTCAGTGACATGACTATGTACTCTGTACAGTGCTGCAGAAGATGTCAGTGCTATATAAATACTTAGTAATAATAGGCACAGATATTTTACCAAATCTGTGCATATACTTGCTTGCAGAGGTTGTTATATCTGTGTGCAAGCTCCATGACTAGCTGATGCCAAATAAATAGGCTTCAAACCTCCTGCTGAAGTGTTGAATAGACTTCCAGAGCTTCAGGCTGCAATTGTCACAGAAAGCTTTGGTTTCTCCTGAACCCCCTCCCCAAGTTGTAGGTAAAATATGACCCTGGAGAAAAATGAAAATGTAGCCTATTACACTTTATGGCTGTACGGACCTTAAAGGGCAACCGAGGTGACATTATGAGATAGACATGGGTATGTACAGTGCCTAGCACACAAATAACTAGGCTGTGCTCCTTTTTTTCTCTGCCTGAAAGAGTTAAACATCAGGTATGCAAGTGACAGTTTCTGTCCGGGTCAGGACTGGGTCAGACTATAGCATAACCCTCACTGATAAGCAATTACAGCCATTAAACACTTTCCTGTCAGTAAAGGTCTTCTGAGAGCATAAAAGGGGTCAATAATTCATAGATTTGAGCTCTGGCATACTGCAATGAAGGTGTCATTGAGCAGAGACAATGAAACAGTAAAAGCTAGATTTAAATATAAAATACAACTGTGGGATATCTAAAAAAAAGTCATTTTTAGGAGAAGGAGGATAGATACAATTGTTTTTCTCATCAGTTTATTTTCACCGTCCTCAGATGTCCTTTAATTGTTCTGACCTTCGCTATCCCTGACCTGGAGGGCACCTCAGGAACCCTAGGCAATTGCCTAGCTTACCCCTGTGGAAGCACTGGCCCTTTCTCCCTATTGCAGTTTCAATAGCATAACCATGTCCAACTTAGTATCAGCGCTGCACACAGGGCCTGCTGTTAGCTCCTGCAGCATCAAAACCCGATGAGAGCCGTTCCATTAGCAGCGTGCAGCATATCTGGAGCGATTCCGGCGTGATCACAATCCATGGCTGCAGGACTGCCAGGTAACTGGTATAAGTAAATAAAATATGGCAGTCTCCATATCCCTCTCACTTCAGTTGCCCTTTAAATTTGTGTTTGGAGTTGCATTTCGAATTGCCAACTTAAGTAAGTAAAACAACTTTATCAAAGTAACAGAAGTTCCTCTTTCTGATGTTTTGTTCCTCTTTTTTACTTCCCAGCTGCCTCTCCGTCAGATCAGATAGATAGACTAAAAATATACACCATTTAAAGTGGAGCTGAACTCTTGCACAGGAGAGGAGGAAGACAGAGAGAAATGCCCCCCTGTGTGTATATAGAGAGTTTAGCCTGTCTAATTACCCCTCATCTGTGACTAATCACAAGTTGTAATTTAAACTCTCAGATGTGTCAGCTGGTGGCAGAGCAGCTAATTTGTAAATGCAGGATGTTAACCCTATGTCTGCTTTCATAAAAGCAGGAAGTAGCTAAGCTGCAGATTTGTATCAGCTGTAACAAGGAAAGTTTTTCTGTAAAGGTTATTATACTGTTGTTTATCTTTTAGAGCAGAGAGGAAGTTCTGAGTTCAGGTCCTCTTTAACCACTTAACCTCCAAGGGTTTTTCCCCTTAAAAAACATTTTTTACATTACAGCGCTGCGTCCATTCATCTGCCAATAACGTTATCACTACTTATTGCACTGAAGTGGTCTATATCTTGTTTTTTTTCGCCATCAATTAGGCTTTCTTTGGGCGGTACTTTTTGCTAAGAATTATTTTAGTCTAACTCCCATTTTAATGGGAATAATTAGAAAAAAATGGAAAAATTCATTATTTCTCGGTTTTCAGCCATTAGAGTTTAAAAATAAAACATTCTACTGTGGACATATGTCCCGGTTATTACAACGTTTAAAGTATTTCCCTAGTACAATGTATGGCGCCAATATTTTATTTGGAAATAAAGGTGCATTTTTTTTCACTTTTGCGTCCATCACTAATTACAAGACCATAATTTTAAAAAATAACAGTAACATACCCTCTTGACAAACATATTAAAAAAAAGTTCAGTCCCTAAGGCAGGGGTCTCAAACTCGCGGCCCGCGGGCCATTTGCGGCCCGCGATACAATATTTTGTGGCCCCAGGGCCCCAGAGCTTGTAGGGGCCCCCAGTGGCTACAAGAGGAAAAAAAAATTTTCAAATCGGCCTTATAGTTTTTGAGAAAATCGATTTTAAAGTTGCAAAGGAAAAAAATACACATTTAAAAACCCGCCGACTTTAATGGTTAATAGCAAATCCACCTTAAATGCTAGAAACCCTAAATTTGCAGGATATGTTAAGGAGATCATTAGGAATAAGAGGAAAAAACAATTTTTCAAAAAGACCTTATAGTTCTTGAGAAAATCGATTTTAAAGTTTCGAAGGAAAATAGTATACTTTTAAATGCGGTAAATGTCACTTTTATTAGCAAGCCTAACGGTAGTGTAATTTTACATGTATCAAAAGAAAGAGCAATACATTTCCTGACAGAGTTTCCAGGGGGTCCATACGCAGCCGCAGCGCTTTGGCCAGGGATCGCTATACAGCCGTAATATGGCTGTATGAAGATTCCGGGCATTTTTTCCTATTTTCCCAATTTTTTTTTTTATGTTTAGAGTGGGCGGGCAGAGGCGGCGATCCGCCGCGATTGACGTCAGGAGGGGCAGAGCTGAAGCTGAAAGCTCTGCCCCTTCCAGGAAATGCCGGCGGATTGCCCCCGGGGCGATTTGGGGGCTCTGCAGCCCTCGTTTTGCGGCGGGGACACGTGAACTCCCTTATGCGGCCCAGCCTCATCCTGACTTTGCCTCCTGCGGCCCCCGGGTAAATTGAGTTTGAGACCCCTGCCCTAAGGTAACTATTTATGTATTTTTTTAATTGTATTTTTTTATACAAAACTTTTATTTGGGTAACTATGGGAGAGTGCGGGAGGTAAGGTGTAGGTGTAATTTTACTATTTGGCCACAAGATGTACGCTAACAGGAAGTAACGCGTGGATGTGTTACTTTGACAGCGGCATCTCATTGATGGCGGCGATCAATGACACGGGGACTTTGATCAAGGAATGGGAACTGCATTCTCATTCATTCTTCTCCCTTCTAACGATCGGCGGCGGGAACGCGCGCGGGAGCGTGCAGCGGCAACAGACAAGTATCTCTGTCCCTGAGAGCTGCAGAGATATTTTGCAGGGACGTAGATACTCATCCTGGGGAGGGGAAATGGATAAAGGGAACTTGCTTTACTGCGAGAAAAAAATCTCACAGCTTTTCTATACTGGAAGGACTGGTGACAAATATATCTGCTGGATGACTTTGTTTTTAGTACTCCAGTCAGAATAGACCGAATACAGCTGCTAAAGTCACAAACTAGAGCAGAAACGGCTTCCTATCAGTGCTGGAAACTCCTCGCCCGCTGCAGGCTGCGATGGGAAGATCATTTTTAATAACGTTAAATTGCAGCACGATTTCTGCCACACCCAACTTTATTTATGGCGGTTTTATGAAACTGGAGTTTCCATCGAACGGGCCAAATGTACGTATTGCTGTTATTTCTGTGTTTAAAGATTGGTGAGGGACAAAAAGTTATCTTAAAATATAATTTTACACCGACCTAGTAAGATAAACAAAATGCGCCAATAAAGCACTCAAGCTGCCAATCAGTTACGGTAATTAACCTGGACAATTTTAATCATGTGATTAATTAACAGCTAAAGGCTTTGATAGACTCCAGGAGGAAAACCAGAGATGAAGCACCCTCTTGTATTTTACCTTATAAATCAGTGGGAACATGACAGTAAACACCTAATCTGCTCTTTGTTTCATTGTTCTCTGTTTAATTTGCCTGTTATCACCTCTGATAAGAATCCCCGACTGAGCACTCAGTCTAGCTTTGCTACGGAAAGATTATAGCTGAGTCTGTCTTCTCTGGTGCCTTTTCAAGCACAAGCCTGCCCCCTTGTGGCTCTGCTATAATGACTCAGCAATAATCATTCCCAGCAAAGCCAGACTGAATGCTCAGTCCGGGATTCTTATCACAGCTGATAACAGACACTTTTAGCAGTGAGGATGAAACAGAGAGCAGGGTAGGTGTTTTCTCTAATGTTGTTACTGATATATATGGTAAAATACACAAGGGTGCTTCCTCTCTGGTTCCCTTTAAGGCCTCCTTTCCATGGACTGTTGAGCTGTGTGTTCCGCAATCAGTTACCAGGCAGCAGTGAGCAGTTACCAGGCAGCAGCAAGCAGTTACCAGGCAGCAGTGAGCAGTTACCAGGCAGCAACAAGCAGTTGCCAGGCAGTAGTGAGCAGTTACCAGGCAGCAGCAAGCAGTTACCAGGCAGTAGTGAGCAGTTACCAGGCAGCAACAAGCAGTTGCCAGGCAGTAGTGAGCAGTTACCAGGCAGCAGCAAGCAGTTGCCAGGCAGTAGTGAGCAGTTACCAGGCAGCAGCAAGCAGTTACAAGGCAGCAGTGAGCAGTTGAGAGAGTTTGAGAGGCTTTTCACTGCCTATCAACAGTTCTTGGAAAGGAGGCCTACTCAGGGTTGAACTTCATCCCAATCAGTAGCTTTCCCAGGAGAAATATTTATCCTTTCTCAAATAGATCATCAGGTGGGTCTGTATGGCTTATAGAGCGGTGAAGCCAGTGATGTCATGACCACGGTCATGCGGGTTTCCTGGCTGTGAACCTTGTTGCATTGTGGGAATTAACGACCTCTGTGCAGAGAACTCTCACAGAGATCCCCTTGCCCATATTAGGAAAACTTTTGGGTGATCTCTGCCAACCATTCATTGGCAGTAGGGAAGGTATTCATGGCAGCATGTTCAGTGACGAACGTCCATTCCCAACCCCCCACCCATAGAGTCACATCTGAGTGCAGCCTTTCACAAGAACAAGGATTCTGATTGGTTTCACCACTCTTTATTAGTGCAACAGGTTGGCTGCATGGTGTAATGGTTAAAGAGAACTGTAGTGAGAGTTATATGGAGGCCGCCATATTTATTTCCTTTTAAGCAATATCAGTTGCCTGGCTGCCGTGCTGATCCTCTGCCTCTAATACTTTTAGCCATAGCCCCTGAACAAGCATGCAGCAGATCAGGTGTTTGACATTTTTGTCAGATCTGACAAGTTTAGCTGCATGCTTGTTTCCGGTGTGATTCAGACACTACTGCAGGCAAATAGCTCAGCAGGGCTGCCAGGCAACTGGTATTGCTTAAAAGGAAATCAATATACCTCTCACTACAGTTTTCCTTTAAGGGCTCTGCCTCTGACACTGGCGACCTGAGTTCAAATCTCAGCTCTTCCTATTTCAGTAATCCTGAACCTATTCAGTAAGGAGTTCTAGGGCAAGGCTCCCTAACACTGCTACTGCCTGCTGAGTGCGCTCTAGTGGCTGCCTTGGAAACGCTTTGAGTCTGACAGAAGAAAAGCACTATACAAATACTGGAATTATCATCAAGACTGGTGCAAAAGAGCCTACAGCAAAAGTGAAGCATTTACCCGGAGCAGCCAATCAGGCGTCAGCTGTTACACAGAAACAAGGATTCTGATTGGCTGTGCTGCACACGGTTCCTCCAGTGAACCCATCAGGAGAAATGAGCGGTAGTAACAGGAAGGGGAACATCAGGTTTACCGTCAGGATAAATACGCTTATAAGATGTTCATTAGTTTGCTCTATTATATTGAGGGCTTGTCCAAGTGGACCTGCCTAATGACAATAATAATTTGCCCCTGGGAACAATGTGAGCAGAGGGAGGAGGGGGCAGGTCTGATAGAACACACAATCCTCCTGTTTATCAGTATCACAGCTGATATTCCCAGACGCTTTGCCATCCCTTCCCTCTTGTAGTTTCGGTTCCTCCCCTCGGGGCGACAGCGCTGGAAAAGCTGGTTAGTCAGGCTGCGGAGGTGCGACGCAGGGCGGCTGGCATGGGCAGGAACTGCGACATGTGAGGGATGGATCCGGAATGTTCAGACAGCTTCATGGGGCAGAGGCTTACAAAGAAGGGCTCAATTCCACAGGCAGTTCAACTGTGAGATCAGAAAGCAGTTATCAGGCAGCAGTGAGCAGTTACCAGGCATCAGCGAGCAGTTGTCAGACAGCAGTGAGCAGTTACCAGGCATCAGCCAGCAGTTACCAGGCAGCAGCTAGCAGTTACCAGGCAGCAGCGAGCAGTTATCAGGCAGCAGTGAGCCGTTACCAGGCAGCAGTGAGAGTTAGGCCTCTTTTCCATGGACTGCTGAGCTGTGTGCTCAGCGAGCAGTTACCAGGCAGCAGCAAGCAGTTACCAGGCAGCAGTGAGCAGTTACCAGGCAGCAGTGTGAGTTGGGCCTCTCTTCCATGGACTGCTGAGCTGTGGGCAGAGAATTAGCAGGAGAGCTGCTTTTTATGTTTTCTCATGATTACAGTAGCTTTGCTTAGAGTAATGTACACCTTAAAGAGAACCTAAAGTGAGAAGACTATGGCGGCTGCCATATGTATTTCCTTTTAAACAATACCAGTTGCCTGACAGCCCTGCTGGTCTGTTTGGCTGCAGTAGTGTCTGAATCACACCAGAAACACGCATGCAGCTAAGCGTGTTAGATCCGACGAGGGACGGACCGAAGAAGACGTCAGACAGGTAAGATTGACCCCCCCGCCCAGTTTTACTGGGAGATATCCGGATAGCAGATATCCGGGTATCTCCCGGATCCGGATTTGAGCAGTCCTAGTGGCTGACACCAGAAACAAGGATGCAGCTAATCTTGTCAGATCTGACAATGTCACACACCTGATCTGCTGCATGCTTGTTCAGGGGCTATGGCTAATAGTACTAGAGGCAGGGGGTCATCAAGACAGCCAGGCAATCTGCATTGTTTAAAAGGAAATAAATATGGCAGCCTCCATATTCCTCTCACTTTAGGTGTCCTTTAACTCTATAGACTTAAAGTGTAACCGTCGGGCATAAAATCAAAAATCAATTCTGTATTTTTATCTGGTAAACAAGTAATAAGGAAGCTAACCAGGCAATCCAAAAGTTAAAATCTCTACTACTTTTCTTGTTTATAAATGATCATTCCCCAGTTTCCCTGACTCTTATTTGGTACACACAAAGGAAGTTGCAGGGCATGCTGGGTTGTCTTTTTTTGCTTCTCTACTTCCCCTCAGACCTAACTAATGCAGCCTGATTGGCTGAAGCCTCTTTCCCTCCTGTTTTCCCCTCCCACACCTCTGTTCCTCTCTGATTGGCCAATATTTCTCATGCAGAGACAATGCACTTACTATAGTGAGGGGTGGGCAATGCATACACAATCAGCAGGAGAGTAAGGGAGGAAATTACATCAGGATTGGCTTCAAAATAGCCACAGTAAATATGGAAACTGTCTAGAATAGGATTCTCTACTTTTCCTTTATAAAATTCACAGGAATCATAACGTGGACAGTGCAATACATAGGTTATGTAAGTAGAGCAAGTATTTATATATTTTTTTTTTTCCTGAGATAGTATGGCTGACAGCTCCTCTTTAAAGTGTACAAGAGGCGGGGACTCCCCAATAACATATACATGCCTGGAGCTTCCTCCAGCTTCCTCCGTCCTGATTGCTCCCACGGCGTCCTCTTCTGACTGCCTGTTCCTCCGGTACTGGCCCCGGAAAATCCTCTAGTTGGGGCCAGTCAGCGTACGCTCTCCTGTCTCGCTCCTGTGGCCTGGAGGGTTCTGCACCTGCGCAGTACTTCTGAACACGGCGGGAGCGCGCAGCCAGGCAGTGTATGCGCAGCTGGCACCCGGACAGGAGGACTTTCTGGGGTCAGTACCGGGCGAACAGAGAGGCAGCAGAGGACGGCGTGGGAGCGATCAGGCTGGAGGAAGCCCCAGGCATGTATATTATATTGGGGGGTCCCTATAAAATCTATTGGAAACAGGATACAGTTACAGAAGAACTACGATCCATATGTGCTGCTACACTATTGTTCTTTCTTACCCTTAAAATGTGGCCAGAGGTTTGTTGGATTTGTGACAATTGTTAGTTATATTTCATACTTGCCACAATAAAAAGATTTAAAACAAACAAGATCCCACATCTGTTTCCACCACAAGACTACCGGTATACTTACAGCTCTGATTACCCAGCTCACTCTTCTGATTAAAAGACATAATAAAGAAATACAATTCAGACTTACCCACTGTTTGCAGCGGAGGGAATGAGACTACAGGCGTATCTGTGCAGGTTGTTTTGAAGGTTTTTGCTTGATGATTATTTCATTTGTGTTTATCTGCTGTCATTGGCTTGTCTTGTGATGATGTTACATGCAGCCCAGAGCTTTTCAGTGTAATTACAGTCTGGTATAATATATATCATTCTCTACTGCCTGTATAGTTATACTGCCTGATCTGTCCAATAATAATCTCGCCTGTGTATCACAATCCACACTTACAGCATTGAAAACAGCCATTTTGCTTGGTTAGGTTATAACCAGTTCAGCCAGAGGGCTGTCCAGCAAGAAAAAAAGCAGCCAAACAGCCGGGCCTGTGCAGGGAGCACACATGCCAATATCTGCTTGTCCAATTTTCTACTAAATCAGCAAAGGATGCTTTTAAACCCCAACTTCAGACAAAGATGTAAAAATACAATCTAATAGTTTTGTAATTAATGTAAAAAAAGGCTACTATTTTGATGTGAAACTAAGTTATTGCAACTAAAAATCTAGCTCAGTTTCTTCAAATGTGCAGAAGCAGCTGAGTTGAGGGAGTTCGTGGAAGCCTCTGTGGGTGGGGCTGCTGCTGCCTGGATTGCATTATCAGCACCAAAATCCTCTACAACAAGCTGATACAACTTAATGTGCACCTCCTTACAAGGACTTCCTTACTAACAGGACCCAAGTGGTGAAGCTCGACACCTTCACTTCGGGAGTGCCAACCACCAACACAGGCGCTCCCCAGGGGTTTGTCCTGTTGCCTGTCTTATTCTTCCTTTATACAGACTCCTGCACCACTAAGTACAACTCTGTAATGGTGATGGAGTTTGCTGATGGCACTACCATCATAGGCCTGGTGGACAAGAGCGGAGAACAAGCCTACTGCCAGGAGATTGAGAGGATCTGCTGGTGTAAGGTCAACAAGCTTGTCCTCAACTCAGCAAAAACTGTGTAACTGACCTTCGACATCAGGGACCCCCATATCCCGCCCACCCCCTCCCCCTGAACTTTGTTCTCAATGAGTCCACAGTGCTTACCTCCTGTGCACCACTATCACCAGTGATCTAAGGTGGGAAGAGAAGGCCTCCAGAATACAGAAAAAGGCTAAACAATGGCTGTTCTTCCTGCGCCAGTAGAAAAAGTTTGGAACGTCTCGCTCCCTTCTGACCTGCTTCTACTCCGCCACCATTGAGCTGATCCTATGCTCCTCTATCATCGTATAGTAAGCGGGCGACTGCATGAGTGACAACCACAAGCTTCAGAGAGTTACCACCAAGGCCACAGAGAAAATTATTGAGACCTCCCTCCCATATCTTGACCTTTTCTCCAGGCACAGGAACTCTTTCTTCCCCCAAGCTAGCCTGGCCCTCAACTCGGACCCCCCCACACCCCCTCCAACCTTAGCAACCCCCGATGTAAAATGTGTTCCCTTCAATGTGTAGTGTCCCCCCAACAATATGTAATGTGTATTATGCCTCCCAACTTTTTGAGATGAGAAAGAGGGGCACTTAAGCCACGCCCCTGCCACACCCCTGGCCACGCCCCCGTCACACCCCTAGTCAGGCATACCATAAAGATTTCATAAGAAAAATACATTGTTTTATAATTCAAACCAGACTGGTCCTTTCTATCCTGGTTCATTTTCCTTCATAGTAACATTTTAAAATGAGTAATATATCAATTTAAAGGGACTCCGAGCTCTGAAAAAAAAGGAAAGTTGTACTCACCAGGGGCTTTTTCCAGCCCAGTGCTGGTCGGGAGGTCCCACGCCGGCGTCCTGGCTCCTCTCCTTCTCCCCGCTCCGGAATGGCTGGCAGGCCGCAGCCCGGGCGACACTCTCCCGAGTGTCGGGCTGCTTCTTCCGCATATGACGCGGATTACGTCACACGCCGGCCGCCTCGCGTCATCACGGCGGCCGGCGTGAAAGTACTGCGCATGCGCGCTTTGTTCGCGCATGCGCAGTACTTTCACGCCGGCCGCCGTGATGACGCGAGGCGGCCGGCGTGTGACGTAATCCGCGTCATATGCGGAAGAAGCAGCCCGACACTCTACCGAGTGTCGCCCGGGCTGCGGCCTGGCAGCCATTCCGGAGCGGGGAGAAGGAGAGGAGCCAGGATGCCGGCGTGGGACCTCCCGACCAGCACTGGGCTGGAAAAAGCCCCTGGTGAGTACAACTTTCCTTTTTTTTCAGAGCTCGGAGTCCCTTTAAAGGGAAGGTCCAAGCAAAAAAAAAAAAAATGAGTTTCACTTACCTGGGGCTTCTACCAGCCCCATGTAGCCATCCTGTGCCCTCATAGTCACTCACTGCTGCTCCAGTCCCCCGCTGGCAGCTTTCTGACCTCGGAGGTCAGGGCCGCATTGCGTACATTTTTACGCATTCCCGCTAGTGCAGGAACATTAACATATACATTTTTACGCGTTAGTGGTGCAACGCGTACATTTTTGTTCCTGCACTAGCTGGAATGCGTAAAAATGTATGCAATGCGGCCCTGACCTCCGAGGTCAGAAAGCTGCCAGCGGGGGACTGGAGCAGCAGTGAGTGACTACGAGGGCACAGGATGGCTGCATGGGGCTGGTAGAAGCCCCAGGTAAGTGAAACTCATTTTTTTTTTTTTGCTTGGACCTTCCCTTTAAAGGATGGGAATAAAGTTTAGAGTCAAACACATTTTTTTAATAGAGAAATATATATATTTACATAGAAAGAGGGACAAAGTCCTGAAAGAGGGACAGTTGGAAGGTATGGTGTGCTGACCCTGAGCTGAGCCAAAAACACTTCCTGGTACGTTACCTGAACTTGGCAAATAAATATGATTTATCGGATTCTGCATCATATTATCTGATTCTGCATCGTCCTGCTGTTCATACTGCAAGGAACCGGCACAGACTGAAGTCTCTGCAGAGATCGCAGCCTCTGGTAATGATCGCCTGTGGAGCAGGAAGCAGGGTTTGACCTCCTAACCAGGTACTTTAAAAGGGATTTATCTGACTTTGTTTATCCAATATTTTCTACACTGATAAAATCCATCTCTGCCGCTGAGTGCCTCCAGGGGACCAGGAGAACATACGTTCCTATACTGGGGCTGAATAATTCGCTTTCTGAATTTGCACTTCACACCTCTTCTTCAGACATGTTCAGCGGGGTAAAAGAGGCACAAAGGTTTGGATAAAACGGAGTTAAAATAGGAGAGGTGGCTTCCTGCAATAACCACAGTCTGAAGACAGTTTATCTAGCACAGGCAACACGTTTCGTTTGTCTGACCCCTCTTCCTCGGGTCAATTACAGTGCCAAAGGATTAGCAAGTCCAAAGCATTGAGCTCCTCAAAGGAACTGGGCTCAATCCCAGGAAAAAGGCTAAATGGTCCTGGTGTGCACAGCAGCTGGCAGTGGAGCTTCCTATTGTACCTCATTCCTGAGGCGGACAGGTCCTCTTCACTTCCTCTTCAGTGTAGCCGCCTTGCAGCCAATCACCTACCAGCCCCCGATGCCTGACGTGCAGTGTTGGGTGCCACTAAACTAACGGCTGCTTGGTAGCTACACTGAAGAGGAAGCCAGCGGAAGAGAAGAGGACCTGTCTGCGCCTGACCCGAGCTACAGTAGGAAGCTTTGCTGCCCCACTACCCCGTGGGGAAGGGGGCGGTGCGGGAGGTAGATAGCTGCACACACGCTGGTGGGGCGGCCTGACAATGTTTACAGGTGTTAAAGCACACTTGAAGTGAAAGGGGTATGGAGGCTGTCATATTTATTAAACAATGCACATTGCCTGGCTGTCCTGCTGATCCTCTGCCTGTGTAATACTTTTAGCCATAGACCCTGAACAAGCATGCAGCAGATCAGATGTTTCTGACTGAAGTGTATCTGGATTAGCTGCATGCATGTTTCAGGTGAGTGATTCAGACACTACTGATGCCAGAAAGATCAGCAGGACAGCCAGGCAACTGGTATTGTTTAACAGGAAATAAATATGGCAGCCTCCATATGACTCTTACCTCGGGTTCACTTTAAAGAGTCTGATCACAAACTTGTATTTTGTTTCTCTCTTTCAGGCCAGCAGGAGGGAGACATTTATATTGAGGAGCACAAAGAGCCCATTATTGGGGTTACCTCGATTTTCAGCTCCTGTCTCTGCAGCTGCAGCTCGCGGATCTCCTGTTCCAGCTGGGAGATTCGGCTCATTACTTTCATCTGCTCGACCTCCAACCGCCGCTGGATCTGGCTGCCGGCCGCCTCCGCATGCTGAGGGGGGGACAAAGAACAGCGTAGGTACAAAGCTCTGCTTCCACAATAACCATTACTAATATCTGCCGCTATCCATAGCTTCCTACTGATCCCACCGACTTCCTGTACAATCGCCTGGTGTCCTCCTGCACAATAACCCATTACTAATATCTGCTACTGGCACTATCCATAGCTTCCTACTGATCCCACCGACTTCCTGTACAATCGCCTGGTGTCCTCCTGCACAATAACCCATTACTAATATCTGCTACTGGCACTATCCATAGCTTCCTACTGATCCCACCGACTTCCTGTACGATCGCCTGGTGTCCTCTTGCACAATAACCCATTACTAATATCTGCCGCTATCCATAGCTTCCTACTGTTCCCACCGACTTCCTGTACAATCGCCTGGTGTCCTCCTGCACAATAACCATTACTAATATCTGCCGCTATCTATAGCTTCCTACTGATCCCACCGACTTCCTGTACAATCGCCTGGTGTCCTCCTGCACAATAACCCATTACTAATATCTGCTTCTGGTGCTATCCATAGCTTCCTACTGATCCCACCGACTTCCTGTACAATCGCCTGGTGTCCTCCTGCACAATAACCCATTACTAATATCTGCTACTGGCACTATCCATAGCTTCCTACTGATCCCACCGACTTCCTGTACAATCGCCTGGTGTCCTCCTGCACAATAACCCATTACTAATATCTGCTTCTGGCGCTATCCATAGCTTCCTACTGATCCCACCGACTTCCTGTACAATCGCCTGGTGTCCTCCTGCACAATAACCCATTACTAATATCTGCTACTGGCGCTATCCATAGCTTCCTACTGATCCCACCGACTTCCTGTACAATCGCCTGGTGTCCTCCTGCACAATAACCCATTACTAATATCTGCTACTGGCGCTATCCATAGCTTCCTACTGATCCCACCGACTTCCTGTACAATCGCCCGGTGTCCTCCTGCACAATAACCCATTACTAATATCTGCTACTGGCACTATCCATAGCTTCCTACTGATCCCACCGACTTCCTGTACAATCGCCTGGTGTCCTCCGGCACAATAACCCATTACTAATATCTGCTACTGGCGCTATCCATAGCTTCCTACTGATCCCACCGACTTCCTGTACAATCGCCTGGTGTCCTCCTGCACAATAACCCATTACTAATATCTGCTACTGGCGCTATCCATAGCTTCCTACTGATCCCACCGACTTCCTGTACAATCGCCTGGTGTCCTCCTGCACAATAACCCATTACTAATATCTGCTACTGGCGCTATCCATAGCTTCCTACTGATCCCACCGACTTCCTGTACAATCGCCTGGTGTCCTCCTGCACAATAACCCATTACTAATATCTGCTACTGGCGCTATCCATAGCTTCCTACTGATCCCACCGACTTCCTGTACAATCGCCTGGTGTCCTCCTGCACAATAACCCATTTCTAATATCTGCTACTGGCGCTATCCATAGCTTCCTACTGATCCCACAGACTTCCTGTACAATCGCCTGGTGTCCTCCTGCACAATAACCATTACTAATATCTGCTACTGGCGCTATCTATAGCTTCCTACTGATCCCACCGACTTCCTGTACAATCGCCTGGTGTCGTCCTGCACAATAACCCATTACTAATATCTGCTACTGGCGCTATCCATAGCTTCCTACTGATCCTACCGACTTCCTGTACGATCGCCTGGTGTCCTCCTGCACAATAACCATTACTAATATCTGCTACTGGCACTATCCATAGCTTCCTACTGATCGCACAGACTTCCTGTACAATCGCCTGGTGTCCTCCTGCACAATAACCCATTACTAATATCTGCTACTGGCGCTATCCATAGCTTCCTACTGATCCCACCGACTTCCTGTACAATCGCCTGGTGTCCTCCTGCACAATAACCATTACTAATATCTGCTACTGGTACTATCCATAGCTTCCTACTGATCCCACAGACTTCCTGTACAATCGCCTGGTGTCCTCCTGCACAATAACCATTACTAATATCTGCTACTGGCGCTATCTATAGCTTCCTACTGATCCCACCGACTTCCTGTACAATCGCCTGGTGTCCTCCTGCACAATAACCCATTACTAATATCTGCTACTGGCGCTATCCATAGCTTCCTACTGATCCTACCGACTTCCTGTACGATCGCCTGGTGTCCTCCTGCACAATAACCCATTACTAATATCTGCTACTGGCACTATCCATAGCTTCCTACTGATCCCACCGACTTCCTGTACAATCGCCTGGTGTCCTCCTGCACAATAACCATTACGAATATCTGCTACTGGTACTATCCATAGCTTCCTACTGATCCCACAGACTTCCTGTACAATCGCCTGGTGTCCTCCTGCACAATAACCATTACTAATATCTGCTACTGGCGCTATCTATAGCTTCCTACTGATCCCACCGACTTCCTGTACAATAGCCTGGTGTCCTCCTGCACAATAACCCATTACTAATATCTGCTACTGGCGCTATCCATAGCTTCCTACTGATCCTACCGACTTCCTGTACGATCGCCTGGTGTCCTCCTGCACAATAACCCATTACTAATATCTGCTACTGGCACTATCCATAGCTTCCTACTGATCCCACCGACTTCCTGTACAATCGCCTGGTGTCCTCCTGCACAATAACCCATTACTAATAGCTGCTACTGGCACTATCCATAGCTTCCTACTGATCCCACCGACTTCCTGTACAATCGTCTGGTGTCCTCCTGCACAATAACCATTACGAATATCTGCTACTGGCGCTATCCATAGCTTCCTACTGATCGCACTGACTTCCTGTACAATCGCCTGGTGTCCTCCTGCACAATAACCCATTACTAATATCTGCTACTGGCGCCATCCATAGCTTCCTACTGATCTCACCGACTTCCTGTACAATCGCCTGGTGTCCTCCTGCACATCCAGGTGTGGCCAGGAACCAGAATCCTGCATTAAAGAGTACCTGCCTCGTGTGCACCTGCACAACCAGATGTGGCCAGGAACCAGGATCCTGCATGGCTTGCATTGCAGTGTACCCGAGGTGAAAATAAACAAATTAGATATAAACAATTATACTGCATCTATCCTCCTACTACTAAAAATGACTTTTGTAAGTATCCCAGGGTTTTCATTATATTTAAATATTTACAAAGTAGGTTGAATGTTTTACTGTCTCTAATCAGTGGCAGCCTATTAAGTGTCCCAGAGTTAGAAAAAGGTCAATAGTTCATGTGTTTCATCTCCCCCTGCCCTCAAAAGTTGTATTCTGCCAGGAAAACTTTTATGGCTATAATTTGGTTATCAGTGAGGCTTACTATATTCCCGACAAGGTACCAACAAGACAGAAGCTGTCACTTCCATGCCTCTTTTAGGCAGCGCAATAAAACAAGTAAAACAGCCTGGTTGTTAGTATGTTTTGCACTGTACATACACATGTTATCTCATCATGTTGCAGATCGCCTCAGGTACACTTTAACCACTTTATCAACCACTACAGTATATCTACGTCCTCTGTGACTTCATCTAAGCTACGAGGAGGTAGATATATGTCTTGTAGCAGAAGCAGTGCTGTGCAGGATTGGGCTTCTATCTATTTGCTGCAGCACTAATTGGTGAATGGGAATATATGTTCCCTGACCCAATAAGATTGATTTTGACCATTAAAAAATACA
This sequence comes from Hyperolius riggenbachi, assembly GCF_040937935.1. Classification (NCBI taxonomy): domain Eukaryota; kingdom Metazoa; phylum Chordata; class Amphibia; order Anura; family Hyperoliidae; genus Hyperolius; species Hyperolius riggenbachi. Next base: position 383,476,888 of record NC_090651.1, read on the forward strand.
ACTATTTTCTCACTTTCTATTAAAAAATTCACACAGACACAGTAGAATTATTTCAGAAGCACATGACTTCACCATAAATTGTGACAGCAGCATAATTTAAGTTTTGTAATAAACAGTAGAAACGAAATCTGTGTTTTTTTATATCTACAATAGTGCTTTTTATTTTTAAACTGGGAATTGGTAAAACTGAGAAATAATGTTTTTTCTATTTTTTCCCTCTTTTTCCTATTAAAAATGCATAGAAAAAAAATGCCATACAATGAAAGCCTAGGTAGTCTTGAAAAAAAAAACGATAAATATTTCATTTAGGTGCCATAAGTATGGATAAGTTATTGCTGATTAAAGCGGATCCGAGATGAAAAACTAACTATAACAAGTAACTTGTCTATATATCATCTTATCAAAAGTTTAGATAGTTTACACAGCAAATCTAGCTGCAAACAGCTTTAATAGAATATGATTATTTCAATCAATTATTGATTATTTCAATACAATGACAGCGGCCATGTTGTTTGTAAACATTACACAGAGGCAGGCTTATCTGTATCTTGAGCAAAAAAACCTAATCCCCCCCCCCCCCTCCTCCCCTCTGCCTCTGCAATCTCTGGCTAGTAATACCTCCCCCCTCCTCCTGCCCAGACTGAGCTCCCATGAGCCCTTGCTACTGTCTGAAAGTGCCTTGGCTCTCTGAAAACCTGTGGGCGTGGCTTGTTTAGTTTATAGAGAATTAAGACTATTAAAACAAAAAATTATTTGGCTTGAGGAATGCCCTCTAAACAATAGGAAAGGAACACAATTATGCCATGAGGAAAAGTTCATCTCGGATCCACTTTAAATAGGGACATGGCTAAAATGTCAAAACTGCTCTGGTTTATAAGAGGGAAACAAGGTCTGGATGCGATGCAGTTAAAATGTACCCGAGGCAAACAGATTTTTTGCTAAGAAGAAGGAAGCCTCATGTTGGATTCCACGATCATATATGATAAGAAAAAATGCCCTAATTTACCCTTATTGATTGGATGTGCAACAGGTCTGATCTGTTTTCTGATTGTTTTTCTGATCGATTTTCCAATCACTCCTGCACAAAATCGATCAGAAAAAAAATCGGAAATCAGATAGGACCTGTCAGAAATAATTGATTCAACACATCTATCTGGCGGTAAATTGCATGGTGTGTACCTGGCATTAGTTATACTGTAAAAATAATGTGTAAGATAACAGCTGGCGCCTTATGATCACCTGCGCAGCCAGGTTACATGCATATCAGGCGTGTCATCCCAGGTGTGATCACCGACCTGTTAATAGCCGCTTGTTTATTAAAGTCATTTTTTTTAACAGGTCCTCTAAGTTCCTTTTCTTTGTCACTGACAAATGATTCTATTAATCATATATCATAAATCTGTCAGGGTGACAATAAGGCGCTGTAAAGAAAGGAGACTCTTCCTGACCTGGCTACGCCCATCAGTGTAGTCACCGGCAGGTCACATGATGCAACGACATGACAAATCACTCAGCCAGAGGAGTACGGCAATACGGTCACTCCTGTTTACTGACTAATGTCCCCATCAGCCCTCTATAAACAGCGTCGCCGGCAGCAAACTGCTAATGACGCAATCAGCCTCAAAAGGGACATGTAATGACTTTATATTTACAGGAAATATTAAGCAGCTGATGAGCGCTGCAACAAGCAAATATAACTAGAGATACGTAATGGGTGTGCACTGGTTTCCAATGGTTTAGTCCAAAGCAGTTCTTTTTAAAGTGAACCTGTAACTTGTAAAACGAAAAAGTTTAGATATTTACGGTACCTCAGTAGGGCGGAGCCTTTGTATGACCCAGATGCTTCCCTGATCCTCCTGCAGCCCCTCCCCTGCCTGCTGAGACCCTCCTTATCTTTGCGGTCAGGTGCCAGTATTTTTGCACCTGTGCAGTATCAAGGAGCTGCTCTTGCGCAGAGAAGAGAGCTGTGCATGAGTGGCTTAATTTCTTTTATTCACCTATTTCATTGTGCTTTGTCGCGGGCTGATACTTATTTGGAGGGGGGCGAGTGGAGGGGGGAGGGGTTAAGGTCCCACGCTAAAGTGGGAGTGTTTAATGCCTCCCACTGAAGGGTAAGAATTACGATGGTGAATTTTTAAGTGGTGACCTAAGGAAGGGAAATTTGGGTGCAATTTGAACTCCAGCTATAGCAGCGCTCAGACTAGTGATGATCAACAAATTACGATTTTGCTAAATTTCACATAAATTTTTGCAATTACGCTTATACGCAATTACAATTAGCTAATTCAATTGATAGTCATTCGTAATTTTGCGTAATTTCTTTGCCGACTTTAGCAGGGAATAGCAAAGCCCCATACATGCTATTGATACCAAAATTGCTACACATGTTAAGGAGAATCGTGGGTATAAGTTTAAAAAATAATTTTGCAAAAAGACCTTGTAGTTTTTGAGAAACAGGATTTTAAAGATGCAAAAAAATGCAAATGCAAAAAACTATTTTTCTTTGCATATTTAAAATCGAGTTTCTCAAAAACTACAAGGTCTTTTTGAAAAATTCTTTTTGTGACTTTTACCCGCTATTCTGCTTAGCACATGTAGAAATTTTGGTAGCAATAGCATGTATAGGGGCTTTGCTGTTGACCTCTAAAGTCGAAACAAAATTATGCAAAATTTTGCGAAAATTATGCAAACTTTTTAAATACTACTATTACATACGAAATTAATAACGATTTTGTCTAATATTTCGCATTACAACTACGATGCGTAATTGCGACTGTAGTGGAAACAGGCGCTAAACAGCCACACCCAGAAATCTGGACGCAGAAAAACTGATGCATCAGTGTTTCTGCATCCAGCATTCTGGGTGTGGCTGTTTAGCGCCTGTTTCTACTACATGCGAATTCTGGATGCAGAAAAAACTGATTCCAATTAAAGCCTATGGGGCTGTTTCCGCTAAACCCGATTTGCAGATCTCTGCATCGTACATCTGTTTTCCCATACAATCCCATACAATGAACCAACATTTTTCTGCATCAGAAAAATTGCGTTTAGTGGAAACAGGCCCTTACCCCATCCATGGTGGCCTGGGGGGGGGGGGGGAATAGTAACGAACGCCGCCGGGACTTTTGCAGGAGCAAGGGGAGCCGTATATCGGCTTTAGCCTGCACCCAAATCTCCCGGCGGCTTAATTATAGACACACGCTGGAGTCATGTGACCAAATACTTGGTGTGAGGTTTATAATTGGTTAATATTGATTTATTATATATTGGTTCATGTTCTGTACACCCCCAATAAAGAAAGGGCTGCAGCCTATAAAGGGCAGATAAGCGCGTGGGTTTCTGTAATGATGGTAGAAGTTAGGTGCAGTTATTTGCATTATGAAGTGTACACATGCATTCCCGTGATTAGTAACAACTCTGAATGATCATTGTAGAGCTCCTCTGTGTATCTATAGCTCACTGGCTGCATCTGACTGGCTCTACTACATGCCCCAGAGCTGCCCATCAGTTACTGGCCTCCCTATTGCCACCAATCAGTGTCCGATGTGCCCATCTGTACAGCACAATACCAGAGCAGAGGCGTAGTTATGGGGGGGGCAAGGGGGAACACATGAACCAGGCGCTGCTCTGTAAGGGCACTCAGCACGCCCGCTGCACCCACATGTGTGTGAGAGGTGGCTCGCTGGCTGCCCGAGGTGCCCCTGCTTCTCCCCCTCCCTCTGCAGAGGAGCGCAGAAATATTACAGCAGCACAAAAAGCAGGCACATCTGTCTATATAAATAGGAGAAGGGGGCACATTTGTCCATCTGTCTCCACCCAGGATCACGCCCACATTCTGATGCGTGGCCACACCCATTTTGTCTGGGTGTGGCGCAAAAATTGTATTTGCCCCGGGCGCTGAAAACCCTAGCTACGCCTCTGTACCAGAGCTGCCAGTCTGCTGGACACGTCTCTGGCACAGTATCCTGGTGATCTCAGCACCGGCTGCGGCAAATTAATTACATTTGTTCCCAGCAGTCGCTGTCAGTTGCTAATGTGGACCTGAACCCTTGCACAGGACAGAAGGAAAACAGAGAAACGCACCCTGTATGTATTTATAAAGTTTAGCCTGTCTAATTCCCCTTCATCTGTGTCTAATCAAAAGTTGTAATTTGATCTCTCAGCTGTGTCAGCTGACTGCCTCGGCAGAGCAGCTAATTTGTAAACACAGGATGTTAACCCCATTGTCTGCTTCCATGAAAGCAGGAAGTAGACACACTGCACATTTATTGCAGGATTTGTATCAAGCTTATCTCTTTGGCCCGGTGCACACCAAAACCCGCTAGCAGATCCGCAAAATGCTAGCAGATTTTGAAACGCTTTTTCTTCTTTTTCTGTAGCGTTTCAGCTATCGTTTTGCGGTTTTGTTAAGCGTTTTTGGTGTAGTAGATTTCAGATATTGTTACAGTAAAGCTGTTACTGAACAGCTTCTGTAACAAAACCGCCTGGCAAAACCGCTCTGAACTGGCGTTTTTCAGAGCGGTTTGCGGTTTTCCTATTCTTAACATTGAGGCAGAAACGCCTCCGCAATCCAAAAAATGCCTCACCTCGGGAGTATGCGTTTCTGCAAAACGCCTCCCGCTCTGGTGTGCACCAGCCCATTGAAATACATTACCCAAGCGTATCCGCAGCCGCAAGTGGATCGCAAAACGCAGCCGAACCGCTCTGGTGTGCACTAGGCCTTAGAGCAGAGAGGACGTTCTGCGTTCAGATCCGCTGTAAATTCTGCCAGTCACTAACGGGTCAATCCACCCAGGAGTGTGCAGCGCGCTGATACAGCCCCCAGTGCAATGTCGTGATATCACCCAGGCTAATAAAAGCCAGCACATGATTTACGTCATTGTTCCTCCAGCATGTAAGTGATGGTGACAAGCTGAAGGGTGCTAATGACAAACACCAGGCAGATCGCCCGCGCAGCCACCATCACTGGGCGATGCTGATATGGTGCTGTGACATTGTGACTCAGAGGGACGTCAGTGGGGTCTGATGGGAAGTGAGGGGGGGGGGGAGGGGCCCATTGCGGAGGGATGAGGACACCGGCAGGCAGAGGCCCAGCAGGCAATATACTACCCTCCTCATTACAGGAGAACTCCGATCTGCCTTCTGGAGAAAACAAACAACACAGATGTTATCAATGGCTTGCAGAACTACAACTCCAAGCATGCTTACACTTCCTGGCCATTTCAGCCAAAGCCTGGCAGCAGCCAATGGCAGTTTTGATTTGCAAGTTTTGCATTAAGGAGGGAGGGGGACAGAGATCAGCTTTAATTAATTCCATTTTATCACTTTTCCTTTAGGGCCATTCACACTAGAGCGTTTTGCCGCGATTTCGGCAAAACGCTCAAACGCTAGCGCTTTTTAAAAGTGCTAGTGTAATAAAACCCTATGGGCCCGTTCTTACTTGGGTGATTTGCGCTAATCGCCGCAAATCGACCAAAAATGCGAAACGCAAACGTGTCGCCTGCACCATTATCAGGCGATTTCCCGTTGATGGCGTTTCAGTGCTATAGAAGCGCTAAACGCGATCGCGGCAAAATGGCCGCACTGTTTAGTGATTTTTCCGCGTGAAATCGTGGAAAAATCACTCCTGCAAAACGCCGGAAGAAATCTCCGGCGTTTTGCCTTTCTAAGTGTCAATGGGGCTTAAAAGTGGACCTGAACTCTTGCACAGGACAGAAGGAAACCATAGAGAAATAGACCCTGTATGTGTTTAGAGAGTTTAGCCTGTCTAATTCCCCCTCATCTGTGACTAATCACAAGTTGTAATTTGATCTCTCAGCTGTGTCAGCTCAGGTATCCCCTCTGCCACTGCAGAGCAGCTCATTTGTAAACACAGGATGTTAACAATATGTCTGCTTCCATGAAAGCAGGAAGTAGACACACTGCAGATTTATTGCAGGATTTGTATCAGCTGTAACAAAGAAACGTTTTTATTTAAAGGTTATGTTGTTGCGTATCTTTTAGAGCAGAGAGGAAGTCCTGAGTTCAGGTCCACTTAAAAAAAACAAAAAAAAAAAACAGATGAGGATGTTGCTGCAACCATCAGACTGGCTGCCAAATCCATCACAGTCATTTTGTGCATTAACGGTTTATAGTCTGTGGACCTCTGAGATGAATCGTTGAAGCGTTAAAAAAAAACAAAAACGACATTCTTCCAAAGTTATCTGCTAAGTTTTATATTTCTCCAAATCTCTCTTCGGCCAGCTGTGTAACTCGGATGCTGTATGAAGGATAACCGGGGAAACCAATTCTTCGATTAAAAGCCGGCCTGAACTCAGACTTCCTCTCTGATCTAAAAGATAAGCAGCAGCATAATAACGTTCAAAGAAAAAACCCCATAGACTTTCATTGCCATAAGCCGCATCTACACGATACGATTCTTTGTGCGATTCGATTACAATTCTATTTACGATCAGATTAAATCCAACATGTCTTTTGGCTTTCGATTCGATTCGATTCAATTCGATTTGCTATTGCAAAAGTATGGCAAATTGAATTGAATCGAATCCCGGACATGTCGGATTTAATCGGATCGCAAATAGAATCGTACCGTGTAGATTGGGCCATAGTGTTAGGCTGCTGCAAAATGCTGAACTGCACCTCACTGCACCCCCAAAGAAAAACATTTCTTTGTTACAGCTGATAGAAATCCTGCAATAAATCTGCAGAGTGTCTACTTCCTGCTTTCATGGAAGCAGACATAGGGTTAACGTCCTGTGTTTACAGGAGATTCCTGGCAGAGGAGATTCCGGAGCTGATACAGCTGAGAGATCAAATTACAACTTGTGCTTAGTCACAGATGAGGGGGAAATAGACAGGCTAAACTCTCTAAATACATACAGGGTGCATTCCTCGATGTTTCCCTTCTGTCCTGTGCAAGAGTTCAGCTCCACTTTAAGAATCTTCTGATTAGTCATGTTCCTCAAACTCGGTTTCTATCTCCGGAGTTTGTTTTTCGGAGATTATTTAGAGCCCCTCTAAGTGGTGAGCGCAATCTGCAGACGTTTGTGACGTGTATGAAGCAATAGGAAGCTCGCTATGTCAATATTTATAACCACAGCCGGGGGGCGATGTGCTCCCTCCCTGTCTAACCACCTTCATCCCACTCACAGGGTCATTTCCAGACTGACGCGTCACACGTGTATAGGTCCAGCCGTGTGACTTCAGTCTGTGCTGCTCAGTCCTCCTTATAGGGGGCATCCGGGGAAATCCTACAAGTCAACGGCCTGCACTGCGCAGAAGTTCTCTAACGTGACGCAACTTCTGCGGCAACCGGAGGCGATCGGAATTCATGTAAGTTGATGGTAACGCGTATTTTAAAATAACCATTGCAAGTTTTACGCGTTGCGCATGAGCAGAAGCATATTTTAGCAATATGCTTCCGAGCATGTCATCGCTTCGCCAACAGGAAGTGAGCACTACTTCCTGCTTGGCCAGATGCCAGGCGGGGATTACCGCCTACTAACACGGTAATCCCTTAAAGCCAGTTTTTGGCGATGCGGTGCAGTGCGGCCCCCGCTAACTCCAATCTGTAGTGTGAAACCAGCCTGAGACAAGGGTCACACTTGAGCAACTCCGCAGTGTATTGCTGCATGCAAAAAACGCACACGGAATCGCCTATAACGATAGTCGACGGCGCCTGTGCGTTTTCCGGAGGCATATGCGATTCTGCATTGCGTTGAAAAAAAATGCAACCTGCACTACTTTCACCGCACAACGCATGCGGTTTTACTTTGAAATCAATGGATACTAAGATAAAAAAACCTCTCAAGTTAAAACGATTTGCAAAACGCACAATTGTGCAGCAAAACGTTTGCGCGGCATTGTCTGCGATGGTCTGCGAGTGTAATCCCTCTCTTATTTAGACGTGTAAAGCTGGCCATACATCTACAGATCTTGCGGCCCGATCGACCATTCTATTTGATAAAATTATGAGATCGGACTGCCCAATCAATGTCCGCCTGATCGATGTTTTGATCCGAAATCAGTTAATAAGCATCGATCGGACATGCTGGAAAATCTTGGTCGCAGGTGGTCGATCGGGTGCACTACAGTAATATCGTGATCACCAGCGTACGTGACAGTTCCCCGCTCGCTGTCCCCCCAAATGTAAGAAGTCTAGTCTACGTTCACAGCGTTGTGTGGCGGTGCAGCACAACGGCTGCTTTGTAACGCGACTTGCCGCACTGCGATGCACCACCTGTGCAGTGGGTGTGTTGCAGTATAACTGCGAGCAGTATGGGTAACAGTGACAGTGAAGCATGCTTTTCATTGACTGTATGCTTCACTATATGCAACGCAACACGCAGATAACATTCAGCACACTTTCCTGGTCCATTGCTGCCGCAGGGAATGCAGTACAATGACCACTGTGAGCCTAGCCTTAGTGGTAGGCAGTTATGGGGTTAACCAGTTTGACATTTTTATTGACACCACTGCCTACGTGCCAAATAATATGTCACAATGTCAATACTGATGTCAGCATACCAGAGCACACGACCTTTTGTAAGAACGCAGCACCTGGCCTTTCTTCCAAGTCCAGCAATGTGGCGTGTCTGCGAACCAGGAAATTTGTGATGGTAAATGTTACAGAAAAGATGCAATCGCCATATTAACTACTTGCCGACCGCTCCATGCCAGTTGGCGTGACCAGCGCTGCACCCACAGGACCCACTCCACGCCGATTGGCGTGAATGACTAGGATTGATTTCGCCGCTCGGAGACTATTAGACGGCAAAAACATTGTACAGCGTTACAATCTACAGCAGCACTGTACTGGGGACAGCCGTGTGACTTGCTGATTGGCTGGCGGGGGGAGGGTGGGATATAAAATAAATATAAAAAAGGTAAAATTTATTCAAAAATTAATAAAAATAAAAAAAACAAAAAAAAAATACAAAATTAAAAACAAACCAGCAACTGGGGAGCGAGAGCTTTGTTGGTGGGGACAAAAAGGAGGGGGGGGGGGGGGGGGGGGGGAAATCACTTGTGTGCTGTGCAGTGCGGCCCTGCAGCTTGGCCTTAAAGCTGCAGTGGCCCAATTAGTAAAAAAGGGCCTGGTCACTAGGAGGGTTTAACACTGCGGTCCTCTAGTGGTTAAAGAGGAACTGTAGAGAAAATAACATCATGAATAAAATACCTTATTTTTTACAATATTCATTTATAGATTATTTAGTCAGTGTTTGTCCATTGTAAAATCTTTCCTCTCCCTGATTTACATTCTGACATTTATCACATGGTGACATTTTTAGTCCTGCCAGGTAATCTGTACGGAATGTTAGTTTACTGAGAGAGAGTTTTATGCACAAAGGGAGATATTGCTTTCTTGGCAGTTGGAAAAAGCCATTATTTCCCACAATGCAACGAGGTTCACAGACAGGAAACTGACAGGACCATGGCCATGACATCACACTGTGGGAGGGGTTTCAACACAATATCAGCCTCACAGACCCCCTTGCAGATCTATTTGAGAAAAGGGAAACATTTGTCGTGTAAAAGGGGGTATCAGCTACTGGTTAGAGTTCCTCCTTAAACTCCGGGCACACCCCTTATTACTTTATTAGGAGCTATATTTGGAGTGGTGAGGTTAGTGTGAGCAGCCAGAGGTGTGAAGGGAGGGTCAGGGACCTGCCTCATGCCTCCTCTGTGCACAGATCTCACACCTCTCCTTAGGATTACAGCCTGGGTCTCAGCATGCGGAGCTGGGATTGGGAGGGGTCTTATAGGTGTGAAGGGAGGGTCAGGGACCTGCCTCATGCCTCCTCTGTGCACAGATCTCACACCTCAGGATTACAGCCTGGGTCTCAGCATGCAGAGCTGGGATTGGGAGGGGTCTTAGAGGTGTGAAGTCACATGTACAGTGATCTAGCAGGCAATAATGTGTGTAGACACCTGACACTGCTGCGTTATACTGAGGAGTCATCGCCTGCCAGATAGCAATCAGCTGCACAAGATCGCAGATTACTGGAAGCATAACAAAAAAACGTTTCCTGGAATTATAGCTAAAAAACAAACAGGCCTGTGTAGGCACAACTAGCAAGGCCCATGCACTCTACAGTTCTGATTTAAAGAGAACCTGCACTGAAAATAAAAAGTCAACATAATACACAGGTCATACTTACCTACCGTGTAGTCTACTCCTCAATCTCTTTCTCCTCTCCTGCATCTTGTTTGCCCACTGTGATCAATGGAATTCTCCATCCTCCATTTAAAAAATGGACGTTACCCCATAACAGCTTCCTGGTCAGCACACTGTTAAACTGTAATATCGGCCGCATAGGGAAACATGGACATTACCTTGCACATCAGTTGTCCTTTCAGTTATAAAGCCCTATTTACACTATACAATTTTTTTGTCCGATTCGATTCAATTTGAATCAATTCATTGATTCGATTCAATCTGACATGTCCGATCGGGATTCGATTTGATTCAATTTGCCATTGTTTTGCAATAGCAAATTGAATCGAATCTTGATTGGACATGTCAGATTGAATCGAATCGGACAAAAAATTGCATGGTTTAGATGGGGCTTAAAGGATACCTGAAGTGACATGTGACATAATGAGATAGACATGTGTATGTACAGTGCCCAGCACACACATAACTAGGATGTGTTCCTTTTTTTCCTTTCTCTATCTGGAAGAGTTAAACATCAGGTATGTAAGTGGCTGACTCAGTCCTGACTCAGACAGGAAGTGACTACAGTGTGACCCTCACTGATAAGAAATTCCAACTCTAAACCACTTTCCTAGCAGAAAATGGCTTCTGAGAGCAAGAAAGAGGTAAAAAATGGTCAATAGTTCATAGATTTTAGCTCTGGCATACTTCAATGAATGTATCATTGAGCAAAAACAATAAAACAGTTAAACCTTAAAAAGTAGATTTAAACATGATATAAAACTGTGGAAGATCTTAAAAAGTCATTTTTAGGAGAAGGAAGATGGATGCAATTGTTTATTTTATTTATTTTCACCTTGGGTGTCCTTTAACTGAGAGCAACCGATATATTTCAGATCTGACAAATGGTGAGCTTCTGAGAGGAATTGATGGTGAGGCAAGTATGTAGTATTTAATTGCAGGTACATCATGTGTTTATTTTAAATAATTTTACTCAGTTCAGGTTCCCTTTAAATGAGGCAGAGGATCAGCAGGACTGCCAGGTAACTGGTATTGCTTAAAAGGATCTAAATATGGCAGCCTCCATACCCCCTCTCCCTTCAGGTTCCCTTAAACCTTGTAAAACAAGTAATGTCGGTTATTGGTGTCAGACCAGAGGAGAGAGGATCAGCAATCTGCGCATGATAATTTCTCGCCATCATGAGAACAGTGTATGATAATAACAGGCTACAAGGTAAGCAGTACTGTCCTAGTTCCCAGAAACACAGAAAGGAATCCGTCACACTGGGAATAGCAAATCGCGATTGTGATCACGTTTGCATTGTGGTGTTTGGCAAATTATCGCTGGGAAAATGCTCCATGTAGCAGGTTGCGATCGTCAGAAATTGCAAGCATGCCACAGTCACTGCAGTGAGAGTAATGCCATAGGATTACTTGCGCAGCAGCGCTTTGCTGAACGCTGGCGATTTTGCAGCATTGGGTGGAAATCTGTGTGTGTGTGACCAGCTTTAGAATAGGATTATGCCCGATGCCATGCGAGCCGTTCCTGTGAGAATCTTCTTCTCATAGCAGCAGCAGCGGTAATACAGGATTCAGGGCATCGCTAGTCTCTGTGGCGTCCTGCATTCTAATGCCATGTGTTCAGCACACACAATGTACCCCTCCGGGGTGTGCCAAGTGTGCAGCAAGTGCCAGCTTCAGTCATTCAGAGAACCGGCACCCTCCAGGAAATGGACTGCAGGTACCAGCCGTTTACTGGGCTAGATCGCACTTTTATTTATAAAGGGGGCAATCAGCTAAAGCAATGAGCACCTTTAGGCCTCATTCACACCTAAAAACACAAACGTTTTTGTCTTTTTCCCCCCTCCCGGCGCTCCACTGCGCGCTGCGTTTTTGGAAAAAGCACTTTTCTAATCGCTTTGGCAGAGCGGTTTTGAGATTCACTCCCTGATGCAAGTCAGGAAGTGAATTCTTTGACCCGGAAAATAATAAATACACTGTATTTATTCTAAAAACCGCGTATGCAATCGCTGCATAAATCTGTTATGTGAGCGTTTAGCGCTCTTCCTATACCTTCCATTATACAAAAATGGCCCCGAAAATGGTAAAGCACCGCTTTGCTGAACGCACAGCGCACAAACCACGCCGATATGAACCTTCTCATAGACATTCATTGCACAAGCGTTTTGGGGCGATTTAAAAAAAGGTAGAAAAAAAGGCGCCAAAACCACCACTACAGTAAAACCCCTTTATAATAAACTCCAACGGACCAGGCAAAGTCGTTTACTGTGTCCAAAGTTTACTATATCAGAAATTTTCATATTCAGACACATTAAGTATAATGCACTGACAGTGAAGAACAGTACAGTACAGTCAATCAACTAAGCTGCAGATATTGCATAGCAGTGCAGTCATGCACAAGCAAGTCACAGATGACAGGCAATGCCCTCAGTGATCCGGCAGCAACTTGCACAGGAAGCTTAGGTCACACCAGTTAATGCAGGTACAGTACTGATAGTGTTCTCCTCTGTCCACATATCTGTGCACCCTGGACAATACTGTAGAATTGCAGCCATGCACAAGCAAGTCACAGATGACAGGCAGTTCCCTCAGCGCTCCTCTTTTTCAATACATTTCAAGTCTCTTACCCATAAACACCCTGAATGATTACTATAGGTAGCATAGAGGAGTAGGAGTACTGTCTGATGCAGTTCAGTAGAGAGCCGCTTTAATTTAATATCAGACAAATCCCGCCTTCTCCAGATGCCTCTGCTCACACCACGGACAGGCCAGTCAATCAAGGACAGAATCTCTGATCAGTACCTCGGCAGCCAGGTCAGAATCAGAGCCCTGAATAATGATCAGACGTCTCTGTGGTCCGGAATAATAAAGCTCAGCGTTTCCTGGACTCTCACCGGACACAAACGATGTACTGTGATACTAAATCTGGCCTTCTCCAGCACTTCAGGTGCCACCAAACGGCCTCTTGTGGGAAACTTCCTGTCCCCAGGCCCTGGCAAACCAATGCTTTAACATTTCACATTCACGGGGGCTTCATCTGAGCAGAACTGAATAGTCTAAGGCCGAGCTTTTCCTTGGCAAGAGTTAACTCACTGTAAGAGCTCGAGAACGTGAAGACTGAATAATTCTACTTTGTGAGCATCTAATGTTGTCTGAGCAAAGTTTAACACGATCCTAATCCCCGCCTACAGAGACAAATGGGAACGTTGAGGAGAGGGTAAAAGACTTAAGGTTACTTAATGCGGAATGTCGGGAAGCAATCTAAACATACACTGATCAACCACAACATGAAAACCACTGGCAGGTGAGGTGAATACGACTGAATACCGCATTACATAATGGCACCTGTCAACGTGTGAGATTACACACACAGCAACTGAAGAGCATGAGTTCCATGCTCTCTACCTCCTCATGGTGGGACCTGGGCAACATCAATGTAAAGGACTGCCTGTTGGGGTGAAGTATGTTGGGGACTTTGTTGACCATGAACCACTATGGTAGCCATGAAGGCCCGACAGGAACCCCAAACATGATGGCTAAAGTGACGTGAAGCTTGTTGAGTTACTGGTCTCCCATCAGAAGCCTCCTTGGATGGCGGCACAAGGCACCCTGGCTAGACATAGCAAGTACTGGGGTAACCCACGGAAGACCAAATACTAGCACTGCTGCCTTGCGGTGGAAGTTGAATTCCAAACGCTAAGGGAAAGAACCGTGACAGAAAACCAGTGTGCTTGGAAGCTTTAGGTGGCAAGATCGGGTGCTGAAGGCTAATAAGGTACTACACACCTCACATCAAATTATTACTGAGACTGACTGAACAGTCGGTTCTTGAAGGTGCTGTGTTGGGAGCAGGACAAATGGGCTAGCATATGAGGAGGACCAAACGGTGATGACTGGACCAGAGCCTCTGTAAGGACCGGTTTCACACCATGCAAGTGTGTGTAGTTTTCCACACCGAATAAACGCATTAAAATGCATGGCCATGAAAAGCAACAGGCCGTTTTCCATACAATACTTTTTCTATGCAAATCAGATGTTTGACTGATTAGTCAAATGTAATTTTCAGGTATGTGATCCAGCTACTGCAGCCAAAGAGATCAGCAGGTACTATTTAAAAGGTAAGTATGGCAACCTCCGTATTCACCTCACTTTATGTTTCCTTTAAAGTGATGAACCCAAGGCAGTGCGGGAAGGGGGGCAGATGGGACATGGAGGAATGTTCCCTGGTTCACCCCCACGCTATCATCCCCCAAAATTGCCGACATGGAGCTTGTCTGCAATCTTGAGGGGAAGGGGTGTCCTGCAAAACGCCCACTGGGGGCGTTCCTAACACCCCTTCTTCAGCTCTAATAGAGCAGCTTTGCCCCTCCCTCATCGCTCCCCCGCCTCTCTGCTCGATAGTGAAAGGAATTGCTGGCCACAGGACCGGTGGAGAGTGGTGGGATTGAGACTACCTGATCCGACTAGCCCCTTGGATTAGGTAGCATAGGTTCTCTTTTTACAAAGTTGCCCACCTTGGATCCCCTTTAAGTTGGCCGAACATGAATGGATTTTTTCCCCGCAGATTCGAACTCTCTGATCAAATCTGCAGCCCAATGAGCCACAATCGTCATTTCAAGCAATTTGAAAAATCTAAATTACAATTGGCTGGGAGGGAACATATGGGACAGAGTCACGCTGCTCTATGTGATAGATTCTCAATAGATTTCATGATGAAATGAATTGAAAATCTGTATGCCAGATCAGAGAGGGATTCATCTGTTTGGGTGGCAATCTATGGGCTTGATTTACTAATCCGTGATAACACAAATATTACACCTTATTAGAGTTATCACGTTATCCAAAGTTATCACAAGTTATTAAAGTTAACACGCCTTATCAGAGTAGCACGGTGAGCACTACAAACGTATGCCTGCTAATGGGCAATGGCACTCGCCCTGCCCCGAGCCCCTGCGGGTTCCTAGCACTCACTATGCTACTCTGATAAGGGGCTTGATTCACATAAGTGTGATAACTATCACGGCCGCGCTATGCATTTAGCGCTAGTTTGCCACGATTTTCGCGTGTACATTTTTTTGCGTGCAAATGTTCGCAGTGGCATGCAAATGTTCGCATTCACACTAACTCAAATTTTAGCGCGTGTTAACCTTCGCGTTTGCACGAATTCGATGGTTAATGCGTGCTAAAATTCACGTTAGCGTGTGAACGCAAAAATTTGCACGCTAAGAAAAAAAATGTACACGCGAAAATCGCATAGCGCATCCGTGATAACCGTTATCACACTTTAGTGAATGAAATCCCTTATCAGAGTAGCATAGTGAGCGCTAGGAACCTGCAGGGGCTCAGGGCAGGACGAGTGCCATTGCCAATTAGCAGGCATAAGTTCATAGCGCTCGCTATGCTACTCTGATAAGGCATGTTAAATTTTATATCGTGTAATAACTTTGGATAACGTGATAACTTTGATAAAGTGTGATATTTGTCTTATCACGGTTTAGTGAATCATGCCCTATGTGTGTATGGCCACCTTAACAGCAAGATACCGGAGGAGGAACAGAAAAGCTCAATCACTGTGCAGTAAGTAACCGCTGATGTAAGTATAACATGCTGACATCATTTATTTCCATAATTCCAAGCTATATATTGAATACGATGTTTGACATATTCACCCAAGCTGCCAACAACATTGTTTCATAATATGAGTTACTCGTTCCCTCACTCTGCCTCCTCTGCTGTTACCAGTGGCGTCTCTAGAGGGGTGCAGTAGGTGCGCACCGCCCCAGGTGTCACTAAGCAAATATAGACCAGGCTAGTCTGATGTACTTCTCCCTCCTGCCTTTCTCTCCTCTTGCTGCTCCATGCTGATGTGATTACAGAGTTCAGAGGCCACCTGGGCCACGTGATGATCACCTTAACATCCCCCTATTCACCCCTAAGAAAAGATGTCCCATCCAACCACCCACCCCCAATAGCAAGTGTGCCCAGCATGGTACGCCTCCCTCACCCCACCCCCTACAGCAAAGTGTGGCCAGTATAACAATCCCCAACTCTCTACTCCTATAGCAAATAGGTTCAGTATCACACCTTCCAAACCCCATTCTCAACAAATGTCAGTAACAAGCAATGTTACTACAAAAAAAGTATTATTTTTGTTTAGCCGGGTGAGGTTGGAGGTTCTTGGGGTGAGAAAGAGGTTAGGCCATAAGTTGCACCGGGTGACACTAACCCTAGTGACGCCTATGGCTGTTACCTCAGATGGTACAGACTCTCCCACAACATGGAGGTGGGGTATTGTGGTGAGCATATATCTGGCCTGTAGATGGTGCTGTTCTAATAGCATTTACTGCCTAAGATTATCTAGACTGTTGTGGGTTGTTGGTTTCTGTTCTGCCTGGCTGGAGACATGGAGAAAAGCCACTGTTTATATAGAGAGCTGCTGAATCTTGTAAATAAACCTAGTTTCAGATATCCTGCCTCCATGACTACTGAACACAACAAATTGACAACGAGGATGGTTCTTCTGGCCTTACAACAACCTCCCTCTTTTCCTCCACACCCGGATGATCCTATAATGCACTTCACTGCTTGGATTTGGAGGTTTGAGAATTATATACTTGCTGCAAACGAGAAGGTCTTACTTGATGCTAGAAAGTACAGAGGTATTTCGGTGGCCTTACCTGAGTATGAGCGCTCTCTGTACTGCTGGTCTCCTCCTCGTCCGTGCTGTCCGTCACTCTCCCTCCCTCGGAGGACGTGGAATCCCCCTCCAGTTCCTCCACGGAAGCCACCCACACACCTTCTTCCTTACGCTCAGGGGACATGGATTTAGCTTTGCGATTGGATGATTCCAGGCGAAGAGGAAGCTCTGGCTGCCCCAGGAAGGTCCCTGGACGTCCGACCACCATGGGTCACCAAGGCATACACCCTGTGGGAGAAGAAAACATGGCCGTTAGAATTACACATGACCTAGGAGTCACTCAGAAGGACCTCAGTGTCGTACCTACACAATACACCTCTACGGTGCTCACACCAAGCCCGGCCAGAATATAGCAATGGCCACAGTGCATGATGGAGGACTGGACAATAGTGTGGCTGGGTGAGTACTTCTATGTGGTGAAGGGGGGGGGGGGGGGTGTAGAATAGTGCTGCTGGCACAATAAATGCTGTTTGCAAAAGGGTGCTACACACCTCCACCAGTAGCTCTCTCTGCTGTCAATTGGTGGCCTTCATTAATACCTGGATCACAAGGGAGATATGGTTGTGAAGTCAGCAATGGTGATGTCTAGGAGAACTCAAGGAGAAGCATGTGATCAGTCTGGTCAGGTGATAGACATGTAAGTCTCTGAATAGCCATGTCAAGGAGAACCCGTAGAGAAGCATGTGGTTTGTTTGATCAGCATAGATTTGCAAAGCTCTGATTTGCTGTGATCCTGCTTTAGCACATGATCATGGCTAGCAAATCAGAGACTTGCATATCTATCACCTGACCAAACTGATCACATGGTCATGACTTTTGGACATGACCTTCACTAGAAGTCATCTATCAACCATTCGAGAACCCAAAAGTTATGCTCAAGTGATAGCGGGCCCTGCAGAATGAGGATAGCAGCAGCAGAGGACTCTATGTGGACACATAGGTGTGATCTGCTCCTCTACACATCGCATGGCTTCCTGGAGGGCGTAGAAGGAGGGGTGATACAGAACATCAGATGGCAACAAGCAGGCTATTATATTGTATGTTGGCATTCAGTCAGTTCTCTATCTAAACAAAAGGAAAAACAATATAATATGCCAACCAAAACAAATACCACCAGGGCTGTTTTTATTACATAACCCAAAAACAAAACAAGACGAGCGGGAGACACATGGTTTTGAAAAGATGTAGGACAGGGGCAGCGACACCTACTGGTGGAATAATGCACTTCTACAACCTTAAAGAGTTGCTGTCAGCCAAACGATCTCAGAAAAAACCTGACATATATAAATAGATAAATACTTGCTCTACTTACATATGTATTGCACTGTCCACATTTTGATTTTAGTTATTTTTCTACAGTATTTTTCTTAGCATTTCCCATTTTAACTGTGGCTATTTTGAAGCCAATTCTGATGTCATTTCCTCCCTTACTCTCCTCTGCCTGATTGTGTATGCATCGCCCGCCCTCCACTATAGAAAGTGCATTGTCTCAGCATGAGAAATATTGGCCAATCAGAGAGGAACAGAGGTGTGGGAGGGGAAAACAGGAGGGAAAGAGGCTGCAGCCAGTCAGGCTGCATTAGTTATGTCTGAGGGGAAGTAGAGAAGCAAATAAGGACAACCCAGCATGCCCTGCAACTTCCTTTTTGTGTACCAAATAAGAGTCAGGTAAACTGGGGAATGATCATTTATCAACAAGAAAAGTAATTGTGATTTAAAGTTTTGGATTGCCTGGCTAGCATCCTTATTACTTGTTTACCAGATAAAAATAAAGAATTGATTTTTTATTTCTATGCTCGACAGTTACACTTTAAAAAACTGAATAAATTAACCTTCCATGATGCAATATATCTGGGGGGGGGGGGAGGTCTCATGTAGTCACATCATCACACTCGGGTACAAAACCACACACACTTAGCTATGAAGAGGGAAGCATCTGGATCAAATAAAGGCGTCCTCCGGTTCACCATTGCTGCCTGCAGACCACCTAAAGATTTCTGACAAGGGCTTGTCAGTAATCTGATCGGGGTCTGACTCCTCCTGAATCACAAGCGTTGGCGTACTGCGCCTGCATGAATACGGGTGCGGCTGTAAGCCCGAGTTACCCATGCACGAGTGGCTCTGCGCAGGTGGGGCCATGCTGAAGCGGCTGCAACACGCCCGAGCTTGTGTCAGAAGAGGAGCTCGGCCCCAAACAGCTGGAGGGTTGGCGAGCGGCAACAGGGGCCCGGAGGACGCCAAGGAAAGCCTCCCGCTCCTTAGGTAAGTATGGGTTTCTGAACTGGTGCTACGGCTCAGGTTTTTTTTTTAACACGTCTATTTATGACAGCTTTCTATGTCCCTTTCCCAGGCCGTGCAGAGTGTAGGCAGCGGAGCTTACACTCACCTGTGACCTGTCTGCCTGTGCATATCTTCTCTACTCTCCAAAGACACCGGTGCTCCGCCCTGTCTCTTCCCTCCTGTGTCACATCACAACCGCCAGAGGCACCAAAGCATGTACCTTGCATGGCCACTAGAGGCCTCTATTGTTCATGGGAGAGAAGAGACAGGAAGGAGCACCTGGCAGTGGAGAGAAGACACAGGAAGTGCAAGGCAGAGAGGTGAGTATAAGCTCCACCCCCTACACTGTGCGTCGCTCAAAATCGAACGCCACTCCCAACCTGGTACCGGTTAAGTGATATCTTCCACCTGGTGTGCTCAACCAATGTGATTT
This sequence comes from Hyperolius riggenbachi, assembly GCF_040937935.1. Classification (NCBI taxonomy): domain Eukaryota; kingdom Metazoa; phylum Chordata; class Amphibia; order Anura; family Hyperoliidae; genus Hyperolius; species Hyperolius riggenbachi. The sequence goes on from NC_090651.1 coordinate 383,496,475, forward strand.
TGGGTTAAAAATTGATCAGGAATCGTTTGCCCCATTGAATTACAGCAGATTTGATGAAATGATCGGACGGCCAGATATCGACGTTAAAAAGAAAAGAAAATTGTCCAGTGTATGGCCACTACATTTTCCTAATCTGCCTAAAATGTGTGCACAGTATTGTACATCTGCACCCTTCTTTGTACATTTTGCCCAGAGTCCCCCCCCTACAGCTTTACTTGTCTCTCCCGGACTACATCTCCCAGCATGCACTGCGATGCACACGCATAGCTCCCAACTGTCCCTTTTTCGGAGGGACAGTCCCTCTTTGGGAGCCCTGTCCCTCTGTCCCTCTTTCCTCCTCATTTGTCCCTCTTTCAGGACTTTGTCCGCCTTTCTATATAAATATATTTATTTCTATACTAAAAATGTGTTTGATTGACTCTAAACTTTATTCCCATCCTTTAAATTGATATATTACTAATTTTAAAATGTTGTTATGAAGGAAAATGAATCAGGATGGAAAGGACCAGTGTGGTTTGAAATATAAAACAACATATTTTTCTTATAAAAGGTTTATGGTATGAGTGACTAGAGGCGTGGCCAGGGGTGTGCCAGGGGCGTGGCTTAAGTGTCCCTTTTTCTCATCTCAAAAAGTTGGGAGGTATGCACACGTGACCCCTCACCGGTAAATACGATAAGCTCTGGTTGGGAGAACAAGATGCTCCCCCCACAGTACACACCATTCCGAATCTCCCTTATAGGAACGTTTTCTTTTTTTTTTTTTTTTTTAAATGCAAAAACTCCATGCTGGTGTCCCTTTAAGCTGTAGGATATCTGTGTACGTTTCCCACAGTTCCTCTGCACGGCTCACTGGCAGCCCTGTCTGCCTCTGCTTTTCTCATAAACTGCACATATTTGTTTACGCAGCAGTTTTTTCTGCCTCCTTCTCTAAATACACTCCAGCCGCTCACCTCATTCTCATGGCTCGTATGTTTAAAAACACGGTGAGTCAGCCCCGCCAACGTGCTGCGAGCAAGACCGAAATCTGGCCAAAGATCAGGTCTTGTAATCCAAACATGGATGAGGGGTCTGCTGGTGCGGCTGTGATGGTGCAATATGCTGTCAGACCAGCAGGACTCCTTACCATGAGTCACCCACCCCCAGGACTGGCAGGACCTCAGCTGAGGGGACTGCTGGTGCGGCTGTGATGGTGCAATAAGCTGTCAGGCCAGCAGGACTCCTTACCATGAGTCACCCTCCCCCAGGACTGGCAGGACCTCAGCTAAGGGGTCTGCTGGTGCAGCTGTGACAGTGCAATAAGCTGTCAGACCAGCAGGACTCCATGTGTCACCCGCCCCCAGGACTGGCAGGACCTCAGCTGAGGGGTCTGCTGGTGCGGCTGTGATGGTGCAATAAGCTGTCAGACCAGCAGGACTCCATGTGTCACCCGCCCCCAGGACTGGCAGGACCTCAGCTGAGGGGTCTGCTGGTGCGGCTGTGATGGTGCAATAAGCTGTCAGACCAGCAGGACTCCTTACCATGAGTCACCCGCCCCCAGGACTGGCAGGACCTCAGCTGAGGGGTCTGCTGGTGCGGCTGTGATGGTGCAATAAGCTGTCAGGCCAGCAGGACTCCATGTGTCACCCGCCCCCAGGACTGGCAGGACCTCAGCTGAGGGGACTGCTGGTGCGGCTGTAATGGTGCAATAAGCTGTCAGACCAGCAGGACTCCTTACCATGAGTTACCCACCCCCAGGACTGGCAGGACCTCAGCTGAGGGGACTGCTGGTGCGGCTGTGATGGTGCAATAAGCTGTCAGGCCAGCAGGACTCCATGTGTCACCCGCCCCCAGGACTAGCAGGACCTCAGCTGAGGGGTCTGCTGGTGCGGCTGTGATGGTGCAATAAGCTGTCAGGCCAGCAGGACTCCATGTGTCACCCGCCCCCAGGACTGGCAGGACCTCAGCTGAGGGGTCTGCTGGTGCGGCTGTGATGGTGCAATAAGCTGTCAGGCCAGCAGGACTCCATGTGTCACCCGCCCCCAGACCTGGCAGGACCTCAGCTGAGGGGTCTGCTGGTGCGGCTGTGATGGTGCAATAAGCTGTCAGACCAGCAGGACTCCTTACCATGAGTCACCCGCCCCCAGGACTGGCAGGACCTCAGCTGAGGGGTCTGCTGGTGCGGCTGTGATGGTGCAATAAGCTGTCAGACCAGCAGGACTCCTTACCATGAGTCACCCGCCCCCAGGACTGGCAGGACCTCAGCTGAGGGGTCTGCTGGTGCGGCTGTGATGGTGCAATAAGCTGTCAGGCCAGCAGGACTCCATGTGTCACCCGCCCCCAGGACTGGCAGGACCTCAGCTGAGGGGACTGCTGGTGCGGCTGTAATGGTGCAATAAGCTGTCAGACCAGCAGGACTCCTTACCATGAGTTACCCACCCCCAGGACTGGCAGGACCTCAGCTGAGGGGACTGCTGGTGCGGCTGTGATGGTGCAATAAGCTGTCAGGCCAGCAGGACTCCATGTGTCACCCGCCCCCAGGACTGGCAGGACCTCAGCTGAGGGGTCTGCTGGTGCGGCTGTGATGGTGCAATAAGCTGTCAGGCCAGCAGGACTCCATGTGTCACCCGCCCCCAGGACTGGCAGGACCTCAGCTGAGGGGTCTGCTGGTGCGGCTGTGATGGTGCAATAAGCTGTCAGGCCAGCAGGACTCCATGTGTCACCCGCCCCCAGACCTGGCAGGACCTCAGCTGAGGGGTCTGCTGGTGCGGCTGTGATGGTGCAATAAGCTGTCAGACCAGCAGGACTCCTTACCACGAGTCACCCGCCCCCAGCACTGGCAGGACCTCAGCTGAGGGGACTGCTGGTGCGGCTGTGATGGTGCAATAAGCTGTCAGACCAGCAGGACTCCATATGTCACCCGCCCCCAGGACTGGCAGGACCTCAGCTGAGGGGACTGCTGGTGCGGCTGTGATGGTGCAATAAGCTGTCAGACCAGCAGGACTCCATATGTCACCCGCCCCCAGGACTGGCAGGACCTCAGCTGAGGGGACTGCTGGTGCGGCTGTGATGGTGCAATAAGCTGTCAGACCAGCAGGACTCCATGTGTCACCCACCCCCAGGAGTGGCAGGACCTCAGCTGAGGGGACTGCTGGTGCGGCTGTGATGGTGCAATAAGCTGTCAGACCAGCAGGACTCCATGTGTCACCCGCCCCCAGGACTGGCAGGACCTCAGCTGAGGGGACTGCTGGTGCGGCTGTGATGGTGCAATAAGCTGTCAGACCAGTAGAACTCCTTACCCTACCTCAGGACTGGCAGGACCTCAGCTGAGGGGACTGCTGGTGCGGCTGTGATGGTGCAATAAGCTGTCAGACCAGCAGGACTCCTTACCATGAGTCACCCGCCCCCAGGACTGGCAGGACCTCAGCTGAGGGGTCTGCTGGTGCGGCTGTGATGGTGCAATAAGCTGTCAGGCCAGCAGGACTCCATATGTCATCCGCCCCCAGGACTGGCAGGACCTCAGCTGAGGGGTCTGCTGGTGCGGCTGTGATGGTGCAATAAGCTGTCAGACCAGCAGGACTCCTTACCATGAGTCACCCGCCCCCAGGATTGGCAGGACCTCAGCTGAGGGGTCTGCTGGTGCGGCTGTGATGGTGCAATAAGCTGTCAGACCAGCAGGACTCCATGTGTCACCCGCCCTCAGGACTGGCAGGACCTCAGCTGAGGGGACTGCTGGTGCGGCTGTGATGGTGCAATAAGCTGTCAGACCAGCAGGACTCCTTACCATGAGTCACCCGCCCCCAGGACTGGCAGGACCTCAGCTGAGGGGACTGCTGGTGCGGCTGTGATGGTGCAATAAGCTGTCAGACCAGCAGGACTCCATGTGTCACCCGCCCTCAGGACTGGCAGGACCTCAGCTGAGGGGACTGCTGGTGCGGCTGTGATGGTGCAATAAGCTGTCAGGCCAGCAGGACTCCATATGTCACCCGCCCCCAGGACTGGCAGGACCTCAGCTGAGGGGTCTGCTGGTGCAGCTGTGATGGTGCAATAAGCTGTCAGACCAGCAGGACTCCATGTGTCACCCGCCCTCAGGACTGGCAGGACCTCAGCTGAGGGGACTGCTGGTGCGGCTGTGATGGTGCAATAAGCTGTCAGGCCAGCAGGACTCCATATGTCACCCGCCCCCAGGACTGGCAGGACCTCAGCTGAGGGGTCTGCTGGTGCGGCTGTGATGGTGCAATAAGCTGTCAGGCCAGCAGGACTCCATGTGTCACCCGCCCTCAGGACTGGCAGGACCTCAGCTGAGGGGACTGCTGGTGCGGCTGTGATGGTGCAATAAGCTGTGAGGCCAGCAGGACTCCATATGTCACCCGCCCCCAGGACTGGCAGGACCTCAGCTGAGGGGTCTGCTGGTGCGGCTGTGATGGTGCAATAAGCTGTCAGGCCAGCAGGACTCCATGTGTCACCCGCCCTCAGGACTGGCAGGACCTCAGCTGAGGGGACTGCTGGTGCGGCTGTGATGGTGCAATAAGCTGTCAGGCCAGCAGGACTCCATATGTCACCCGCCCCCAGGACTGGCAGGACCTCAGCTGAGGGGTCTGCTGGTGCAGCTGTAATGGTGCAATAAGCTGTCAGACCAGCAGGACTCCATGTGTCACCCGCCCTCAGGACTGGCAGGACCTCAGCTGAGGGGACTGCTGGTGCGGCTGTGATGGTGCAATAAGCTGTCAGGCCAGCAGGACTCCATATGTCACCCGCCCCTAGCACTGGCAGGACCTCAGCTGAGGGGACTGCTGGTGCAGCTGTGATGGTGCAATAAGCTGTCAGGCCAGCAGGACTCCATATGTCACCCGCCCCCAGCACTGGCAGGACCTCAGCTGAGGGGACTTTTGCTGACAGACATGGGGGGAAGGGGGGGGGGGGGAGAGAGAATGTCCTGCCAAGAGTAGATGGGAACTTCCAGAGTCACGGCAATGGCACGCCCGTACAATCCCACACTGTGGTTCTGGCAGCAGTGAAATCTTCAGGACTTTCCTTGTAATGATCACTAACAGAAAGTTGTGGTTTTAAGTTTCCTTAAACTTTCTTACTTCCCCATCTAATAGGAAACTAAACCGTTTGTGTGAGGAGTCAGAACTCTCCAGTGACGGCCATGCGAGCTTCACCATACATGGTCCAAAGATACAAAACCAAAACTCTTTGGACAGAGGACAACCACAGCTCGCACACATGCTGAGGACCAGGACCCACAGTAACTGGTTCAACTGCACTTTGGAATAGCCGGTGATCCAAATCGCTAGGCTGATTAAAGTTAAAGGAACACTCCAGCGAAAAAAGTAAGCAGTTAAAATCTGACAGGACCAACAGGGTTTGGAGTAGTCCATCTCCTCATGGGGGATTCTCAGGTTTTCTTTGTTTTCCCAAAATCTGAAGAAGCACAATGGATTGACTCTCTGCTACTCTCCATCTGTTATACTCCAGTCTCAGCCAGCAGGGTGCGCTGCAGGGAGACAGCAATAACAGCCAATCTCCGCCCACACAAGAGAAAGCAGAGACATGTACATCAGCATAAAAGTGCCACATAAAATATTAAGCAGTAAAACACCCCTGTGGCATCGTGTCATTGTGCCTGAAAGAAGAGGTGACAGCTGCGGAACGGCACTGGCGTCACCTGGCATAAGTGGCAGCAAAGCACCCCTGACAATACCGACACCTGGCAGGGACAATGCCCAGACCTCGGGCCTGGAAACCCACCAACAGTATCACAGACGCCCCTGGTCTGTACCTGGGCTTCATTATAGCAAATGTTACAAAAATAAAGGACATGGACTTTTGGTCATCTTTTTACACGTCCCACATATTTTTATATGCATTTCCAAATACTACCAGAATAATACCCCAAATCATATTGTCTTCCCATAATCCCCTGCTCCTAAACTCATCACCCACCCCATCACGACTGCCGAACCCCACCTTAAGCCGAAATTTGGGCGTCCGATAAATATCGGAGCCCAAATTTCCACTACCGCTAAAATACATTGGCTCCTAAGGCAACGCCCAATTAGTCCACTTGCCGCGTGCACCGAAATTTTCTGCTTGGAGCCTCGATAGCTCTGTCACTACAGTCTCCCTTTAGGCTGCTTACACACTAAGACGTTACAGGCGCACGTTAGTGCAGCCTGTAACGCAGCCCCACCACACAGTAATGAAAAATCAATCAGCCCATTCACACTGCCCATGTTGCGTTACATTGTAAGGCAGCACATCCGTTGAGTGCTGCATGCTGTGCGTTATGCGCGGCTAAGCCGCGTTAGACTGTTTGCACATGCTCAGTCATTTTGGGGAGGAGGGGAGAGCGGCCGGGCACATGGCTAATTAATATTCACTGCACTCAGTGATGTGCAGTGTTTACTTCCTGGAGCGGCCACTCTGTGCGGCGATTGGCCGGGCGGGACCACGTGATGCCGCATGCGTCCAAGAGTGCGCATCACGGACGCAAGAGTGAGCTGCACAACGCGGGCCACTCTGACGTCCACCTTAGAGAGCACCAGGCATTGCGTTAGGGGCACGTTATGCGACCTTAACGTCCCCTAAATGCAACGTCCTGGTGTGTAAGTAGCCTTAAAGTGGACCTGAACTCAGGACGTCCACTCTGCTCTAAGAGATGCAAAATAGCGTAATAATACGTTTTAAACAAAAAACATTTCTTTGTTACAGCTGATACAGATCCTGCAATAAATCCGCACAGTTTCTACTTCCTGGATTCATGGAAGCAAAAATATTGTTTACAGCCTGTGCTTTCAAATGAGCTTATCTGCCATCTCTGCCATGGCAGTTGTGTGACACAGGGGAGGGATCAGATTACAACTTGTGATTAGATACAAATGAGGGGGAATTAGACAGACTAAACTCTTTAAATACATACGGGGTGCATTTCTCTGTGTTTTCCTTCTGTTCTTTGCAAGAGTTCATGCTGTAACATGTACGAACAGAGGCGCCAAGCAGAGTAAAACAATGTTCTAAAAATGATAAAAAGAGGGAAGTCGAGGTGGACTTACCTCCCTCTGATAGTGGACATATACTCAAATGCAGAGTAAAAAATATACTATTTATTCACAGCTCCATAAAATCACAACGCGTTTCGCGGTCAACAGTCCCACTTCATCAGGCAGTACAGGAGCATATAAAACTGGTTCAGGTCCATAAAGTGTGTGAGCGCCTCTGTGGACACTTTATGGACCTGAACCAGTTTTATATGCTCCTGTACTGCCTGATGAAGCGGGACTGTTGACCGCGAAACGCGTTGCGATTTTATGGAGCTGTGAATAAATTGTATATTTTTTACTCTGCATTTGAGTATATGTCCACTACCAGAGGGAGGTAAGTCCACCTCGACTTCCCTCTTTTTATCATTTTTAGAACATTGTTTTACTCTGCTTGGCGCCTCTGTTTGCACATATTACAGCACTATTAAGTCCACCCCTGGTGGAGGGGTTCTTTCCCCATTTTCCTATCTACAGAAAGCGACTTTTATACCTGAGTAGGGTCAGGTACTAATACTCCCCACCTGCCTGTCAAGTGGTTGCCTGATGGTAACCCACCTTTGTAAGTAGGCCTAGGGCACCACAGGATCAAGGGCAGGAGGACAGCAGGCTATACTGGGGTGGGGGGAGAAGGGTCACCTGGCTACCTATACTGGAGGGAAGGGGGTCATCAGGCTATCTATACGGAAGGGGGGGAGGGTCATCTGGCTTCTTACACTAGAGGAAAGGGGGAGGGGTCATCAGACTACCTATACTGGAGGGAAGGGGGGAGGGGTCATCAGACTCCTCCTGCACACGGTTTTTATGAGTAAATGGGGAGGTGTCTTTGCTAATTCGCTGCACTTGCGGTTGGGGAGAGGAGGCCTCCAAAGCCTCCGGCCCCCCTGCAATGTCGGGGGTTGCAGGGGTGATTGCTACACCCATGGGGTCCATCTCACAAGGGTCATAAAACAAGTGTACACAATAATCCTCACGCCCATAACAAGTATAGCCACAAAACCACCCGATCTGAAGCATGGACCTTTTATCAGAGGGAGTGAAGTAGTAGTTGGGCCCTCTTGCAGCTCTGGGCCCCTCTGCAGTCGCCTGGTCTGTTCCCCTGTAGTTCCGCCCCTGCCAGCAGGGAGGCAGCGCACACATCGCTGCTCCTCAGTCACCGCGGCGCGCACAATGAACCAGCACATTTCCCTGCACATCACTGATCATCCAATAATAAAAGCTGTTTATTCCCAGCGCCGCTCCGGAAACAGCTCTATTGTGAGGCGGCTAATAAGGGCTTAATGATGCATCGCTTTCACTCAAATACAGATGAATGCCTGGTTATTATTGTATTAAGCTGAGGGAGCACGGAGGGGGCGGGGCTCTTCCCTGCGCACACACACAGCGCCGCATCAGCTAGCGGACCTGAACTCACAACTTCCTCTCTGCTCTAAAAGATAAGCAACAGCATAATAACCTTTAAAGAAAAACATTTCTTTGCTACAGCTGATACAGATCCTGCAATAAATCTGCAGTGTGTGTACTTCCTGCTTTCACGGAAGCAGACATGGGGTTAACATCCTGTGTTTACAAACTAGCTGCTTTGCCATGGCAGGCAGCTGATTTTCCCCTGTGCAAGGGTTAGGCACCACCGGAGGGGGGGGGGGGGGGGGGGGGTTAGGGTTAGGCACCTCCAGGGGAGGGCTCTGTGTGAGAGTAGGGTTTGGTTAAGTTGCATTGTTGAATTACGTAAAAATTGTTAATATCTTTCTGTTATTTCCCGTCTGTTTTAAAACGGTATTTATCTTTAACCAATTTCGTTAAATATATAATTTATGTTACATTATTGACATTTTGTTGCCCAGCTCTTTTTTCATTCAACAGTGTATTATGCACACAAATAATTGTCTTGTATTGTTAACTGTTGCATTGTTTATATTGTACTGTTATACGTTATATTTTGTTGTACAGCGTCAGGGAAGATGCTGGTGCTATATAAGTCATCCTATATAATAAAATCTCTGTGTCCTTGCATCCTCCTCTCTGTCCCTGCATCCTCCTCTGTGTCCCTGCGTCCTCCTCTGTGTCCCTGCGTCCTCCTCTGTGTCCCTGCGTCCTCCTCTGTGTCCCTGCGTCCTCCTCTGTGTCCCTGCGTCCTCCTCTGTGTCCCTGCGTCCTCCTCTGTGTCCCTGCGGCCTCCTCTGTGTCCCTGCGGCCTCCTCTGTGTCCCTGCGGCCTCCTCTGTCTCCCTGCATCCTCCTCTGTGTCCCTGCGGCCTCCTCTCTCCGTGTCCTCCTCTGTGTCCCTGCATCCTCCTCTGTCTCCCTGTGGCCTCCTCTGTGTCCCTGCGTCCTCCTCTGTGTCCCTGCGTCCTCCTCCTCTGTGTCCCTGCATCCTCCTCTGTGTCCCTGCGTCCTCCTCTGTGTCCCTGCGTCCTCCTCTGTGTCCCTGCGTCCTCCTCTGTGTCCCTGCGTCCTCCTCTGTGTCCCTGCGTCCTCCTCTGTGTCCCTGCGTCCTCCTCTGTGTCCCTGCGTCCTCCTCTGTGTCCCTGCGTCCTCCTCTGTGTCCCTGCGTCCTCCTCTGTGTCCCTGCGTCCTCCTCTGTGTCCCTGCTTCCAGACTTGACAGTCTGCTGTCTGAGAACCTCATTGCATTGTGCATTGTGCATAACAGCTTTTTCCAACTGCCAAACAAGCCACATCTCCCTGTGTGCATATACTTCGGAAATTAGTGGGGGGTGGGTGAGCGGGACTTGTCTGTGCGTCTGTGCGAACGTGGGGGGTGGTGGTGGTGGGGGGGGGGGGTGAAGGGGTTAGTGGCGGTGGCTTAGCTCCCATTTTTTTTTAAATGGCGGACCTTTTTACTAGTTAGTAATAATGTGCCCATGTGACATGTCTAAATAGTGTTAGTTCACCGCAGCGTCACCCTAACGTTAGAGCACGAGTGTATGAGCTCCAAGGATTGTGGGTACTGTGGGCGCACCTTAAAAACAACTATGGCAATTAAACAAGAGATAACATCCAGTAATATATATCTAGAGATAACGTAATATATGTATTTCCTGCAAAATAACCTACAGGATGAAGAATGTGAGTCAGGCAGGAGGATTGAGGATACTCAGCATCAGCATTTCAGGCTAAAGGAACAATAATAATTTGCTGATAATAATAATAGCCTATAAGATTTTAGCATGGCTACAAGAAGAGCAAAGCTGTCCTATTTCTGTGATTGGAGTACTCTCTCCATCACGTGGCATCTTCAAGTGACTAAACAATCAGCTTTTGCTTCTGAAGTTAAGATCACATGACTCTCCTGAGAGCTGCTGCAGCCAGCACTTTCTCCACACAGCAGAGTCTGCTGCCAGGTTTCCTGTAGAGAGGATGGTAATGAACTTTCTGCCATGTTGCGGTTTGGGAGGGGACGCGGTTTGTTCTCAGGTTGGGTGTAGCGTGTATTAGCTTACCAGGTCAGACAATGCTATTATTTCATCCCAGGCTTGTTGTGGCATGTGTGTGCACAATGCAGGGAACATACGCAGCCGTGTCCAAAAATCACAATTCCTGGTAATAAAACGCACGTAAACAGCACCAGGTGACCTGACTGTGTAATCTTCCCAATCCGGAATGTGTTAAAGGGGAACCAGTGACACAATGGGCTCTATTCTCAAAGACTTCCCGCAAGCGGTAAAGTGCATGCGGGAAGTTTGCACCCAAAATACCGTCAAGTTGGAATTCTCAAAATGATCCGCATGTTTTTTCCGCATGCGGAAAAAGTGTGGTAAAAGTGCGGGATTCATGCGGAAAAATTTCCGCAAAAGTCGGTATTTTCCGCAGTAAAAGATCAATTCTCAAAAATGTTCAGGCGCATCATTTCGTCGTTAATTACCGATTTTTTATCACCTACAAGTAGTAGGTGATATATTCCGCATCCCATTGACTTTAATGAAGTGTGGAGGCTTAAGGGCTGTGCTTGCTGGACTTTAACTTTTTTTTTTAAAACACTTTTTCATGCGACCTTTTTACCGCATGTTTTCCGCATGTTTAATGGCTGTTTACGCATTTTTTTCCCCACATGCGGAAAACATGCGGCAAATATTAGTGAATGTGGAAAAAATGCGGAGTTTACCGCTGGCGGGAATATAGCGGTAAAATTTTGCGGAAAATTTGGCTCTTTGAGAATAGAGCCCAATGACATAAAGAGAGCCAAATCACCCACCAGTCAACCTAGGCAGATGCTTAGGGCCTGGTAAGTGTCCAGGTGCCCCAAACACCCCTCCCATTTACTACACTGTCACTGAGCTTTCCTAAACAGTCAGGCAGCAAACTGGGGAAGCTATGCTGGTACCTTTACTTACAGCCATATTACACCTTAATCCACCACTGTGCTAAATATGGCAAATGGGATGCAAATCAGTCCAGCTTGCAAGCATATTTCATGTAAATTGTCTGCAGTACTGAGCACAGAACTGGGAAGGCAAAACTGACAGGAAGTTCCCTTGACTGGTCAAATCAGTTTGCATAGAGTGTGTATGCGAGCGAGAAATATTTCCATCTGATAGATCATCTCTGCTCTGGAGACCTCCCAGACACGCAGGAGCGCAATCGTCTGTCAGTTTTCTGTGCGTGTTTTTCTGAATACGGTTTCTGCACCGTGTGTGTCTGCATGTGAGAAAACAAGTGCGCATTTTCACAGAGACTAATGTAAGGTAGGGAACAAGCATGGATCAAATAAGGGCGCCAGGAAAAAAGGGCGCAGGGTAAAGCCGACATTTTAGAATATTGTCTATAACAATTTTTATCATTTCTTAATTTTTATTCGACCTAGAATAATAAATATGTTAAAATAGCGGTATTAAAAAGGGGGAAATATTGTCTACAACAATGAAAACTAAACAATATTTACAGTCATAATGAGGATAGTAAAACATTGGTAAATATTATCAGTATTTTACTACAACTAAGCCTAACCCCTCTCTCACACAGAACACTCCCTTCCTGGTGCCTAACCATAACCCCCCCTGGTGGTGCCTAACCCTAACACCCCTGGTGGTGCCTAACCCTAACCACCACCCCCCCCCCCCCCCCCTGGTGGTGCCTAACCCTAACCTCCCCTTGGTGGTGCCTAACCCCAAAACCCCCTGGTGGTGCCTAACCCCAAAACCCCCTGGTGGTGCCTAACCCTAAAACCCCCTGGTGGTGTCTAACCCTAAGACCCCCCCCTGGTGGTGCCTAACCCTAACCATCCCCCTGGTAGTGCCTAACCCTAAGCACCCCCAAGTCGTGACTAACCCTAACCATCCCCCTGGTAGTGCCTAACCCTAACCATCCCCCTGGTAGTGCCTAACCCTAAAACCTCCTGATGGTGCCTAACTCTAACCACCCCTGGTAGTGCCTAACCCTAAACCCCCCTTGTGGTGCTAACCCTAAAACCCCCTGGTGGCGCCTAACCCTAACCACCCCCCTGGTGGTGCCTAACCCTAACCACCCCCCTTGTGGTGCTAACCCTAAAACCCCCTGGTGGCGCCTAACCCTAACCACCCCCCTGGTGGTGCCTAACCCTAAAACCCCCTTCTCAGCTGCGAATAACTTGAATATAAAAAGCGATACATTTCTGAGACAAATTTCACAACAATCTGCAGATGAATGTCTGTTAAACAAGGTGTGTATGATGATCTGCAGATCTCATAGACTATGAATGCATTTTGCAGGAACGGATCTTTTGAAGGAACTGATCTTTTGCAGATACTGATCTGTTGAATGTCTACAGCATCTGTGTGTGCAGCATCTTGCAAAGATTTCTGTCTGATGGGGAGCTCAGCTCCATAGAATAGACTGTGTAGGTGTGGCTCTCATACTACATGGAAGGGGGTAAGATTTCTGTCTGATGGGGAGTGCAGCTCCATAGAATAGACTGTGTAGGTGTGGCTCTCATACTACATGGAAGGGGGTAAGATTTCTGTCTGATGGGGAGTGCAGCTCCATAGAATAGACTGTGTAGGTGTGGCTCTCATACTACATGGAAGGGGGTAAGATTTCTGTCTGATGGGGAGTGCAGCTCCATAGAATAGACTGTGTAGGTATGGCTCTCATACTACATGGAAGGGGGTAAGATTTCTGTCTGATGGGGAGTGCAGCTCCATAGAATAGACTGTGTAGGTGTGGCTCTCATACTACATGGAAGGGGGTAAGATTTCTGTCTGATGGGGAGTTCAGCTCCATAGAATAGACTGTGTAGGTATGGCTCTGATACTACATGGAAGGGGGTAAGATTTCTGTCTGATGGGGAGTGCAGCTCCATAGAATAGACTGTGTAGAGTATGGCTCTCATACTACATGGAAGGGGGTAAGATTTCTGTCTGATGGGGAGTGCAGCTCCATAGGATAGACTGTGTAGGTGTGGCTCTCATACTACATGGAAGGGGGTAAGATTTCTGTCTGATGGGGAGTGCAGCTCCATAGAACAGACTGTGTAGGTGTGGCTCTCATACTACATGGAAGGGGGTAAGATTTCTGTCTGATGGGGAGTGCAGCTCCATAGAATAGACTGTGTAGGTATGGCTTTCATACTACATGGAAGGGGGTAAGATTTCTGTCTGATGGGGAGTGCAGCTCCATAGAATAGACTGTGAAGGTGTGGCTCTCATACTACATGGAAGGGGGGTAAGATTTCTGTCTGATGGGGAGTTCAGCTCCATAGAATAGACTGTGTAGGTGTGGCTCTCATACTACATGGAAGGGGGTAAGATTTCTGTCTGATGGGGAGTGCAGCTCCATAGAATAGACTGTGTAGGTGTGGCTCTCATACTACATGGAAGGGGGTAAGATTTCTGTCTGATGGGGAGTGCAGCTCCATAGAATAGACGGTGTAGGTGTGGCTCTCATACTACATGGAAGGGGGTAAGATTTCTGTCTGATGGGGAGTGCAGCTCCATAGAATAGACTGTGTAGGTGTGGCTCTCATACTACATGGAAGGGGGTAAGATTTCTGTCTGATGGGGAGTGCAGCTCCATAGAATAGACTGTGTAGGTGTGGCTCTCATACTACATGGAAGGGGGTAAGATTTCTGTCTGATGGGGAGTGCAGCTCCATAGAATAGACTGTGTAGGTGTGGCTCTCATACTACATGGAAGGGGGTAAGATTTCTGTCTGATGGGGAGTGCAGCTCCATAGAATAGACTGTGTAGAGTATGGCTCTCATACTACATGGAAGGGGGTAAGATTTCTGTCTGATGGGGAGTGCAGCTCCATAGAATAGACTGTGTAGGTATGGCTCTCATACTACATGGAAGGGGGTAAGATTTCTGTCTGATGGGGAGTGCAGCTCCATAGAATAGACTGTGTAGGTATGGCTCTCATACTACATGGAAGGGGGGTAAGATTTCTGTCTGATGGGGAGTGCAGCTCCATAGAATAGACTGTGTAGGTGTGGCTCTCATACTACATGGAAGGGGGTAAGATTTCTGTCTGATGGGGAGTGCAGCTCCATAGAATAGACTATGTAGGTGTGGCTCTCATACTACATGGAAGGGGGTAAGATTTCTGTCTGATGGGGAGTGCAGCTCCATAGAATAGACTGTGTAGGTATGGCTCTCATACTACATGGAAGGGGGTAAGATCTCTGTCTGATGGGGAGTGCAGCTCCATAGAATAGACTGTGTAGGTGTGGCTCTCATACTACATGGAAGGGTGTAAAATTGGTCTGTGAACTTTCATTTTCCAAAGACTATAGTCTGATGTGTGTACCCACATTTATTCAACACACTGGGTCCAACAGAGGGCTGGGGCACACAGGGCGTTTTTTAAAGCGTTTTTGCAGCTGCTTGTGGCTGCGGATACGCTAGGGTAATGCATTTCAGTGGGGGTGAGCACACCAGAGTGGGAGGAGTTTTGCAGAAACGCATACTCCCGGGGTGCGACATTTTTTGGATTGCGGAGTCGTTTCTGCCTCCAATGTAAAGTATAGGAAACACGCAAACCGCTCTGAAAAACACTAGATCAGAGCAGTTTTACAGGCGTTTTTGTTACAGAGGCTGTTCAGTAACAGATTTACTGTAACAATATATGAAATATGCTACACTGAAATCCGCAGCAGCAATCCGAAAAACGCTAGCAAAACGCCTCATAAAAATTAAAAAAAAGCGTTTAAAAATCTGCTAGCATTTTGCGGATCTGCTAGCGGGTTTTGGTGTGCACCAGGCCTCAGTCCTGTTTTCTGAAGCACTTAGACAAGAAACAGTGAGAGATGGCTTGAGATAAGGTTTTACTGCAGGGGAGTTCAAAGGGTCATTATTTCTGCTTTGTTTTAAAGCTTATCAGACAGAGGGTGGTGTTAAAAATACTGTGACAAAATGATGCAATGTTATTATTAAAAAAAAAAAAAAAAAAAAAGCTATAAAACTGAAAATAAAAATATGAGACTTTTTTCTTTGCTACTAATGTTCTATTCATTAGCCGTACTACACATACAATTCATTATAGCATATGGTTTTTTTCCACTTCAGGTTTGCTTTAGAGTTTAACAGTGCACCATAAATACAGACTTGCTGCAAATAACAGGTACAGAATTGGACTGAAATTTTTAATCGAGTTCAATCGAGTGCTTTATCACTAGCTGCAAAATGTATGTATTTAGAATCTCTTCAATAAATGAATGGAGACTAGGGCCCTGGCGCACGGAATGTGCGGTAATATTGCAAGGCACAGACATCACATGCAATATTACCCTCATTACCGGCACTGTGTACCGCAAGCTATGACCGCAGATAATTAGAAGCTGATGCAGGATTATGCAGATTATCAATGCAAAGGCATGCAGCTTGTAAATGGACCAAGTTTCTCCTCGGCAGGATTTGATTGGCCTATGGTCAAGCTGCATGACTTTGCATTCAGAACTTGTATAAGGGCTGGAACACACTAGGAATTAGGCCCAGTGCACACCGAGCGGTTTTTGGAGCGATCCGCCGGCCGCATCCGCCTCTAAAAACGCTTGTCTAATGTATTGCAATAGGATGGTGCACACCGGCGGTTTGTGCCTCCTGCTGCGCGTTTGCGGTTTTCGGAAGCGTTTCGTCCTCAATGTAAAGTATAGGAAAACCGCAAACCGCTCTGAAAAACGCTAGTTCAGAGCGGTTTGCCAGGCATTTTTGTTACAGTAGCTGTTCTGTAACAGCTTTTACTGTAACAATATGTGTAATCTGCTACACAAAAACGCACGCAAAACCGCTAGGTATGTTTAGAAAACCTCTCTAAACATACCTAGAACCGCTCTGCAATCTGCTCCCAAAACCGCTAGCGTATTGCGGATCTGCTAGCGGTTTTGGTGTGCACTGGGCCTTACTGCAGCACTTTTAAATCCCTCCATCGCCGTGTGCAGCAATTGCTCGTCCGATTGTGCTCGCGTTACGCTCCGGTTTGAACGATAAACTGTACAGCACTTCCCATGAGTGTTTTGTTTTTTTAAATAAATGTTATTATACCTACCAGGTCCGTCTGTAGCCCCGCCCCCAATGTAAGAGGTCGTAGGTGCTTCTCTAGGGCCAATCAGAGAAGCACCTGTAGGTCCTCTTCTGCTAGGGGGTGGGGCTACAGGTGGAGGCCGGACATCGGGACACCAGGTAAGTATAATTAAATTTATTTAAAATTCCAAACGTTCGGCTCCCAAATCGCTGCAAAATCACTTTTTTAAGTGATTTTGCAGCGCTTCTATACCCAGCATTGAGCACTCAAAATGCTGCATGTCCTGCAATTAACCCTAATCGCAATCGCACTAGTAGATTCCTCACCATTTAAATACATTGGCAAATCGTTTTTTTAGAACGGTCAACGATCCAAAAACGCTGCCAGAATCGCCCTAGTGGGTCCCAGCCCTAAAACCAGCTCGGTATATTTATAACATGAAACAGGTGGCGGTTCTGCTTTAAAGTCGCTCGGGTCCCCCCACACATCAGAGAGACTCACATGCATCGAACGTGCAATTTCCTCCTGCGCTTCCTGTCATTTCTCTGCTTCTTTCACACGTTCGGCCGGGAATATTCTTCTCATTCACGGTTATTATTATGTGATAATTGCAGAGCGCAGAGAGTTTCCCCTTGTCATCTCTCCTTTCCACACATCTGATTGGCTGCTGGCTCTGGTTCCCGCCCCCCTCCTCGCTGCCAGCGTTGGGGACTCTGTACTGTAAATCTGTGACAGCGTCCTTGACATAAACATACAGGCGTGTTTGCATTGTCTGTTTGCCCGGTGTGGTTTTAGTTACGGCATCAAGCTATGGCTTTTAACCCCATGCATGCCGGATTCAGAACCCCAATTAGGGCTCTTTTCCACTAACAATCGCAAACGAAAATCACAAGCGCAATCGATTGTGATTTTTCATCGATTTTGTTTTGCGATTGCGATTTTGCATTTAACATTCAACACTGAGGGCTGAGACCCACTAGAGCGATTTTTTTGAGTGTTTAGGGAGCGATTCAAAACGCTAGCGATCTCCCCAAACGCTCAGCTAATGTTAAGGGACGGGCCAAATCCCACTGGAGCGATTGCGATTAGCAAAATCGCAAATGCAGGACATGCATTTTTGGAGCGTAAGCGTTTCAATACAAAGTATATAAACACTGGCGTAATCGCTCATGAATCGCTACACAGAGCGATTTGTGTGTGTTTTGAAATAACTGCACACTGTAAAATAAAATAAAAATTGAAAAGGACCAATCAGAATCAAAATCGCTAATTGCAAATCGCTACACAATCGCTGGCAAAAAGCTGGCACTTTAAAATCGCTACCAAAATCGTCAGAAAACGCTCATGAAATCGCTTGCAAAATGCTCATTAAAAACGCTGGCGATTGCGATAGCGATTTGCGCTTTGTAGTGAGTTCCAGGCCTGAAGCACAATCGCTTCAAAAATTGCTACAAAAAGTGCATTTTAGTGAAAATCGAATCGATACAGTTGAATATACTTTTCACGATTCCTATCATAAAGTACCAACCCTAGCGCTTTAAAAATCACTGGCGATTTGCAATTTTAAGCAAATCGTTCGCAATGGAATTGAAAGTGTGGTCTATCAGAATGTCGGATTTTGCAATCTGAAGAAAGAAAATCTGGTTTATGGGAACAATCGATAGTTGCCTATCGATTACTTTTGATCCTGCAAATCTAATTGATTGATTGCATATGGTGAAAATATATCGTTAATGGCCAGGTATACTATCACATCGCTGAGTCTGAGCTCCTCCCACTTTAAGTTTGATGATCGTGACCTAAACACAAAACTGTCGCAGGCTACTGCGAACAAAAACTGCTTGAAACTCCCGTTAGCTGGGATGCTCTTGCACAGGACAGAAGGAAAACATAAGAGAAATGCACCCCGTATGTATTTAGCCTGTCTAATCCCCCCTCATCTGTGACTAATCACAAGTGTAATTTGATCTCTCAGCTGTGTCAGTTCAGGAACCTCCTCTGCCTCGGCAGATCAGCTAACTTGTAAACACAGGACGTTAATATTTCTGCTTCCATGAAAGCAGGAAGTAGACACTCTGCAGATTTATTGCAGGATTTGTGTCAGCTGTAAGGGCTTGCTCACACTAGGGGTGTTTTCGGCCTGTTTTCAAGCGTAGGCGATTTTTAAAATCGCCCACAATACGCTTGTGCAATGAATCTCTATGAGAAGGTTCACATCAGCGCGGTTTGTGCGCTGTGCGTGCAGCAAAGTGCTGCCTGGACCATTTTTGGAGCGATTTTGCCTCAATGGAAGATATAAGAAAAACGCAAACGCTCACAAAATTCGATTTGTTTAGCGATTGCATTTTTAAGAATACATACACTGTATTTATTATTTTCCGGGTCAAAGAGTTCACTTCCTGACTGGCGTCAGGGAGTGAATCTCAAAACCACTCTGAAAGCGCTTTTGTAGCGCCTCATAGGAGGGAGATCTGCACGTGTACAGACAGCTGCGATCCTCATAGGAGGGAGATCTGCACGTGTACAGACAGCTGCGATCCTCATAGGAGGGAGATCTGCACGTGTACAGACAGCTGCGATCCTCATAGGAGGGAGATCTGCACGTGTACAGACAGCTGCGATCCTCATAGGAGGGAGATCTGCACGTGTACAGACAGCTGCGATCCTCATAGGAGGGAGATCTGCACGTGTACAGACAGCTGCGATCCTCATAGGAGGGAGATCTGCACGTGTACAGACAGCTGCGATCCTCATAGGAGGGAGATCTGCACGTGTACAGACAGCTGCGATCCTCATAGGAGGGAGATCTGCACGAGGCTGCCGGGGGTCTTTAGGTAAGAAAGGAGGGGGACAGAGGAGAACGGGTGAGCAGTGGGAATCAGCACAGCTCCCCACACATGCCGGCTCCCCCTGTTTCTCCTAAGGGTTTTGTCTCTGGTATCCATGAACTTGTCACTGCCTTAGCAGCAGGGCACACTGCCAGCCGTACACTGGCACATCTACTGTGTCCTGTCTTTGGTCCGCACAGAAAGGAAACCTAATGTTAGGCAGACGGAGGTTTGGCTGAACCCATCAGTGCGTCATCATCCTGGCAGCGCGACACTAAGACGCTCATCTATATCCGTCTCTCCATCGTGTACAGCGTGGGATAGTCCCGCCTTGGTACCGCTACCACCGGGGCCAGCTGCTCATCATTACCAGAAACCGGTCACGGATCGAACTGTCTGTCCATGGAAATGCTCCAAGATTTACCCAAATAAAAAGGGACGGATCACTTGTTTGTAAAATCTGCATCTTCATTGAGATAAATTCTGTGCGTTTTACACGCGGTTTTGAAAATTATGCAGCAAGTTGTGGGGTTTTGAAAATGCATGAAGTAAAATGCACATGTATACGTTTTTACATGCGGCCCATAGACTTGCATTAGCGGCAAAATGATTAATGCCCTGCAATAGCGATTAAACCTGTCGCAAGCACTACTGGGTTCAGCCCCATTTAGATACATTAGCAAAGCATGGCAATTGTCGGCGATCCCAAAACGCTACCAAAAACGGCCTAGTGCAGTGATGGCGAACCTTTTAAAGGCCACTCTACATTTAAAATACAGTATTTACCCCACGTATGAAATGCAGCAATTACCCCACGTATGAAATGCAGCAATTACCCCACGTATGAAATGCAGAAATTACCAAACGTATGAAATGCAGAAATTACCATTTACTCAATTGCGCCTCTGTCTGCTTCTGTTCCCAGCCAGAACTATAAGTTACCAAACAATACACAAATATATTGCGTTGATATATTAATAAGGGTGACAGTTCAATGGTGGTGCGCTGCTTCTTTAAAACCAAATCACAATATAAAACAAATAGCTGCGCACAATGAATGCTGCAAACAAGTCTCTTTCATCTGCATAAAGTACAGTCCTATAAACAGACGCTCCGACACTCTTCCTAAGTTCCAGGTTACTCAGCAATGGCCACCTTCGGCGAGATATCATCACCACGACACCCCACGCAGTGGGCACTCCCCGCTCTTAATTGACCCTCTGCTAGATGGGTCCTCAGCGCTTATAGGGTCATCAGGCCGCCCCCTGCCACTCAAGGAATCTCACCCACTGTATTCAACTTGTTGCAGGATCATTTACACCGCAAACACATAATCAGAGCTCCAATAGCGTAATACTGTAAAACCGATTTATTTTTAAAAGGTATGCAAACTTACAAACATGGGCTTGCCGGTGGGCACAGAGTTTTAATGGGCTTTACCCCAATCGCAGGCCGCCGGGTCGGCTTAGCTGCGCTGACTTGATCACCTCCCGTAAATACAGTATTTACCCCACGTATGAAATGCAGCAATTACCCCACGTATGAAATGCAGAAATTACCCCACGTATGAAATGCAGAAATTACCAATTACTCAATCGCGCCTCTGTCTGCTTTTGTTCCCAGTCAGAACCATAAGTTAACTGTTAGGAGGTGAACACTGAGGTATCACTGCGCAGAGAGGCGCCAGGTGAAAATGTAGTGCTCTTTCACCTGCTTGCCTCTCTACACTGTACTAGACTGGGTTTTTTAGAGGGGAGGGGGAGTAAGGGAGGATTATTTATTTTAATAATAAAAAAAACAACAACTCTGCTATATAGCAGCGGCGGTGGCAGCCACCAGCGTCTGTGCCGACAGAGAGGGCTCGAAGTGCCACCTCTGGGCTCTGGCACTCGTGCCATAGGCTCGCCACCGCTGCCTTATACAAGGAAAGGTTATAACACAGGCTCTTGAATGGGAAGAGAAATCACGTCCTGGTTGCGTTGCATTAGCTATCAGCTGTGCTCTCTCGACATTACGTTGTTATCACCTCTCCGGGACCCGATATGATATCCACTCCACTGTAATCTGCCTGTTGGAGTGACTGAGGCCAGGTTAACCTAGCTCTGTGTGTCCTACAGGCACAAGGTCAGCAGGACCCACTGCTTACAGCCCTTCACTGCAGTCCTACGGCCCAAATATTACAACTTTGTGCAAATATTATCCATGGGTGACGTCTAAGGACAGAGTGTGACAAGGTGACACATCAGCCTGGCATGTCAGCCCATGTGTACAGTACACAGCTGGTAAATGCCACAATACTGCTATAAAACTGTGAGCTAACGGGAGGCTCCCAAAAGAGCTAGAATATGCCAAGATTACGCTCTATTAAAGATGTGGTAATAAATTGGCCATGCCTCATGAAGAGCTCTCAGTAAAGGTATAAAAAAAACCCCTTAGGGCCCATTTCCATTATCGCGAATTTGCATGCGTTTTTCACATGCGAATTCGCATAGCAATACAAGTGAATGGGACTGTTTCCACTTGTCAGGATTCCTATGCGTTTTTCTGTGCAGAAAAAATTTGCATGGCCGAGCCATCAGAATTCGCATATCGCATACCGCTATGCGAATCGCATACAATGGGCTTGATTCACAAAGCGGTGATAACTCAGTTATCACGCCTAAAAGACTTTAGGCGTGATAAGCGGTGCAAAGCTGAGTTATCACCGATTTGTGCTGCTCTTCGCGCGAAGCTCCCGCGCGCAAAGTTTTGCGCGCGTAGCGCACCGCGCTGCGCGCGCAAAGTCCCATAGGGCTCAATGGACACTGCGCGCGAAGCACGGCACACTGCGCGCGCAGCGCGGTGCGCTACGCGCGCAAAACTTTGCGCGCGGGAGATCGCGCGAGTTTCTTCTTATCACTCCTAAACTGAGTTTAGGCGTGATAAAGGGCTTTTCACAGGCGTGCAAACACTTTGCACCGCTTTGTGAATCAAGCCCCATGTATTTAATAGGAAATTTGCATGAGGTTTGGGTATGCAAATTTTCATGCAAATTCGCATGAAAACTCGAAAAGAAACAATGGAAAAGCACACCAGCACTGCCATGGTTAAATTCCCATACATTGTCATCCATAGACCCGCATGCGAAATTCGCATCCGAATTTTTACCGCAGCGATTCGCACCGCACAAGTGGAAATGCAGCCTTACACTTTATTTAGCACTTGGGACAATTATTTATGAAAGCGCTGGGAAATCGCTATACAAAGCGCTTTTTCAAGCGTTTTGCGATTTCCCTATAACATCCATTATAGGCAAATTGCCCCTACAATGGGGCAGGCAGCGATTTGCTGAGCAGATTGTAATCGAACCGCTTACATGTGAACACTCATAGAGAATCATCGCACAAGTGCTTTTAGGGCGATTTTGAAAATCGCCGGAGCTTAAAAAAAACCAAAACCGCCCTTTGTGTGAACAAGTTCTAAGGCACCCTGGCTTGGCTGCCACTACGATTTACAGCACAATTTTTATTTAGCATAATCTTGAAATATACTAGGTTATTTCGGGCATCTCCAGTTACCTCACAGTCACTAGGATTACCCCAGACACGGTCCTCACCCCACAAGGTTTATGGAGGGAAAAGTTTATTGAAGCTGCGACCACTCCTCCTCATTAGGAGACTGAGTGGGGATGGTACCTCCCCCATGGCCATACGAGTGGTTGCCAATTGAAGCATCCCACCCTTGTGAGTATAGCTTTGAGGCTAGGTGAACACTTAGCAGAAACGCAAGCGTTGTGGGAAATGTTGCGTTTTTGACGCTAATGGAAGTCTATGGACCGCAGGAAAAAACATAAAAAACACGTGTTTTGCATGCGTGGGTTTTTTAAAAAACGCTGGTTTTGTTGCATAGTATTCAAAAATGCATCAAAAACGCACATAATGAAAGTCAATGGGAGCGCAATGGTGAGCATTTTTCATGCATTTTCCATTCATCCGTGTTTTCATATGCTTTTGTGATGTATTTCCGCTTCCTGTGGTCTTCCTAGTGATTTGCATAATTCAAAATATTAAACGCATAAAAAACACATAAAAACATGCAAAAAAGCATCTGTGGGAAGAAAAAAATAAATAAATAAATAAATAAAAATCACACACCTGAAACAGGCTAATGCAGTCACACATCAGTCAGAGCACCTGGTCTGCTGCATGCTTGTTCAGGGGCTATGGCTAAAAGTATTAGAGGCAGAGGATCAGCAGGGTAGCCAGGCAATGTGCATTGTTTAAAAGGGAATAAATATGGCAGCCTCCATACCGCTCTCAGTTCAGGCGTCCTTTATCAATTATATAAAGCGACCCTCGTGAGGTTGGGATTTTGCTTGGCTCTGTCAGGGATAACCAGTCAGACAGGGGCAGTAATGACCCATTGATATGCAATCGTTTATATAACGCACGCAGTAAACCTTTCAGCTGTTATGAAGCATCTGGATTAATGAGCGGCCGGGGCTGAGAGCTCTCACCTGCCTCATGTGTTGCTATGATCCCGGCCAGCCATCTGTCACTGCCTGACAGGCTGATGAGGACCTGTCATTCATGTACCTGAGGTGACGTCTGTGTAGTGAATTACGGCTGGCCCTCCCGGCTGCCCTGTCCTCAGGGATTCTCCTCACAACTCCAGCACTGAGGCACTCCACACATAACTGGCGATTTTACAAACAATCGCTCGCTTATCGGGCTTGTGTTCTGCCCTCGCTGTCACACTTCCACACTTACAGGCAACAAAGCACCATGTTTTTTTAGAACACCTGAAGTACTGTATATGGTGACTGACACATGCTTTTTCCTTTTAAACAATACCAGATGCCTGGCAGCCCTGCTCAACCCTGAAACAAGCATGCAGCTAATCCAGCCAGACTTCAGCCAGAGCACCTGATCTGCTGCATGCTTGTTCAGGGGCTATGGCTTAAAGTATAATGCCTGGTCCAAACAAAGCAATTTTCCATCAGATTGATGGTTGAATCAATTATTTCCAACAGGTCTGATCTCATTTCTGCAGGGCCTGTTCTAGACTGTTTGCTGCCTGAATTGGGATGATCGCACAGCATGGAACAATTTACTCTGCTTCATTTTATGTACTCACATGACATGCTGCAGCTCAGCACAATAGCACACTGGCTGGCTTTGAGTTTGTAACAAATAAACTGCTCACCCTCAGGCACTCCATTCCTCCTCAGTCAGGACAGCAGTGCCACGTCCTTCCTTCTGCTGTACACAGGTTCGGACTGGGACACTAAGGGCCCACCAGGAAAGCTTCAGCCTGGGGCCGGGCACCGCCCAGTATGTGCAGCAGCAGCGAGCGGGCAACAACTTTCTACTTACTATTTCCTGCACGATCCCGCTCTGCGTGCCGCTGCTCTGGTCTTCTCTGCTGTGCTGTCCAATCACGCTCTCACAGGAAGCACAGTGAGAGCGTGATTGGACAATACAACAGAGAAGACCAGAGCAGTGGCACGCAGAGCGGGAACCGGGAAGTAGTAAGTGGATCGGTTCCCCGCTCGCTGCCGCTCTGGTCTGACTGCCTTCCACTCTGGTCTGGAGGGGGAAGCGCAGAAGGGGGGGGGGCAGGCAGTCTCCTCCCCACCCCCTGCTCTGTGCCCACCGCTGCCCCTCCTTCCTGCGCTGTGCCCCCTCCTGCAGTGCTCAGGGCCCCCCAGGGCGACTAAAAGGGAGGCCTACCGGGCGAAATTCCGAGCTCCCGCCGGCCCTGTCCGTGCCTGGCTGTGGAAGTCAAATGAAACACTGCTGCTCTCCTGCCTCGCCCCGCTTCACTCACTGTCAGGCTCCTCACACAGCACAACAAGCTGCTTTTCCCCAATGATGCTCTCCTGCCTCCTCCCTCCTCACTCACTGTCAGACTCCTCACACAGCACAACAAGCTGCTTTTCCCCAATGCTGCTCTCCTGCCTCGCCCCGCTTCACTCGCTGTCAGGCTCCTCACACAGCACAACAAGCTGCTTTTCCCCAATGCTGCTCTCCTGTCTCCCTCCTCCTCACTTATTGCCAGGCCCCTCACACAGCACAACAAGCTGCTTTTCCCCAATGATGCTCTCCTGCCTCCCCCCTCCTCACTCACTGTCCGACTCCTCCCACAGCACTACAAGCGGCTTTTCCCCAATGATGCTCTCCTACCTCCCCCTCCTCACTTACTGTCAGACTCCTCACACAGCACAACAAGCTGCTTTTCCCCAATGATGCTCTCCTGCCTCCTCCTTCCTCACTCACTGTCACACAGCACAACAAGCTGCTTTTCCCCAATGATGCTCTCCTGCCTCCCACTCCTCACTCACTGTCAGACTCCTCACACAGCACAACAAGCTGCTTTTCCCCAATGATGCTCTCCTACCTCCCCCTCCTCACTTACTGTCAGACTCCTCACACAGCACAACAAGCTGCTTTTTGGAGCAGATTTAAGAGCAATTCTAGGCACGTTTAGAAACGTTTTCTAAACATGCCTAGCGGTTTTTGGAGCGTTTTTGTGTAGCAGATTTCATATATTGTTACAGTAAAGCTGTTACTGAACAGCTTCTGTAACAAAACCACCTAGAAGAGCGGATTTCCACTTTCCTATACTTTACATAGAGGCAGAAACACATCTGCCACCCGCAAAAATGCTGCAGGACCCACGTTTGCGGTTTGCTAAAAACCTCAAACCGCTGGTGTGCACCATCCCATTGAGATACATTAGCCAAGCGTTTTCACAGGCGGAAGCGGTTTGGAAAACGCTACAAAAAACGCTGCAAAAAACGCTCGGTGTGCACCAGTCCTTAGTCGGTTTTGGGAAAGGCCTGGAGGGAGAGACAGGGGTTATCTTGTCATCTTTCTGTTTGACAGTTTAACAATCTCTTGGCTTCCGCCAGCCTGCGCCAGAGGGAGGGGCGGGACCGGGAATACTTACATCATGAAAAGACGCGCTCCAGAAACTGGTTCTGCATGAATGTGAATGACGGGACGTTCTGTGACAGGCGATACCAGTTCCTGTCAGAGATTTGACTAATCAGGAAACTGCAGAGCTCTGCCTCACACACCTCATTCCCATGACTTGATATTACATCTCTGTCTGTCACCTCTAAAGGGGCTCATTTACACTTAAAAGCGCAAAACAGTAGCGCTTAACGCTAACATTTTGCACAAGTGATTTTACCAGGATCAGCGTGGTAACATCACTGTACACTTCCACGATTCAGGGCGATCGCTTTATTAAACACTGTACTGCGATCGCTCCAGAATTGGGGCAAATTGCTGCAGGTAACAAGTTTTGCAATTGGCGTTAATCACTAATTGCCCACGATCGCCGCCAATTGCAGCAGTGAGATCACTGCCATAGGGTTAGAATAGCGCTTTACAGGTTAAAAAGAAAAAAGCGCTAGTACTTCTGCGATTACCGGGAGTCGCTCGCTAATCGCTGTAGTGAGAACGGCCCTAAGGGCAATTTTGGCAGCGTTTTGGGATCACTGATAATTGCTGCCGATTCCCCAAAACACTGCCAATGGAAGTGAGTGGTGGGGAACGCACTAGTGAGATTGTGATTAGGGGTAATTGCGGAACATGCAGCATTGTGAGTGCTAAAGTATATAAGCGCTGTTCAGGCCTCCTTTCCATGAACTGTTGATAAGCAGTGACATGCCTCTCAAACTCTCTCAACCGCTCACTGCTGCCTGGTAACTGCTTGTTGCTGCATGATAACTGCTCACTGCTGCATGGAAACTGCTTGTTGCTGCATGATAACTGCTCACTGCTGCCTGGAAACTGCTTGTTGCTGCATGATAACTGCTCACTGCTGCCTGGAAACTGCTTGTTGCTGCATAACTGCTCACTGCTGCCTGGAAACTGCTTGTTGCTGCATAACTGCTCACTGCTGCCTGGAAACTGCTTGTTGCTGCATAACTGCTCACTGCTGCCTGGAAACTGCTTGTTGCTGCATAACTGCTCACTGCTGCCTGGAAACTGCTTGTTGCTGCATAACTGCTCACTGCTGCCTGGAAACTGCTTGTTGCTGCATAACTGCTCACTGCTGCCTGGAAACTGCTTGTTGCTGCATAACTGCTCACTGCTGCCTGGAAACTGCTTGTTGCTGCATGATAACTGCTCACTGCTGCCTGGAAACTGCTTGTTGCTGCATAACTGCTCACTGCTGCCTGGAAACTGCTTGTTGCTGCATAACTGCTCACTGCTGCCTGGTAACTGCTTGTTGCTGCATGATAACTGCTCACTGCTGCCTGGTAACTGCCTGCTGAGCACACAGTTCAACAGTTTGTGGAAAGGAGGCCTCAAAGAGATTTTTCCCGCTTGGGGGGGAGGGGGCAGAGCAATTACGATTTGAATAAACTTTATAAGGCCTCTTTTCCACGGACAGTTGATAGGCAGTGAAACGCCTCTTAAACTCTCACAACTGCTCACTGCTGCCTGGTAACTGCTCACTGCCGCCTGGTAACTGCTTGCTGAGCACACAGCTCAACAGTCCATGGAAAAGAGGCCTAAGGCCTCTTTTCCACAAACTGTTGAGCTGTGTGCTCAGCAAGCAGTTACCAGGCAGCAGCAAGCAGTTACCAGGCAGCAGCGAGCAGTTACCAGGCAGCAGCGAGCAGTTACCAGGCAGCAGCATGAGCAGTTACCAGGCAGCAGCAAGCAGTTACCAGGCAGCAGTGAGCAGTTATCAGGCAGCAGCAGGGCCGGGCCGAGGCAGAGGCTGGAGAGACGCCAGCCTCAGGGCGCAGTGTAGGAGGGGGACACACAATTCATTCAGCTGTCATTCCTAATTGTGTATGAAGCAGAAAGAAATAAGAAAAGGGGATACATAGCAGTGACTGCAAGCCAGATAACTAGATATTAAGGTGTTGGGGAGGTTGTGGGCCCTGTGGCCCTCTTAGTCTTAGGGCTCGTTTCCACTAGTGCGGCGTGCGTCTCGCAGACACGCCGGCACTGAGCGGGATCGCAGGCGAATCCCATGAGCCGTGCCATGCACGGCTATGGGATTCGCAGCCTCCGCCGCGAATTCTGCGGGGGGTTTCGGCCGAATCGCTCCCGCAAGCGATTCGGCCGCGGCGCCGTTATCCCCTATGGCAGAGTTTCCCCGTGCGATTCATGTGCAAGGAAACTCTGCGGAATCGCGACGGAAACCGCGATAGTGGAAACGGGGCCTAATAGCAATCCGTGTGTGACAGCTGAGGTGGGAGGGACGCACTTTGGTGTCTCAGCCTTGGGTGCTGGAGGACCTTGTCCCAGCTCTGGGCAGCAGTAAACAGTTGCCAGGCAGTTGTGAGAGTTTCACTGCCTATCAACAGTCCGTGGAAAAGAGGCCTAATATTCACCAAAAATCCATCATTATTTGCATTTTGTCGTCCATCTCTGCTCACTGCTAATTAGAATCTAGGCATGATCAATGAGATGCAAATAATTTTGAGTTGATGCAAAATCATGCAAACCTAATATGCAAACTTGAAAATAGCTCAATCCAATCTGACCTTAGCAGGATTGTATTGGTCTGTTTTCAAGCTGCAGATATTTGCATACAACATTTGCATAATTCTGCAAACTCAAAATGATCTGCAAATCACCGATGCAAATGAGATGGAAAGAATTCTGAGTTGATGCAGAATTATGCAAATTTTGTATGAAATTATTTGCAGCTGAGAATGAACCAATCGAATCCTGCTGATGTGAAATTTGATTGGTCTATTTGCATACAATATTTGCATAATGATATATCAACTCAACTTACTGCCAACTCCCTAACCTTCCCTATTAGAAGCAAACTGTGGTGGTTTCTGTGAGTGTATATGCAGCTCATGTATATAGTGTTTGCTAAATTGATATTGCAAAATACTAGCGGTTTGCGGGAGTGATTTTTCTGTGATTAAAGTGGAAAAAAAATCACTGGACAAAGTAGTGTTTTGGGAGTGATTGCGATTAGCGGTTCTATACATGCTAATTGCGATTGCTCCAGAATCTCCACCAAAACGCTGTAGGTAACATGTTTGCAATTATTGCTAGTTGCAAAATGCACGCGATTGCAGCAGTGAGAACACTGCCATAGGATAACATGGGCTAAGCGGTTTTAAAAAATGCTAGTGGTTTGCGGTGAGTGGGAATTGCGCGATTCCTGCTAAGGCCTCTTTTCCATGGACTGTTGATAGGCAGGGAAATACCTCTCAAACTCACAACTGCTGCCTGATAACTGCTCACTGCTGCCTGATAACTACTCACTGCTGCCTGGCAACTGCTCGCTGCGCACAAAGTTTAACAGTCCGTGGAAAAGAGGCCTAACCATCATAAAAACTGAGGCCTGGAACTTACTACAAAGTGCTGTCACTAACTGCAATATCTAGAGTTTTAATAGGTGTTTTGTAAGCGATTTCATCATGAGCATTTTCTGGCGATTTTGGTAGTGAGCTTTTTGCCAGCGATTGTGGTAGCAATTTGTGATTAGCGTTTTTTAATTCGGATTGGTCCTTTTCTATTTTTTATTTTTTTACAGTGTGCAGTAATTTAAAAAAAGCTAGCAAATTGCTCTGTGTAGGCTTTGACAAGCGATTACGCCAGCGTTTATGTAGTTAACATTTCAGAAACTCAAATGCTGCATGTCCAGCGTTGGCGATTTTGGCAATATCTTCAGTGTAAGTTGGCCCCATTCATTAACATTAGCGGAGCATTTGGGGAAATCGCTAGCGTTTTGAATTGCTCTCTACATGCTCTAGTGGGTTCCAGCTCTCAGGGCCTGTTCACACTTACAATCGCAAAACGCCGGCGATTACACTAAGGCGGTTTTGGAGCGATCACAATTAGCGTAATCACGATCTCTAATTGCGGAACTCTCGTTGCCGGCAAACTGCTGCATTTTCGCTAACTACGGCAGTGAGAACACTTCCACTCGCTACATTGTGTAGCGGGTTTTGCAAAACTGCTAGCGGTTTGCCGTGAGTGGGAATCGCGCGATTCCCGCTCAGATGAGAACGGGACCTCAGGGCTGTTGCGCACCTCTGAGCACTTTACAAAACTCTAGAGCCTTGACAAGCACTTGGCTAATGAAAAGAAAATGACTAGGCACATATACGTGCAGCATTTGCCATTAGGCGAGGGCTTTTAGCACCAGCCCTTCAGCATCTCTTCCACTTTTACAGATTTTGGTTCTATAGAGTAAGAAATTGTTTCCTTTGGAACCAAAATTTGCTGTTTAGTTGTCATGTCATGATTAGATATTGGTCTTTGTTTACAATCAGGCATGCGGTAAAGGATCTTTTACCGTTAAATTGCTGCTGTCCCTTCTCAGCGCTGGGCTCCGGCTGGCTTTACTTCCTGTCGGGGGAAGTTTAAACAGTAGAGCGCCCTCTACTGTTTAAACTTCCCCGACAGGAAGTAAAGTGAAGCTGAAGCCCAGAGCGGAGAAGACAGCGGAGACCGGAGGACTCGCAGGGCACGGCGGCAGCTCCACAGATGGTGAATCTGTTTCATAGCGAAATCGATTCAAAATCTCTTTGCAGTGTAGGCTAGAGATGGCCCGAACCTCCGCTTTTCGGTTCGCGCGAACTGCAATAGACTTCAATGGGGAGGCGAACTTTGAAAACTAGAAACACTTATGCTGGCCAGAAAAGTGATGGAAAAGATGTTTCAAGGGGTCTAACACCTGGAGGGGGGCATGGCGAAGTGGGATAGACGCCAAAAGTCCCGGGGAAAAATCTGGATTGGACGCAAATCACATTGAATGCTAAATTGCAGGCCTAAAGTGTTTTCAAACAAGCATGTGTATACATTAATCAGGGAGTGTAATTAGAGTACTGCTTCACACTGACACCAAACTCTGTGTAACGCACCGCAAACAGCTGTTTGTGTAGTGACGGCCGTGCCGGACTGGTGCGCACCATGGCGAGAGTGCAGGCCGTGGCGGTGTTCAAGCCCATATGATCGAGCCCCGGGGAAGAATCAAATCCTTTCAACGATGAAGTGGCGACCCTGCAGTGTGTGTCCGTCCGTCCGTTAAGGGTGCGTTTCCACTAGATGTGAATCTGTGCAGATTTGCTGCAAACGAATATATGCATGCCTTTCAATGGGCCAGTTTCCATTATATGCAAAATTTGCATCAAGGGAAAATCTGGACAGCAGTGTTGTGCTTCTGGATGCCGCATGTGGTTTTGCGTGTCTAATTGTTGTCAATAAAAACAAAAAATGGTAATTACGCATATGAATTTGCATGTAAAAAGATGTATATGCCTGGAAATTTGTATGCAAATGTATTTATATAATTTTTTTTGTTCTGAAAAAATAGTGAATTTGCATGCTTGTAGTGGAAATGGGCTATAGCTAGGCCACAATGGACCATCGGATGGGGCACTACATTGTCCTCTCCCAGTGGCCGCACATGATACAGCGTAAGTGGGAACACAGCCTTAACATGAGAGGGATGTTGAGGCTGCCATATTTATTTCCTTTTAACTACCTAAAGACTGTGTCACACCAATGGGCGTGATCACGGTGGCAGCCCCAGGACAGTCCTAATGCCAATTGGCATTAAAGGGAACCTAAATTGAGAGAGATTGGATGTTTCCTTTTAAACAATACCAGTTGCCTGGCAGTCCCACTGATCTTTGGCTACAGTAGTGGCTGAATCGCACACCTGGAACAAGCATGCAGCTAATCCAGTCTGACTTCAGTCAGAGCACCTGATCTGCATGCTTGTTCAGGGGCTGTGGCTGAAAGTATTAGAGACACAGGATCAGCAGGAGAGTCCGGCAACTGGTATTTTAAAAGAAAAAATCCATATCCTTCTCAGTTTAAAGGATACCCGAAGTGACCCCTATGGACCATATATCTCAGCCCCCCATATTGTCCCTTACATCCTCCACACCCTAAGGACTACATACCCCAACCCCCTATACCCTTCCCTTATTCCCACAACCTCCTCCCCATGTTAATGCTTTGTTTTGCTTTGTCAATGCTAAATGTATTTGGTCCTGCCAATAAAGCTTTTTTGGATAGACATGTGTATGTACAGTGCCAAGCGCACAAATATCTATGCTATGTTCCCTTTTTTATTTTTATTTTATTTTTTCCTGAAAGTTAAATATCCGGTATGTAAGTGGCTGACTGAAGAGCTGAAAAAGGGGAATTTCTTATCAGTGAGGGTCACACTGTAGTCACTTCCTGTCTGAGTCAGGACTGAGTCAGCCACTTACATGCCTGATATTTAACTCTTTCAGGCAGAGAAAGAAAAAAAGGAACACGGCATAGTTGTATGCTAGGCACTGTCCATACGCATGTCTATCTCATCATGTCACATGTCACTTCAGGTATCCTTTAGGCTGGTTTCACACCAGGACGTTGCGTTTTAGGGGACGTTAAGGTCGCATAACGTGCCCCTAACACAACGCCTGGTCCTCCCTGCTTTGGACGTCAGAGTGAGCCGCGTTGTGCAGCTCACTCTGGCGTCCGTGATGCCGTGATGCGCACTCTTGGACGCATGCGGCATCACGTGGTCCCGCCCGGCCAATCGCCGCACAGAGCGGCCGCTCCAGGAAGTAAACACTGCACATCACTGAGTGCAGTGAATATTAATTAGCCATGTGCCCGGCCGCTCTCCCCTCCTCCCCAACTTTACTGAGCATGTGCAAGCAGTCTAACGCGGCTCTGCCGCTTACAAAGTACTGCATGCAGTACGTTGTCTTGTGACGCAGCGTTACACTGTAACGCAACGTGGGCACTGTGAACAGCCCATTGATTTTTTCATTGCTGTGAGGTGGGGTGCGTTACAGGCTGCTCTAACGTGCGCCTATAACGTCCCACTGTGAAACCAGCCTTAAGTCCTGGGGCTGGCTTTTTTTCAGGAAATCGCACGTGCATCTCCGCCTTCAGTCTCCCAGCGGCGATCGGAGACTGGACGCCATCTATAAACATGACACTGCTGTCCCCCTGGGGGGACAAGAGAGCGATCGGCAACAATAGTCTGACTGGGGTAGGGAGGGAAAAATAACAATAAAATGCACATTTAAATATATATGTAAAAAATAAACATCTGGGGGGGTGATCAGACCCCAACAACAGAAAGCTCTGGGGGGGGGGGGGGGGGGGGGGGGGTAAATCACTTGTGTGCTGTGTTGTGTGGCCCTGCAGCAAGGCCTTAAAGGACTTACGAGGCCAAAATCTGCCCCCAAGACGTAAAAAAAGTTAACTACCTGCATGACTTTGTAAGGCACGGAGGACGCCGTCCGCGCCCTCCGTGCCGTTTCGCCTGGTCCCCTCTGCTAAATAGCCCCCCGAAAGGCTGCAACCCCACGGTCCGGGTCGGTATCTGCAGCCTGCATAAAGATGGCCACCGGAGCTGGCAACGGCTGTGCAGTCCACATAGCCGCTACTGCGGCTGCGCAGCTCTAAGGCCAACCCCCGATCCACGTAACAGGCAGCGTGGATCAGAGGGTTGGCCCTAGAGCTGCGCAGCTGCAGTAGCGGCTATGCTGACTGCGCAGCCATGGCCAGCTCCGGCGGCCATCTTTATGCAGGCTGCAGATACCGACCCGGACCGTGGGGTTGCAGCCTTTCGGGGGGCTATTGAGCAGAGGGGACCAGGCGAAACGGCACGGAGGGCGCAGACGGCGTCCTCCGTGCCTTACAAAGTCATGCAGGTAGTTAACTTTTTTTACGTCTTGGGGGCAGATTTTGGCCTCGTAAGTCCTTTAAAGCTGCAGTGGCCCTTTTTAGTAAAAATGGCATGGTCTTTAGGAGGGGTTAAACACCAGTCCTCAAGTGGTTAAGCAATACCAGTTGCCATGCGATCCTACTGATCCTCTGTCTATAATACTTGTAGCCATAGCCCCTGAACAAGCATGCAGCAGGCAGGCATTTCTGACCTAGTCAGATCTGACCAGATTGGCTGCATGCTTGTTTCTGGTGTGATTCAGACACTACGGCAGCCAAATTAATCAGCAGGGCTGCCAGGCAACCAGTTTTGCTAAAAAGGAAATTAATATGGCAGCTTCCATATCATTCTCGTTACAGTTGTCCTTTTTAACCACTTCCCGACCGCCCACTACACAGGGGCGGCGGGGAAGTGGAGCCCTGCAGGACGGCCTCACCCACAGAGGCGGCGGTCCATTTAAGGGCATGGGCGGAGCGATCGCGTCATCCGTGACGCGATCCTCCGCCGGCGCCTGTCACCGCTCGCTCGCCGCAACATCCCGCCGGCTATACGGAAGCGCCGGCGGGATGTTAACCCCGCGATCGCCGCATACAAAGTGTATAATACACTTTGTAATGTTTACAAAGTGTATTATACAGGCTGCCTCCTGCCCTGGTGGTCCCAGTGTCCGAGGGACCACCAGGGCAGGCTGCAGCCACCCTAGTCTGCACCCAAGCACACTGATTTCTCCCTCCCCTGCCCCAGATCGCCCACAGCACCCATCAGACCCCCCCTGCCCACCCCCCAGACCCCTGTTTGCACCCAATCACCCCCCTAATCACCCATCAATCACTCCCTGTCACTATCTGTCAACGCTATTTTTTTTTTATCCCCCCCCCTGCTCCCTGCCCCCTCCTGATCACCCCCCACCCCTCAGATTCTCCCCAGACCCCCCCCCCCAGACCACCCCCCCGTTTACTGTATGCATCTATCCCCCTGATCACCTGTCAATCACCCGTCAATCACCCCCTGTCACTGCCACCCATCAATCAGCCCCTAACCTGCCCCTTGCGGGCAATCTGATCACCCCCCCA
This sequence comes from Hyperolius riggenbachi, assembly GCF_040937935.1. Taxonomy (NCBI): domain Eukaryota; kingdom Metazoa; phylum Chordata; class Amphibia; order Anura; family Hyperoliidae; genus Hyperolius; species Hyperolius riggenbachi. The sequence continues at coordinate 383,531,487 of NC_090651.1, forward strand.
CACCAATAGATCGCCCACAGATCCGACATCAGATCACCTCCCAAATCCATTGTTTACATCTATTCTCTCCTCTAAACACCCACTAATTACCCATCAATCACCCATCAATCACCCCCTATCACCACCTGTCACTGTTACCTATCAGATCAGACCCTAATCTGCCCCTTGCGGGCACCCAATCACCTGCCTACACGCTCAGATTGCCCTCAGACCCCCCCCTTATCAATTCGCCAGTGCATTAATTACATCTGTTCTTCCCTGTAATAACCCACTGATCACCTGCCAATCACCTATCACCCATCAATCACCCCCTGTCACTGCCACCCATCAATCAGCCCCTAACCTGCCCCTTGCGGGCAATCTGATCACCCACCCACACCATTAGATCGCCCGCAAACCCGCCGTCAGATTACCTCCCAAATGTATCGTTTACATCTGTTATCTTCTCTAAACACCCACTAATTACCCATCAATCACCCCCTATCACCACCTGTCACTGTTACCTATCAGATCAGACCCTAATCTGCCCCTTGCGGGCACCCAATCACCCGCCCACACGCTCAGATTGCCCTCTGACCCCCCCCCCCTTATCAATTCGCCAGTGCATTAATTACATCTGTCCTTCCCTGTAATAACCCACTGATCACCTGCCAATCACCTATCACCCATCAATCACCCCCTGTCACTGCCACCCAACAATCAGCCCCTAACCTGCCCCTTGCGGGCAAACTGATCACCCACCCACACCAATAGATCGCCCGCAGATCCGACATCAGATCACCACCCAAGCGCAGTGTTTCCATCTATTCTCTCCTCTAAACACCCACTAATTACCCATCAATCACCCATCAATCACCCCCTATCACCACCTGTCACTGTTACCCATCAGATCAGACCCTAATCTGCCCCTTGCGGGCACCCAATCGCCCGCCTACAATCTCAGATTGCCCTCAGACCCCCCCTTATCAATTCGCCAGTGCAATATTTACATCTGTTCTCCCCTGTAATAACCCACTGATTACCTGTCAATCACCTATCAATCACCAATCAATCACCCCCTGTCACTGACACCCATCAATCACCCGCTGTCACTGACACCCATCAATCAGCCCCTAACCTGCCCCTTGTGGGCAAACTGATCACCCACCCACACCAATAGATCGCCCGCAGATCCGACAACAGATCACCACCCAAGCGCAGTGTTTCCATCTATTCTCTACCCTAAACACCCACTAATTACCCATCAATCACCCCCTGTCACTGCTACCTATCAGATTAGACCCCTATCTGCCCCTAGGGCACTCAATCACCCGCCCACACCCTCAGAATGCCCTCAGACCCCAGCCCTGATCACCTCGCCAGTGCATTGCTTGCATCTATTCTCCCCTCTAATCACACCTTGAGACACCCATCAATCACCTCCTGTCACCCCCTAGCACACCTACCCATCAGATCAGGCCCCAATTTGCCCCGTGTGGGCTCCTGATCACTCGGCCAAACCCTCAGACCCCCTTCCGATCACCTCCCCAGTGCATTGATTGCATCTATTTTCCCCTCTAACCACCCCCTGAGACACCCATCAATCACCTCCTGTCACCCCCCTAGCACTCCTATCCATCAGATCAGGCCCAATACAACCTGTCATCTAAAAGGCCACCCTGCTTATGACCGGTTCCACAAAATTCACCCCCTCATAGACCACCTGTCATCAAAATTTGCAGATGCTTATACCCCTGAACAGTCATTTTGAGACATTTGGTTTCCAGACTACTCACGGTTTTGGGCCTGTAAAATGCCAGGGCGGTATAGGAACCCCACAAGTGACCCCATTTTAGAAAAAAGACACCCCAAGGTATTATGTTAGGTGTATGACGAGTTCATAGAAGATTTTATTTTTTGTCAAAAGTTAGCGGAAAATAATTTTTATTGGTTTTTTTTCACAAAGTGTCATTTTTCACTAACTTGTGACAAAAAATAAAATCTTCTATGAACTTGCCATACACCTAACGGAATACCTTGGGGTGTCTTCTTTCTAAAATGGGGTCACTTGTGGGGTTCCTATACTGCCCTGGCATTTTAGGGGCCCTAAACCGCGAGGAGTAGTCTAGAAAACAAATGCTTCAAAATGACCTGTGAATAGGACGTTGGGCCCCTTAGCGCACCTAGGCTGCAAAAAAGTGTCACATGTGGTACCGCCGTACTCAGGAAAAGTAGTATAATGTGTTTTGGGGTGTATTTTTACACATACCCATGCTGGGTGGGAGAAATTTCTATGTAAATGGACAATTGTGTGTAAAAAAATCAAACAATTGTCATTTACAGAGATATTTCTCCCACTTAGCATGGGTATGTGTAAAAATACACCCCAAAACGCATTATACTACTTCTCCTGGGTACAGCGGTACCACATGTGTGGCACTTTTTTACACCCCAAGTACGCTAAGGGGCCCAAAGTCCAATGAGTACCTTTAGGATTTCACAGGTCATTTTGCGACATTTGGTTTCAAGACTACTCCTCACGGTTTAGGGCCCCTAAAATGCCAGGGCAGTATAGGAACCCCACAAATGACCCCATTCTAGAAAGAAGACACCCAAAGGTATTCCGTACGGAGTATGGTGAGTTCATAGAAGATTTTATTTTTTGTCACAAGTTAGCGGAAAATGACACTTTGTGAAAAAAAAACTATTAAAATCAATTTCCGCTAACTTGTGACAAAAAAATAAAAACTTCTATGAACTCACCATACTCCTAACGGAATACCTTGGGGTGTCTTCTTTCTAAAATGGGGTCATTAGTGGGGTTCCTATACTGCCCTGGCATTTTAGGGGCCCTAAACCGTGAGGAGTAGTCTTGAAACAAAAATGACCTGTGAAATCCTAAAGGTACTCATTGGACTTTATGCCCCTTAGTGCAGTTAGGGTGCAAAAAAGTGCCACACATGTGGTATCGCCGTACTCGGGAGAAGTAGTACAATGTGTTTTGAGGTGTATTTTTACACATACCCATGCTGGGTGGGAGAAATACCTCTGTAAATGACAATCTTTTGATTTTTTTACACACAATTGTCCATTTACAGAGGTATTTCTCCCACCCAGCATGGGTATGTGTAAAAATACACCTCAAAACACATTGTACTGCTTCTCCCGAGTATGGCGATACCACATGTGTGGCACTTTTTTGCACCCTAACTGCGCTAAAGGGCCCAAAGTCCAATGAGTACCTTTAGGATTTCACAGGTCATTTTGAGAAATTTCGTTTCAAGACTACTCCTCACGGTTTAGGGCCCCTAAAATGCCAGGGCAGTATAGGAACCCCACAAATGACCCCATTTTAGAAAGAAGACACCCCAAGGTATTCCGTTAGGAGTATGGTGAGTTCATAGAAGTTTTTATTTTTTGTCAAAAGTTAGCGGAAATTGATTTTAATTGTGTTTTTTCACAAAGTGTCATTTTCCGCTAACTTGTGACAAAAAATAAAATCTTCTATGAACTCGCCATACTACTAACGGAATACCTTGGGGTGTCTTCTTTCTAAAATGGGGTCATTTGTGGGGTTCCTATACTGCCCTGGCATTTTAGGGGCCCTAAACCGTGAGGAGTAGTCTTGAAACGAAATTTCTCAAAATGACCTGTGAAATCTTAAAGGTACTCATTGGACTTTGGGCCCTTTAGCGCAGTTAGGGTGCAAAAAAGTGCCACACATGTGGTATCGCCGTACTCAGGAGAAGTAGTATAATGTGTTTTGTGGTGTATTTTTACACATACCCATGCTGAGTGGGAGAAAGATCTCTGTAAATGGACAATTGTGTGTAAAAAAAATTAACAAATTGTCATTTACAGAGATATTTCTCCCACCCAGCATGGGTATGTGTAAAAATACACCCCAAAACACATTATACTACTTCTCCTGAGTATGGCAATACCACATGTGTGGCACTTTTTTGCAGCCTAACTGCGCTAAGGGGTCCAAAGTCCAATGAGCACCTTTAGGCTTTACAGGGGTGCTTACAATTTAGCACCCCCCAAAATGTCAGGACAGTAAACACCCCACAAATGATCCCATTTTGGAAAGTAGACCCTTCAAGGTATTCAGAGAGGGGCATGGTGAGTCCGTGGCAGATTTCATTTTTTTTTTTTGTCGCAAGTTAGAAGAAATGGAAACTTTTTTTTTTTTTTTTTTTTTCTCACAAAGTGTCATTTTCTGCTAACTTGTGACAAAAAATAATATCTTCTATGAACTCACTATGCCTCTCAGTGAATACTTTGGGATGTCTTCTTTCCAAAATGGGGTCATTTGGGGGGTATTTATACTATCCTGGAATTCTAGCCCCTCATGAAACATGACAGGGGGTCAGAAAAGTCAGAGATGCTTGACAATGGGAAAATTCACTTTTTGCACCATAGTTTGTAAACGCTATAACTTTTACCCAAACCAATAAATATACACTGAATGGGTTTTTTTTTATCAAAAACATGTTTGTCCACATTTTTCGCGCTGTATGTATACAGAAATTTTACTTTATTTGAAAAATGTCAGCACAGAAAGTTAAAAACATTTTTTTGCCAAAATTCATGTCTTTTTTGATGAATATAATAAAAAGTAAAAATCGCAGGAGCAATCAAATAGCCCCAAAAGAAAGCTGTATTAGTGACAAGAAAAGGAGCCAAAATTCATTTAGGTGGTAGGTTGTATGAGCGAGCAATAAACCGTGAAAGCTGCAGTGGTCTGAATGGAAAAAAAGTGGCCGGTCCTTAAGGGGTAGAAAGCCCTAGGTCCTCAAGTGGTTAACTCTGGTATACACTTTCAATTATGATTGACCAATCAATGACCAATTTTACCACCTTGTAGTATGAGTGTTTACCTAAACAATCTGCTCATAGTATTCAATATCTGTTGGCCCTTATTGGTGGAAAAATTGGTCCGCGATTGGCCAATTGAAACTGAAGGTGTGTACTTGGCTTCAGTCAATATGCGGCTCAGATGTTTCTTTCTTCTGCAGCCAACCTCATGCGGGGATTTATTTATTCCCTTTAAATTCACGGGTTTTTCAGATACGTGTTAATAGTTCAGAAACTTTCACAAACCTGCATGATGATTCGCTAAGCTTTTTACCGCATGCGGTATTTTATTCAGTGTTTTATGGATTCGTGCCATATTTCTGTCTGAGGGATTATTGCAGTGCAGATGAAACAAACAAGTGGAATGTTTGGTAACTCCAGCCTGGAGCTGTCGGTAACTGACAATCAGCCATTTGGTAAAATGGACAGACAAAGGACAGCCAATAGGAGGAGACACCCTGTTTAACTACTCACCCCATTGGCAGGGCCGGATTTGTACTTTTTACCGCCCAAGGCCAACTATACTGTCTGTATGGTTGTTATCTCTGTGTGCCCCAATGATAATTCTCCTTACTTTCCATCATTGGATGTCACAGACAATAAGTATTTTAGTAATATGCGTATAGATTATAAGTTGTGTTTTCCTTAAGAACTTTATGTTATGTTTGCCATTTTGTTAATGATGGACCCACTGTGTCACCATGAGAATTAGGCTGATATGTACCTGCAGGGATAGAGCTTACAGGTCTTGCAGGGACGACACAAGTACAGGACACAGAGTACGAAGGGTTAAAGCTGTCCTTTTAAATGGGGATGGCTGTACAGAACAGCTTTACTGCCCCTCACTGAGCCGCCCCTAAATTTCTGGTGCCCTAGGCCATGGCCTATGTGGCCTTGCCAGAAATCCGGCCCTGCCCATTGGTACCGATGTACTGCTGGGTGGGACACCAGAAAGTTAAAAAAAAAAAAACAAATCACAAGATGCAGGCGTAGGGCACAATCATAGAGGTATCCCTTTTAGATGTGTAGAATTATAGACCAATGCACAGAAAAGGACCCTCTATTGGCACACATGGTGATCGCAGATGACCCTGGGGATACCTTTTTACTCTTGAAAGCGGTCACAGGTCAGATGCAGCAATTTGCAAAGGAACAGTTTAGGTTGGGCAGAAGTAGGAGGGCTTCGCCGTGCAAAAACCAAGTTTGCTGGTTAGACTTCTACTAGTTTTTACCAAACTGGTCTTAAAGAGGGAGTGTCCCCATAAAATTCAAATTTCAACAGCAACTGGTCTGAGTGTATTAAGTGATAAAGATGCTAATCCTGCATTCAAAACTTTTTCTGCTGTTGTTGTTTGCAGTTATCACATACTTTAGGAGCACTGGCCCTTTAATAGTCGGTGCCAAACAGTTGCATGTTGGGAGTTCTTTTTATCTATGATATGTTTCTTCTCTTCCATTTTATTTCCCTGCTTATCTGAAACACGATCCTCTGCTCACTTGTGTTTACAAGCAAGGCTGAGGTGACTCAGCGATTAGAGGAGAGAAAAAAAAGTAAAGGGCAGAAATTACATCAGGCTTTGGCCTCAAACTGTGGGTAAAAGACATGGGGCCATATGCAATTCACTTTTTCACCTGACTTTTCTCCCAGGAGATACAATTTTCATCTCTGATTTAAAATAACTTTTCAGCACTTTTCAACTAAAAAAGTACTAAAAAGTTGGTGAAAAAGTACTATCAAAATTATTTTGAGGATTTTCTTGCTTTCTGGTGGCTTAAAAGGCAATTTATTGACAAGTTTAAAAATATCACCTAGGAGAAAACTCAGGTGAAAAAGTGAATTGCATATGGGCCTTGGAGTTCCCACTAGGAACAGAATTATCTTCATTTATTATATAAAATTCACTGAAATCAAAATGTGGACAGTACAAGAAGTGGTTTTTTTTTTTTTCTTTCTCTTTCTCTCTTTTTTACTTTCCTTTCTCTTTTTCTCTTTCTTGATTTCATGACCATTACACTTGTCATATTAAAGAGAACCCGAGGTGTGGTTAAATAATGTTATCTGCATGCAGAGGCTGGATCTGCCTATACAGCCCAGCCTCTGTTGCTATCCCAAACCCCACTAAGGTCCCCCTGCACTCTGCAATCCCTCATAAATCACAGCCATGCTGTGAGGCTGTGTTTACATCTGTAGTGTCAGTCTCAGCTGCTCCCCCGCCTCCTGCATAGCTCCGGTCCCTGCCCCTGTCCCTTCCCTCCAATCAGCAGGGAGGGAAGGGATGCAGGCGGGGACTGGAGTTCTGCAGGAGGCGGGGAGAGCAGAAGACTGACACTATAGAAATAAACACAGCCAGCTCTGACAAGCTGTTTGTCAGCAGCGTGGCTGTGATTTATGAGGGATTGCAGAGTGCAGGAGGACCTTAGGGGGGTTTGGGATAGCAACAGAGGCTGGGCTGTATAGGCAGATCCAGCCCCTGTATGCAGATAATATTCTTCAAACCCACCTCGGGTTCTCTTTAAGCATTTTTCTAACAGTTCAACTGCCCATGTGACAGGGCCCTTACTATGGTGAGGAGGGTTGGTGATGCCCGCTCTAGCAATAGGAGGCACTTCCAGTCCAGACTCTGGTTGAAGTATTTCCTTGTTTCATAGTCCCCATCCTAACTACTGTTTGCCAGATTTCTCTGTTGCTGCCAGTTACACTTTAATTTTTGACATGTACCTTCTTCCTTTTTTTAGAGCATGGAGTCTACCCCGCTGGGAGAGGAACTGAAATGTGCCATCTGCCTGAGCCTATATACCGAGCCGGTGGTGCTGGCATGTGGGCACAACTTCTGCCTGAACTGTATCAAAACCGCACTGGCCATGCAGAAGGGGGGTGGCGTGTATACCTGTCCAGAGTGTAGGGCCACGTATCGGGAAAGCCCTGTGATGACGAAGAACAGGAAGCTGTGTAACATTGTGGAGCATTTCCGAGATGCCCAGGCCGTGGAAGAAGCCACCGTGCTCTGCACGTACTGCTCGGATACTCTGGTGACGGCCATTAAGATATGTCTGCAGTGTGAATCCGCCTTCTGTGCTATGCATCTGCAGCAACATCTCCTCCAGTCTGCAGACCACCACTTGGTGGATCCCATACCTTCCTTCGCAATGAGAAAATGCCCCATCCACAAGGAGGTCCTGAAATATTACTGCTGCGTGGAAGGTGTCTGCATCTGTATGTCTTGCTGGGTGGCTGGAGGACACGTGGGACATAAGACGGAACTTCTGAGCGACGCCGCCAAGAAGAAAAGAAGGGAACTGGGTAGTTATAGCGAAACCCTGGATTTTGAGGTTCTGGCCATCAAGCGGAAAGTCCACCAACTGCACAATCGGAACATGGAGGAAAGAGGAAAAGCGGCTGCCCTCAGTGAGAAGATCTCCAACATGTTTCAGGAGAGCAGGAGGTTTCTGGGACTTATAGGCAACTTAATGGATGAAGCAGAGAGTAGCATCAGGGGAGAGATCTCCAGACAGGAGGAGGGGATGTCACAGTCCATGTGGTGTTTTTCCAGAGACCTGGAGGCACGGAAGAATGAGCTTCTCAGAGCAAAGACTGAAATCAAGGAGTTATGCGCCAGCACAGATCCGTTAACCATTCTCCTAAAGAAATTCGATTCTGATTTGCTAGAAAATGGAGACACCTTGGCCCATGTTCCAGGTCTGGATGAAGGGGCAGTCACGCAAATGGTGAAGAGAAAACTCCTCGACCTCTCCAACATTGTGATGGATCTGAACACCAAGTTGCATTTCTTGCAGATGATGAAGACTGAGGTCCTGCTGGATACAAGCACGGCCCACCACCACATTATCATTTCGCCGGATCTCCGGACGGCTACGTACACCGACGTAAAACAGGAGAGGCCGGAAAGCCTGGAGAGATTTAAAACGTGTCAGGTGATCAGCGTACAGAGTTTCTCATCGGGGAAACATTTCTGGGAGGTGGATGTGAGTGGAGCGAAGGAATGGCAGATAGGGGTGGCTGCTCATAGTATCCCGAGGAAGGCTCAGGGAAGGGACTCGTTCATAGGCTACAATGACAAATCGTGGGCTTTGGCTGCAAAAGATGTTCTCCAGGCCTGGCACAATAACAGGTGGACAGAGATAAGGGGGCAAGCTCCTTTCCCGTCAGTTGGGATTCACCTGGATTATGAGGCTGGACAACTGTCCTTCCACCAGCTGAGTAATCCCCCCAGAGTCTTACACACCTTCAATGCCAAGTTCACCGAGCCCCTTCATGCTGCTTTCTATGTATTCAAGAAAACCTGCCTCCAGATAATCTAGTACATGGATGGTCCGCACTTCTGCGCTATGTCATGTCAATGCTTAGACTGCTGGTCTACCACTCATGCAGTGTGCTGCCCCATCCGTGCAAACATGTGCTTCCATCACAGAGATCAAAAAGCAATTTAATGTAAAAGATTGATCCAATGCACTGCACCATCTGTTGTATGAATACAAAAATGTTTATTCAATACTCTATCCTAAAACCCTTTAAAAACTAGATTAGACCTCCACAATTGGCAACGCATCACAAATATATATCATAGATCGTTTCCATTTAGTATGAAGTGCATTCAAAGTGACGTTATCCACAATATTGAAAAAAAAAAAAGTCCAAAAACATCTAGGAAGGATTAACCATGCAATGACCAAAACTAGTAATGAAAGAAATGTGTAATTGGGACAAAACTCATCCAAATCCTCAGTATGACTCCAGGTACCCATAATTGATCCTACTCCTCGACCTCAACTCCTTAGCCTAATACTTACCAGGGCTGTGGAGTCAGTACAAAAATCTAACTTCTCAGTTTATCAAACCATAGTCTCCGACTCCCAGGTACCCAAAATTGTTCTGACTCCAACTCCTCGACCCTGACTTCTTAGTCTAAAGCCTCATCTACAAGGTACAATTTTCCATCCGATAGACAGATCTATTATATAGGTGTAATAAGAAAATGCATTGTGTGTAGACATCCAAATAATTTCAGATCAATTTTGCGATAGATTTTGGGTACTTCTAAAAACCAAAATCTAACACAATCCGATTGGATCGGTTGGAAATTGTCTAATAGATCCTATCTGACGGAAAACTGTACCGTGTAGATGAGGCTTTATACTTGTCAGGGCTGTGAAGTTGGTACAAAAATCATCCAACTCAGATTCCCGACTCCTCGGTTTATGAAACCTCCGACTCCAGGTACCCAAAAAAATGACCACAGCCCTGATGGGAGCCACATACAAAGTACTGGATAAGGTGCAAATGGCATTCATAAATATAGCCTACCACACGGTACTAGTTAGGGCCCGTTTCCACTAGTGCCGCACGCGGCTGGGCGACGCGCGGTGGCGGCACTTCCGGGTCTGCAGGAACGCTGACTAATCCCACAAGCTGTGCCATGCACAGCTATGGGATTCACAGCCTCCCGCACGGAAACTGATGGCAATGTCGGGCGAATTGCTAAGGTAAGCGATTCGGCTGGCGGCGTCATTGTTATGGCAGTTTCCCTGACTGCGTGGAAACTCTGCGGATACGCCCGGTTTCCGTGCTAGTGGAAACAGGCCCTCACTCGGCCATCTTAATGTAGTATGTACTCCCATTTGCACCGTATCCAGTACTTTGTATACGTCTCCATTGCTGATGCACGTTTAGATTGGTTATTTTGTTACGTTACTAGTTTATACCTTTATAGATGTGTTGCACGTTATTGAATGTTTGCACTGACACATTCTTGCTAAATTGGGGTGGATGATGTCGTTCTGAACTCCCTTGATGCTAATTGTTTTTGGACCCCGGGTTGTGCACGGAAGTGGTTGTGATTGAACCTTGATAATGATCTGATAATGTAGCCAATAGTGGAGGTTTTTTTTTATTATTGAATAAACCTCCTAATTATACAGCAGGTGGCGCAGTCCATTGGATCATTCTTTCTTTGCATTGTTTTACAGTGTTTGTCTGCCTATCAATAATGTGTATATATTATTTGTAACCAAAATAAAGTAGAATTATTATTCAATACAAAGCATCCAGTGTCCTTAAGTAACTGTGATGTTCAACAAATGCCTATACACCATGGTCCCTGCAGGGGGGCCCATGGAGCGTAAAGCCCAGTAGGGGACCCGCCTATGCATAGCTTTTGATACTGGGGGCACCTATAGCTGACTGACCTATACTGGGGGCACCTGTAGCTGGCTACCTATACATACCTCCCAACCTTTTCACATCAGAAAGTGGGACACTTAGGCCACACCCACAAACATTTTTTTAATTTTACTCCCTAAAACAAAAAAATTGTGGGGGTGGGGAGGAGGCAAAAACAAAATGATCGTGGCGCCAGCCGTGCCGATGTGGGATGCTGGTCCAGCATTACATTCCTCCCTTCCTCCTAATGTGTCCCCTCTGCTTGCAGAGTAAACTGCACAGCGGAGCGGGCTGTCATTTAATCTTACCATTGATCCTTGCCTACCGGCATCTGGCTCTTCTCTGCTTCCTGTGACGTCACAGGAAGTAGAGTGAAGCCAGATGCCGGTACACGAGTATCAATGGTAAGATTAAATGACAGCTCACTCCGCTGCGCACTTTACTCTGCAAGCTGGGGGGCACATTAGGAGGAAGGAATGTAATGGCGGCCCCCCCATACTGCATTGGCGCGGCTGGGAGTGCCCCCAAATCTAGACAGTCCTGCAGGACTCGGACATTTGGGGGGCTTGCCTATACTGTCAGGGCCGGATTTGTACTTCTTACCGCCCAAGGCCGACTATTACCAGCCGCCCCAACCGAAACCGTATCCTACCACCTCTCTCCACACACACCCAAAAAACTTTGGGCCAATGGTGTCCACTATTGCGGCTAATGCCGTGGTCTCCATGGCAACGTGAAGTGAATCAATCACGTCACATGGGGGAACTGGTCAATCAAGCGATCTACAGGTGATGGGCGTGGTGGGAGCCATCCACCACACACACATAGTCAAAAGTGGCTCACAATTGGACATTGGGTGGGGTCAGCAACACGTAAAAGTGAGTCCTGTACCCTCTGCTGTCTCCAGGGTAACAGCGCTGGCCAATCAATAATTAAGAAATGGGTACTGAGAGGCTGCCTTCTGTATTCTGTATTATTTGCTGGTGCTGCCCCTGGTCCTTTCATCCCCCACACCAAGTGCGTGAAACCCGGCCTTCTGTAACTGCCTGCAGCTGCTGCTATGTCATTGGACAAGGTTTGGCTTTTTGCTAGTCACACACTGTTCACAAACGTTTGGTTAACGGACTGCAGCTGCCTGTAGCACAGCACAGGCAGATGCCAGCTGGTACTAATAGTGCAGTTATCCTGACCGCTTTCATTTGTTTGGACACTTGCAAATAATGCCCTGCAAATAATGCCCACTGTCTGCAGGCCGCCCCTTGTTTATCTGGTGCCCTGGGCCATGGCCTATGTGGCCTTGCCAGAAATCCGGCCATGTATACTGTAAGTATGGAGTTTTTTGTTTGGGCGGGGCATATGACAGAGGCAGATTATAGGCAGATTACACAGCTGAGCTTGCCAATACCGCCAAGGTTAATGCTCACCTCTTTCTAGGCACCAGAGGTGAATGAATGAATGTAAGCTCCTTGCCACTAGTGATGGGCTCATCGGTAGTTGCCTACTCAAATTTGTGATTCAAATAAGGCTTAATTGCCTCAGCTGTGCATGGGAGATGGGGGGGGGGGGGGGGGGTAATTGCCCAGAATTCCGTTGGCTTCTATGCGTCCAAATCATCTTGCAGTAGTGAGTCTTGCAATGTGTCCCATAGGATGTGTGCAAGAAGTTTGGGACGCATAAACGTTGACTGACTTATGGGTAAGTAACCCCCCCCTCTTTCCCAGCCGCACAGCTGAAGCAATTAAGCCTCATTTGAATCACAAATTCAAGTAGGCAACTACTCGTAACTATTCATGAGCCCATCACTACTTGCCACTAAACCAGGGAGTCAGGTAAAATGGGCGCTGAGCAGCCACGGACATTTGGGCGCCACCACAGGCTGTAATATGAATTACCGCTATAGATGTGCTTAGTGAGTCATTTGGCTGCCGGCAGAAGACAGCGTCTAAGTTATAAGAACAGCGCAATTTGGTTGCCAGCAATTGCTGGAAGCCAAATTGCACCTTACCCCCCCCCCCCCCCCCCCCCCCCCCCACACACACACACACACACACACTGTACGGCACCCCGGAGGGGGGAATGGTGATTAGTGCTGCTGGAAAATTTGCCACTGCTTCACCCTGCGCCAAATTTCCCAGCACCCTGTATGTTCTCTACAATTGAACGGGTTTCCACCATCTTCCCAATCCCCCAATCCAATCCCCAGTTTTTTTTTTGTTTTTTTTTTTATATTACAATAAAAAAAGAAAAACTAGCAAAAGCAATCACATACCACAAAAAAAGCTTTGTGAGAAGAAAAGGAGGTAACATTCATTTGGGTGCTTAGTAGTATTACCAAGCAATAAACTGTTAAATCTGTTAAAGTGGATCTGAAAAACTCACCATAACAAGTAACTTGCTGATATATCTTAAAGTTTTAGATAGTTTACACAGCAAATCTAGCTGCAAACCGCTTTATTAGAATATGATTATTTATTCCTGTGATACAATGAGGGCAGCCATGTTCTGTTTGTCACATTGTCACAGGCTGAGGGCTGGAGATGCTATCAGCTTGCCTGTGTGTAAATTCAGCCCCCTCTCCTCCTCCCTCCTCCCCTCTGCCTCTGAAATCTCTGGCTAGTAACCTCCTCCTCCTCATGCCCAGACTGAGCTCCCATAAGCCCTTGCTACAGTGCCAAGGCACAAAAAGAGCTGTGGGCGAGGCTTGTTTAGTTTATAGGGAATTTAGAGTATTTAAAACAAAAAGGTATTTGGCTTGAGGAATGCCCTATAAACTATATGAAAGGAACACAACTATGCAATGAGTAAAAGTTTATCTCTGATCCACTTTAAGTGCAGAACTGTAAAAAATGGCCTGGTCACTAGGGGGGTGTAAGCCTGTGGTCCTCAAGTGATTAAAACATACATTTTGGCAAGCATTACATTTGGTAAAGCGCACAGTAGTTCTCCTGAGACTTGTAGTTGCGCTACGGCTGAGCGGGCCTCTAGCAAAGCATTCTGGGAGTTTCTGGAAGGGCTGAAGGCACCAGTGTTGCTCATGAATGAGACCAACAGATTGTGCAGCCAGTTTACTAGAGGGGCCTGTATATAATCCCATCAATCTCCCCTCACTCTGCATTGTTTACATCAGCCCGACCTGCCAGATGGTACAGCATTAAAAAAAAGGTAAAACATTCCCGGATTCAGGAGAGGATTTTTATGGGAAGTTTTTATGTCCTTGGATGGAGCTCAGCAGGCTGGGCTCTGCTCTGTGGCTTTCTCACAATTTCACAGTCCACCATTCATATGGACTTAGCTGAAAGCCCAGCCTGAGATTTATGGGGGGCACACAGAGGCAGTGGGCCAAGCCTAACAAAGGCCCAAGGAGGGGCTTATTAGCAAGAGGCTACAAATAGGCCAAAAGCCTCACCAAAAACAAAATGAAGCGGAACGAAGGTTGGTTTAAAGTGGATCTGAGATGAACTTTTACTCATTGCATAATTGTGTTCCTTTCATATAGTTTATAGGGCATTCCTCAAGCCAAATACTTTTTTGTTTTAATACTCTAATTCCCTATAAACTAAACAAGCCTTGCCCGCAGCTCCTTTTGTGCCTTGGCACTGTAGCAAGGCCTTATGGAAGCTCAGTCTGGGCAGTAAAAGGAGGAGGTTACTAGCCATTGATTTCAGAGGCAGAGGGGAGGGGACTGAATTTACACACAGGCAAGCTGATAGCATCTCCAGCCCTCAGCCTGTGACAAGCAGAACATGGCTGCTGTCATTGTCTCACAGGAATAAATAATCATACATTTCTGAAGCTGTTTGCAGCTAGATAGATATGTGTTACTTGTTATAGATAAGATTTTCATCTCGGCTCCGTTTTAACCAATATCATGATTTTCTAGCGACATATATCACAGTAAATTTCTACTTTATTTATAATGCTAAAGTACATGGTCAGCCCAACTGTTTATGGTAGTTTTATAATTCTTTTATAAATAAAAACTGTAGTCAAAATAACATAATGATTACATTTTTGTTTTTACAATACTCATTTATAGATTTAGTCAGTGTCTACCCATTGTAAAATTTCTCCTCTCCCTGATATACATTCTGACATTTATCACAGGTGATGACCTCTTTAGCCCTGCCAGGTAATCTCTGCGGAATGTTCAATTTACTGGGCGTTCTAAAGCTAGTATAAAAGATCTCTGGTCTCCCAGAATGCTCTGGGGGTTAGAATTTCTCATGGATACTGCCTGAGGGAAGGGGCTATTACTGTGCCTGGACATTTGTCTTGCAACTGACCGGTATCTCACTCCTGAAGGCTGAATAAACAGCCTAGGCTAAGCGTCGCTGGAAGGGCGTGGCTACATACCGATATACAAGACACAGAATATTTATATTGTGCTTTTCTCCTACTAGTAGCTATCTTTGGCACCCAATTTTCTTCAGCACCCATTTTGTGTGTACCCCATAGACTGTCTAGGGGGTTTTACTGTTTCCATCTTCATGACATTTCAGGCTACTTTTGCTTGCTCCACATTGTAGTTTGGCTCTAGAAACGTCTCAGCCTGGTCTCCCCCCAAAAGCTGCACTTCACAAAATCCACAAGGCGTGCTCCAGAAGGCAGCACTAGACGATCTGGTGTAGTAGAATCGGGGATCTCTCTTCCATGGGAAAGCCCCTGTAGCAAATGCAGGGGGGATTACAGCTGCCTGGAATCCCCCTTAAGCCCAGGGCCGGTGCAGTGTCTGTGGACAGACACAAGTTGAGACCCCAGAATATATGCAGACTTCCTGCAGCTCAAAGCACTGCCCCCTTTCTTTCCCTGCTACAGTTGACTTTGGTGCAGCAGCAGCGCGTGTGCAGAGCACGGTGCAGCAGCAGCGCGTGTGCAGAGCACGGGGCGGCAGCAGCGCGTGTGCAGAGCACGGGGCGGCAGCAGCGCGTGTGCAGAGCACGGGGCGGCAGCAGCGCGTGTGCAGAGCACGGGGCGGCAGCAGCGCGTGTGCAGAGCACGGGGCGGCAGCACCATTGTCGATCGGGAGCAGATCTGACATTTAGGTAATAATTGTCAGATCCTGTCAGTTGGACAGGAAATTGCATTATATGTACCCAGCATGATCTCCTACCATATTATTATACTAGAATGTGTTTGACTGGGGGAGACCTTTCAGGAATCCCCACCCATCCCTTGAAAATCCTGGGTTTGCCCCAAGCCCTGTTTAATAACGGCCATTGAGGAATAGCGGTAACTGGATCTGGCGGTGGGTACTTGGGTTGCTCGGCTGTCTCTGTTTTGGGTAAGCAGCCAATGGGAAGTGCCGTGTAGCAGCTGTTTGGCACCGCATCTCCTGTGACCTCCTGCCTTCATCGAGGAGGTGTCAGCCCATCGTCCCTGCAGTGTGTAAGGCAAGGTGCCCTATGGCCCATATCCTGAGATAGCAGCATGGGGGGGGGATGAAGTTCTGAGCTCTCCAGGGAACTTTGTAAGACTCTAAACCGCTTCACACCAGGGCAATATAACATCCAGGGTAGATATTATATTGCTCCGGATTACCATGATATTATAGCCCACCGCAAGGTAACAAGCTGCCAGGAAAAGGTGAAATAATGCGTTCACACCGACTAGCCAGGATTTCCACACCCATTTAAAGAGGAACTGTAGAGAAAATGACAATAAAACTGCTTATCTTTTTACAATATTCATTTACAGACTTTTTACTCAGTGTTTGGCCATTGTAAAATCTTTCATCTCCCTGATTTACATTCTGAAAGGTACTACTGTTGGTGACAGCCTTCGTTCTGCCAGGTGATCTGTACAGACTGTTCATTACTGAGAGTTCTATGCACCGAGAGAGTTGCTGCTTGCTTGGCAGTTGGGAAAAAGAAGTTATTACCCATAATGCAACAAGGCTCACAGACAGCAAACTGTCAGGACCTTGGTCGTATGGGAGTAGTTTCACTATATCAGCCACACAAACCCTTTTCATAAACCGCACTTGAGACCCTGGGGCCTTCTCTATAGGACTCAAAACTACAACCATAAACATTTCCCAACGGTCGTCATGTGGCTGTGTGCCCAGTGCCCCCTCCCCCCCCCCCCCCCCCCCCCAAACCATTACCTCCAGCAGCAGGCAAATGGTTAAGGTAACCGATATCCACTTCCTCCCATTGAGTATAACCCCAGTATGTAGTCTAATCAATGCCAGACCTGCTCATACACCATCCCAAAGATGAATGGTGTTTATTCCAGACCTATGGAGCAGCCAGGCATGGGCAGCAATTACTGCGCTTACTCTGCTGTGTCTGCTGGGATCAGCAGTGCACAATCCCGGCCTGTTCTATATATTCCCCCCCCCCCCAGCTTTCTGCCCCATTCAAACCATTTACAGCTGAACTGCCCTGATTGAAGCCCACCCGGCCGCCCCCCCACCGCTGCTTTCATTCTGTCTTCCAGTTAATATTTCAAAAGCTGCATCTAAACACATCAGACAGCACAATGGCCGAGGAGCATGCTAATTATGTCACTATAATTAAATGTAAATATCTCCTATAGGCCCCTCCAGTGTAATCCCGCGGTCCACACACAGCTGTCTCTACATCTGGTCACATCTGCAGGAGACCAATACGGCCAGCAGAGGCTACAGGTGGGAAAAATGCCCACAACGCACAGGACTGAAGGGTAGGAGCGGTGTATGGGCAGATCGACCAAGAGGCACATCTCTCTCTGATCCAATCTGATTGGAGGGAGAGCAGTGTTGGTTGCCCACACACCAGCAGACCAATTCCTGATCGATTCCAGCATGAAATCTCACGGGAATGGGTCTCGTGAAATCACATCCTCCTCTGTCCCCCCAAATGCTAATGTGGCCCTGCAGTTCTCAGTTTACAAACGCCATGCAGAGAGTGTCCTCGGGAATAGAACCCAACACTCTAGCACTGAAGTATGAGACTGCCAACGGCTTAGCCCCTGTCCTGCCTGAAAACTAACCGAAATGAACTTACACTGCAACTTGCCCAGCAAATGTCAATGGAGCGCAACTCAGAAATTCCTTTCTGTGCTCTAAAAGATAAGCAACAGCATAATAACTTTTAAAGAAAAAAACATTTCTTTGTTACAGCTGATAGAAATCCTACAGTAAATCTTCAATGTGTGTACTTCCTGCTTTCATGGAAGCAGACATAGGGCTAACATCCTGTGTTTACAAATTAGCGGCTCTGCCAAGGCAGCCAACTGACACAGCTGAGGGATCAAATTACAGTTGTGATTAGTCACAGATGAGGGGGAATTAAAGGGGAACTGAAGAGAGAGAGATATGGAGGCTGTCATGTTTATTTCCTTTTAGACAATACCAGTTGCCTGGCAGTCCTGCTGATCCTCTGCCTCTAATACTATTAGCCATAGCCCCTGAACAAGCATGCAGCAGATCAGGTGTTTCAGTGGTTCAGACTTATAAGTCTGATCTGACAAGACTAGCTGCATGCTTGTTTCTGGTTTTAATCAGATACTACTGCAGAGAAATAGACCAGCAGGGCTGCCAGGCAACTGGTATTGATTAAAAAGAAATAAACATGACAGCCTCCATATACCTCTCTCTTCAGTTCCCCTTTAAGACAAGCTAAACTCTCTAAATCCATACAGGGTGCCTTTCTCTGTTTCCCTTCTGCCCTGTGCAAGAGTTCAGGTCCTTAACCTGCTGCCACCTAATTAATCAACCATTGGTTTTGATTGTCTGGGAAATTTGCATACAGAGTCCGAACTGAAAGCAGAACTATTGACTTCCACCTGTTTACAAAACAAGACTTTGCCCTGCAGAATCACCACTTCATAACCCCAGGAGAATTCCTGAACTATTCAGTCCTTCAGCAGCATCTCACAACCAAGGAATTGAAGTCATTAGCAATGCAAAACCGCTCAATGCTAAACACAGCTAGGAGAATGTGCACACTGCTTTCACAGAGTCCCAAGAGGAGGTTGTGAACCTTTTGCACAAACTGTTTCGGAGTTCCCTTGTGTACGACCCACCGGTGAAACTTTTGCCAAGATCTCCGGTTATCTGGAGAGGAAACATCTGAGCACAAGCAGGGCCGCCGATTTAAGCAACAATGGGGCCCCAGGGCAAAATAAACCTGGGGGCCCCCCCAACAGATACCCCGTACAAAAATTGGTATTAAGGGACCTTTTTTACAGCTGGTATAGTCAGGGCCGGCCCTAGACTTTTTGCCGCCTGAGGCAAATTTTGAAAAAATTATTGCTGCCGCCCCCCCCCCGTGGTGTGGGGGGGGGGGGGCGCCGCCGAGCTGGAGGGGTAGTGGGCAGGACGGGGGTATTGGGCCTAGCGGCGCCTCCCTAGCCCCTCCCTCGCCTGGGTCCCCCATCCTCCGCTCCCCTCCAGCCTTAAATAGATCAGAAGCGCTACTCGTAAGAGGCAGTGGGCGGGGAAGACTCACCTCTTCCTCGCTCGATCCAGCGTGCGCTCCACTGACGTTACTTCCTGCAACGCCGTCCACTTACAATACAGTGGGCGGCGTTGTAGGAAGTGGCGTCAGTGGAGCGCACGCTGGATCGAGGAAGAGGTGCGTCCTCCCCGCCCACTGCCTCTTACGAGTAGCGCTTCTGATCTATTTAAGGCTGGAGGGGAGCGGAGGACGGGGGACCCAGGCGAGGGAGGGGGGGGGGTCCGACCCCCCTCCCCGCCGCTAGGCCCAATACCCCCGTCCTGCCCGCTACCCCTCCAGCTCGGCGGCCGGCTCCCCGCACCCACCGACGGGCGGATGCCGCCCCTAGAAATGTGCCACCTGAGGCAAAAGTTTCACCCCGCCTCATGAGCGGGCCGGCCCTGGGTATAGTCAGGGTGTGAAGCCCCAATCGGTCGGAGCTCCACATTCTGGCTACCCTAGCCTGCATGGGGGACAAGGGGTTAAAAAGATTCAGGAGGGGGACCCCACATAATTAAAAAAAAAATAAAAAATTCCCACACTCAACATAAAAAAAAAAATTGGGAAAATAGGAAAACATGCCAGGGATCTTCATACAGCCATATGGCGGCTGTATAGCGATCCCTGGCCAAAGCGCTGCGGCTGCGTATAGACCCCCCTGGAAACCCCGTCAGGAAATGTATTGCGCTTTCGTTTGATGCATGTAAAATTACACTACCGTTAGGTTTGCGACTAAAAGTGACATTTACCGCATTTAAAAGTATACCTTTTTCCTTCGAAACTTTAAAATAGATTTTCTCAAAAACTATAAGGTCTTTTTGAAAAATTGTTTTTTCCTCTTATTCCCATGATCTCCTTAACATTTTCTGCAAATTTAGTGTTTCTAGCATTTAAGGTGGATTTGCTATTAACCATTAAAGTCAGTGGGTTTTTAAATGTGTGGTTTTTTTTTTCCTTTGAAACTTTAAAATCGATTTTCTCAAACTGTCGATTTGAGAAAACATTTTTTTTTCCTCTTGTAGCCACTGGGGGCCCCTACAAGCTCTGGGGCCCTGGGGCAATTGCCCCCTTTGCCTCTATGGTAGCGCTGGCCCTGAGCACAAGGTGGTTCTGATCTAGTTATGTATCTTGCCTGAAGAAGAACCTTAAAGTGTACCTGGGACAAATCAATACAAAAGTTTTTTATACATACCTGGGGCTTCCTCCAGCCCTCTCCGTACCAATCACTCTCACGCCATCTTCCTCTGCCTCCTCCTTCTCCTGGTAGAAGCCCGGTAAGTTTTGCCAGTCGACGCATGCGCAGTGTGCCTGCAGCCCCGACTGGCCAAGCTAACAGAGCTTCTACCCGGAGAAGCAGGAGGCGCAGGACGGCGGCGTGGGAGCGAACGGTGCAGAGGGGGCTGGAGGAAGCCCCAGGTATGTATAAAACTTTTGTATTGATTAAATCTCCTATTTCCTTTTAAAGTTTCAAAAGTTTGCAAAGGCATCTTGTAGACAAGACAAATAACATTTATTTTGCACTTTTCTCCTGGTGAACTCAAAGCACCAGAGCTGCAGCCACTAGGGCACACTCTATAGGCAGTAGCAGTGTTACTGAGACTTGCCTAAGGTTTTCTACTGAATAGGTGCTGGCTTACTAAACAGGCAGAGCCGAGATTCAAACCCAGGTCTCCTGTGTCAGAGGCAGAGCCCTTAACCATTACACTATCCAGCCACTTGTACAGTTAGTTATTAAGAATATAGCAGAGGTGCTTAGACTTTTTGAACTTGCAAGCTACTTCAAAAATTACACATTGGAAATGATTTATCTACCAGGTAGACTCTACCTAAAGATGTAGCACAGGCACAGCAGCAGTCCATTAGTGATTACTCCAAACTGCCAGTCAATTCAATGCACACCATAGAGTCCTCCTCAGTATGACAGATAGAACATTGCTTGACCACATAATCACAATATCATGCTTAGAATATCATGCTCAGTGTCTGGCAAAGTTGTAATCAGCAGTAGCACCTAATACTTCTAAATGCAAGGCTTTCCACCTTACAATATAACGCCTACGTCACTCACGCAGGCGGTGTGGGGTCTATCCAGAAGACCCTTCAGACAGTGGCGTAGCTTGAAATTATGGGGCCCCATAGCAAAATTTTCATGGGGATCCCTTAGAACTAGGTACTGTTGAGCAATGCCACCTGCCCTTACCCTATGTATATGAGTTGATTGGCCAATAGACATTCCCATGCAATGTATGAGCATAGTACTTGTGATAAGAGACAGTCAGAGGGTGGAGGTCCAAAGGAAAGTTAAAAGTGAACACATCAAGTACAACCTGGGCCCCCTCTGCTCCAGGTCCCTATAACGATTGCTATGGCTGCAATGACTATTGCTACGCCCCTGCCTTCAGATCTATCAGTAGATCACGATCCACACAATGAGCACACATGGTCTATAGTTTACAAACAGCACTAAGTTCCTTGAATGAGTATTTGACCTGTGTGCTCGGTTACGACGCTCTTAAGGCCCATACTCACGGGGGACGGCCGTCGCCGCAACCGCGTGGCACGCGCGTATTGCGGCGACAGTTCCCCCGTGTGTATGATGCGCGCGCCCCGAACCGTCGCCCGTCGGAGCTGTCGCCAGGCGATTGACATGTTCAATCGCCGGCTACAGTCGTCGCCGCAACCTCGCCGGAACTGTCGCTAGCCCCGCATGTGTATGCGGGCTAGCGACAGCTACCCACACACAACACACGGAGCTTCCGGCGGGGGGGAGGAAACTCGGCGACAGCTTCCGCCGCATCGCTAATCCCTCTGCTGCCGTGTGGATGCAGAGGGACTTGGCGACGAGCTGTCGCCGAACTGCCGCCGAACTGTCGCGCACACGCTCCCGTGTGCGGCGACAGCTACAATTGTACCCCCGTGGGTACTTCGCTTTAGATTACCACAACACACACAGCAAGCTGTAACCCAAGACGTCCTATCTTTACTACCCATTGCTCTACACTAAAAACTTCAACTTTCATAATAAACGGTAAGAACCAAACTTTTGCCAAAACTGTTTTGTTTAATCCAGTCATAATGAGGGACACAGAAGATGAGAATGAAAATCTGAGACAGTCCCTGGAAGCAGGGGACAGTTGTCATAGGGTGTCATTTGTAGAGGTCAGGAAATTGAGGACAGTTGTCGTGTGATGTATACAATATGGGGACAGCTGTAGTATGGCCTCTAGAAATTGGGGACAGTTGTAATTTGATGCCGGGTGTTTTGGAATTAAGAACGATCAGGAAATTGGAGGAAGTTGCAGTACAGTGTGTGGACATCATGGACCACTTTAGTACAAGGTGTGCAAATCAAATCAGGAGGAACTGCAGAACATGAAGTGGTGACACTTGTGATGTATGTACAGGATATAGGAACAGCTGTAGTATGGAGCCTAATATGATGTCTGGTAATTGCAGAGGTTTGTGGTACGGTGTCTACTAGAGATGCTCTGTTAATAGGGGTCCGTTATGGTACAGAACCGAGACATTTGTGGTATTTGAGGATGGGTATGGCCCAGAAGACAATTGCAGCATGGGATATGGAAACTGGGGACAATTGTAGTATGGTGTTTGGGAATCAGCGACAGTAGTAGTACAGTGTCTGTGAACATATTGAGAATAGACTGGAAACTGAGGTCAGTCGTAGATTAGTACCTTTAATGTTATTCTGGAACTATTGTAGTACAGTGCCTGGTAATCAGGGAACAGTCTAGATTAGGGACAGTTATCCTACCATATCTGGAAATCATAGACACTTGCAGCACAGTCTGGAGATAAGGAACAGATGTAATAAGGTGGTACAGTTGTAGTACAGAGACCAGGGACAGTTTAATGCTGGAAATACACGAGTCGACCCGGCGGCTCGATTAGCCGCCGGATCGACTTCCGCCGTGTCCCCGCGTGCGCCCGGATCAATTACCACTCTTCCCCACGGGCGCTCCTTATCTTCCGCTCGTTTTCTTCCCATCGCCCGCGGGGATCGAGCGCAGAATCTATCCGGCGGGGTGTCGGAAATTATCAATCGAGCCATCAGTGGCTCGATTGATAAGGAGAAAACGAACCGTCTATGCCCAGCATAATATCAGGATGTGTTGGGGGATAAGGGATACTTTATTTAGGGTCCTGATGGTCCAGGACAGTTAGTGAAGATTATAGAGGTCAGGGTCACAGGGGAGGTTTGCAGAGGCTGGGGACAGCTGTAGTAGACTTTCTAGAGACCATGGACAGTGTAATAACGAGAGGTTTTTGGGGGATCAGGAATTCTTTCTTTAGGTTCCTGAAGGTCAAGGACATTTAGTGAGGATTATAAATGTTGAGGGCAGAAGTGAGGTTTGTGGAAGTTGGAGACAGCTGTAGTACAGTTTCTGGAGACCAGAACCTGGGTAGTGTAGTGAGTCTTGTGGGGATCAGGGGTAGTTCTAGTGAAGGTTGAGGACAACTGCTGTAGATTCTGAAGATCAGGTACAGATGTAGTGAGGTTTGGGACACCTGTATTCGATTCTGAAGATCATGTACAGTTGTGGTGAGGTTTGTGGAGGTCTGGGACTGCTAAACTACAGTTTCTGAAGACCAGGTGCAGTTGTAGCGAGTGATGTTGTGGCCAGGGACAGTTGTAGACATTTTATAAAGACCAGGTACAATTGTAGTGAGTTATGTAGTGGTCGAAAACAGTTGTAGAAATTTCTGAAGACCAGGTACATTTGAATTCGTTTTATGGTAGTCAGGTACAGTCGTAGCAATTTCTGAAGACCAGGTACAGTTGTAGTGAGTTGTGGCAGTCAGGGAACGTTGTAGACATTTCTGAAGACCAGGTACAGGTGTAGTGAGGTGTGTGGTGGTCAGGGACAGTTTTAGAGTTTTGGAAGACCAGGTGCAGTTGTAGTGGGGTTTGTGAAGGTTCAGGGACAGTTTTAGAAGTTTCTGAAGACCAGGTGCAGTTGTAGTGAGTGATGTGATGGTCAGGAACAAATGAAGTACAGTTTCTGGAGATCTGGGAAACTTGTTATGCGGATGGTCTGGTCTTACCTTGCCTAGCAGTGCTCCTGTTTGGTCTGTGAGTTCCAAGGGCAAAGTCTCCTGCACACTCAGCACGGTGGCAGCTCCTCCAGACAAGTCCACAGTCCCAGATCCAATGTGCAGATCAGCGCAACCTGTAGGGAAGCCAGTTCTAGAGTCAGGCAAGCAGCCAGAGAGTACAGAGAGCCCAGCTCAATGCAAAACACACTGACTGTGACAGAGTGAATGATTCACTGAAACTGGCTGTGCACAGGCCCCGCCCCTATCACTGGGACAATTCCCCTCCCCCTCTCTCATTCTTATTATCACTGACTTTTAGTTTTCTTTCTTTAGAAATTTCCTGGATTTATGGTTTGGACAAGTTACACAAAGCTTCCCGGAACTCCCAGGAACCTTCAGATGGCTTTCTGCCTCGGAGCTTACAATCTAATCACCCACAGACACACACATTCTGGAGTCTGTATATTTTTGAATTGTGGGAGGAAACCAGAGATAGGAGTACCTGAAGGAAACCACATAACACAGGGGGGCATCCCCACCCCCTTCTCTTTCTCTCCCCTCCTCTAAATACGCAATACAATTGTAGCTGTGTCCTGTGCGGCCGGCCACACATGGGCAGATATCGGGAGATCAGCAGAATGTACCAGCTGCACAGGTGGTAGCTGGACTGCGATGTGGATGGGAGCAGGAGTGGAGCAGTGATGATGGAAGGAGTAGAGCAGAAGGGAGCAGCGAAGGCGGGAGCAGGAGTGGAGCAGTGAGGGTGGGAGCAGTGATGATGGGGGAAGGAGTAGAGCAGGAGTGGAGCAGCGAGGGCGGGAGCAGGAGTGGAGCAGCGAGGGCGAATGCAGAAGTAGAGCAGAGATGAGCAGCGAGGGTGGGAGCAGTGAGATTGGAGCAGTGAGTGTGGGAGCAGAGCATGAGGGTGGGGGCAGGAGTGGAGCAGAGTGAAGCAGTTAGGGTGGAGCAGGAGGATGAGAGCAGGAGGTTGAGTGCAGGAGGTAATCGGTGAGGGTGGGAGCAGGAGAATGAGAGCAGGAGGGGAGCAGTGATGGTGGGAGCAGGAGTGGGGCAGGGTGAAGCAGTGAGGGTGAGAGCAGGAGTAAAACAGTGGAGCAGGATGATGAGAGCAAGAGGGGAGCAGTGATGGAGGGAGCAGGAGTGGAGCAGTGAGGGTGTGAGCAGGAGTGAAGCAGTAAGGGTGGAAGCAGGAAGATGAGAGCAGGAGGGGAGCAGTGATGGTGGGAGCAGGATTGAGCAGAGTTAAGCAGTGAAGGTGGGAGTGGAGAAGGAGGATGAGAGCAGGAGGGGATAAGTGATGGTGGGAGCAGGAGTGGAGCAGGAGGATGAGAGCAGGAGTGGAGCAGGAGGATGAGAGCAGGAGAGAAGTAGTGATGGTGGGAGCAGTGATGGTGGAGCAGGAGGATGAGAGCAGGAGTGGTGCAGTGATGGTGGGTGCAGGAGGATGAGAGTACGGGTGGAGCAGTGATGGTGGGAGCAGGAGGATGAGCGCAGGGGTGGAGCAGTGATGGTGGGAGCAGGGGTGGAGCAGGAGGATGAAAGCAGGAGTGGGCAATGATGGTGGTAGCAGGAGTGGAGCAGGAGGATGAGAGCAGGAGTGGTGCAGTGATGGTGGGAGCAGGAGGATGAGAGCAGGAGTGGAGCAGTGATGGTGGGAGCAGGGGTGGAGCAGTGATGGTGGGAGCAGGAGGATGAGAGCAGGGGTGGAGCAGTGATGGTGGGAGCAGGAGGATGAGAGCAGGGGTGGAGCAGTGATGGTGGGAGCAGGAGGATGAGAGCAGGAGTGGAGCAGTGATGGTGGGAGCAGGAGGATGAGAGCAGGGGTGGAGCAGTGATAGTGGGAGCAGGAGGATGAGAGCAGGGGTGGAGCAGGAGGATGAGAGCAGGAGTGGAGCAGGAGGATGAGAGCAGGAGTGGAGCAGGAGGATGAGAGCAGGAGAGAAGTAGTGATGGTGGGAGCAGAAGTGGAGCAGGAGGATGAGAGCAGGAGTGGTGCAGTGATGGTGGGTGCAGGAGGATGAGAGTACGGGTGGAGCAGTGATGGTGGGAGCAGGAGGATGAGCGCAGGGGTGGAGCACTGATGGTGGGAGCAGGGGTGGAGCAGGAGGATGAGAGCAGGAGTGGGCAATGATGGTGGTAGCAGGAGTGGAGCAGGAGGATGAGAGCAGGAGGATGAGAGCAGGAGTGGAGCAGTGATGGTGGGAGCAGGGGTGGAGCAGTGATGGTGGGAGCAGGAGGATGAGAGCAGGGGTGGAGCAGTGATGGTGGGAGCAGGATGATGAGAGCAGGGGTGGAGCAGTGATGGTGGGAGCAGGAGGATGAGAGCAGGAGTGGAGCAGTGATGGTGGGAGCAGGAGGATGAGAGCAGGGGTGGAGCAGTGATAGTGGGAGCAGGAGGATGAGAGCAGGGGTGGAGCAGTGATGGTGGGAGCAGGAGGGGTGGAGCAGGAGGATGAGAGCAGGAGTGGAGCAGTGATGGTGGGAGCAGGGGTGAAGCAGGAGGATGAGAGCAGGCGTGGAGCAGTGATGGTGGGAGCAAGGGTGGAGCAGTGATGGTGGGAGCAGGAGGATGAGAGCAGGAGTGGAGCAGTGATGGTGGGAGCAGGGGTGAAGCAGGAGGATGAGAGCAGGCGTGGAGCAGTGATGGTGGGAGCAGGGGTGGAGCAGTGATGGTGGGAGCAGGAGGATGAGAGCAGGAGTGGAGCAGTGATGGTGGGAGCAGGAGGATGAGAGCAGGGGTGGAGCAGTGATGGTGGGAGCAGGAGGATGAGAGCAGGAGTGGAGCAGTGATGGTGGGAGCAGGAGGATGAGAGCAGAAGTGGTGCAGTGATGGTGGGAGCAGGAGGATGAGAGCAGGGGTGTAGCAGTGATGGTGGGAGCAGGAGGATGAGAGCAGGAGTGGAGCAGTGATGGTGGGAGCAGGAGTGGAGCAGGGGTGGAGCAGTGATGGTGGGTGCAGGAGGATGAGAGCAGGGGGGGAGCAGTGATGGCGGGAGCTGGAGGATGAGAGCAGGAGTGGTGCAGTGATGGTGGGAGCAGGAGTGGTGCAGTGATGGTGGGAGCAGGAGGATGAGAGCAGGGGTGTAGCAGTGATGGTGGGAGCAGGAGGATTAGAGCAGGAGTGGAGCAGTGATGGTGGGAGCAGGGGTGGAGCAGGGGTGGAGCAGTGATGGTGGGTGCAGGAGGATGAGAGCAGGGGTGGAGCAGTGATGGTGGGAGCAGGAGGATGAGAGCAGGAGTGGTGCAGTGATGGTGGGAGCAGGAGTGGTGCAGTGATGGTGGGAGCAGGAGTGGAGCAGGAGGATGAGAGCAGGGGTGGAGCAGTGATGATGGGAGCAGGAGGATGAGAGCAGGAGTGGAGCAGTGATGATGGGAACAGGAGGATGAGAGCAGGAGTGGAGCAGGAGGATGAGAGCAGGAGTGGAGCAATGAGGGGATGGGGTGGGCGGTGCACACACTACATTTTCAGCAGAGGCCGCCCTGACTGACCGCCTTGGCTGAGAACCATCTTGCATGCTTTCAGCTCTGTACATGTGTGTACTCGATAGCCATCAGTATATCTCTGGCAGTTTGCGACTAATGAACGATCTCTGAGGGGCATATTTCAGTACCAACATGGCGATCTACGGATCGGATTGTTAGAGGCAGTTGTAAACTGAATGGAGCATTGTACCCGATTATCGTCTGAACCAATCCACCAGGACAGATCGGTCTGCGTGGACAATAATCGTATTTTACCATTGCCATTGTTGGTACCTTTCTTTTTCCTTTTTACCAATTCTCGTCCGACGCATCGTCTCTTGTTCGTTGCGGCGGTCGTGTGTGTGTGTGTGTGTGTGTGTGTGTGTGTGTGTGTGTGTGTGTGTGTGTGTGTACAGAGCTCCTCTCTTCCTTCCTTCCCATTGTTTTCTCACCCCCAATGCTGAGCTCCTCCCCCTCAATCAGCCCCCTTATCTCTCTATAGAAAACAAACCTGTATTTAATCCCTTTATGAGACAGTGGAAGAGATATCTGCTGGGTATTGAATCAGTTTAGATTAGACAGCTCTGGTGTCTGCAGACAGTAACAGGACTGCCTGGCTTCTAACTACCCCTCCACCAGTTACAGTCAATTGATACGGCGCACCAAAACCTGCCAAGGGCAACCACAGTGTCAGAGGTGCATGAAGGGGATGGGAATCACTACTATACAGTGGGCCTGATTCACAAAGGGGTGCTAACAGTTAGCACGCTGGTGAAAAGCCCTTTATCACGCCTAAACTCAGTTTAGCTGTGATAAAATAAACTCGCGCGCAAAGTTTACGTGCGCAATGCCATTAAACCCTATGCAACGTTTCGCACGCACCGGACTTTTGCGCGCACAATATGCGCGCAAGTTTTTCCCTCAAAACTGTGCCAACCTACTTAGTGCAATGCTTATCACTCCCAAAAGTCTTTAGGCGTGCTAACTAGGTTTGCACCGCTTTGTGAATCAAGCCTAAAGCATCTATAGACGTGATTATTACCAGCACAGGGCCAATAGAGAGCTAATAGAGGGGCCCTCTGGCTCAAGGGCCCCGGTGCATCCGCAACCTCTGCACCCCCTATTGCTACACCACTGTAGAAGTCTCATAGCTCCCAACTGTCCCTCTTTGGGAGCCCTGTCCCTCTGTTCCTCTTTCCTCCTCATTTGTCCCTCTTTCAGGACTTTGTCCCTCTTTCTATGTAAATATATATATTTCTCTACTAAAAAGGTGTTTGACTCTAAACTTTATTCCCAACCTTCCAATTGACATAGTACTAATTTTAAAATGTTACTATGAAGGAAAATGAACCAGGATAGAAAGGGCCAGTGTGGTCTGAATTATAAAACAACATATTTTTCTTATGAAATCTTTATGGTATGTGTGACTAGGGGTGTGGCAGGGGTGTGATCAGGGGTGTGGCTTAAGTGTTCCTTTTCTCATCTCAAAAAGTTGGGAGATATAAACTCTACCTCTGGGTGTTTAAAGTCCTACTGCATAGAGTCAAATTAATCCATGCCATGCACTGATGATCAAACAATCCGAAACAGTCTGTATGCATGTTGGATTATTATGGCTCTGTATAAATTAACAAGCTGACACATCATTGCATTCCAGCGGTTCTGGAGGTGTGTTTAGCTTCTAAGGGTAACAATGGTTAATTTGCATATATTCAGCAGTGTTGCACTGGGAGACATCTCAAGCTCACTCCAACCTGAATCATCGCAAATTCTTTCTGTTTTAAGAAAGCAAACGTTTGTTTTGTATAAGCATATGATGATGGGTGAGGCAGGATTTCTGCTTTTTTTATTTTAGACAGGGCGCATTGAAATCCTATTTTAAAAGTCAATAAAAATCTTACTGAGGGAAAAAAAAAAAGAAATCCATAGGCTGCTGCCTGATTAGCAGGCAGAGGGTATAATAGATGACGTGCTGCATTTTTTTTGCATCGTGCTACAGGGATCCGGTGCGTCTCACTTCACAGCTGTGCCGGCCGCGAGTCTCGCAAGACGCATCCCGCCAATGTGATGCAACGTTTTAGGCTGTGACAGTTTTTTTCTCTTTTTGCCGCTAAAAGGATGAGTTCACACTTGTCAGTCTGCAGCGGATCTGTGGCAGTAAGCACCGTACTGTCCGTGATTTGTGTGGAAGAGCCAATGCGTTTCTGGTATAGCTTAGTGGAAATGAAACGGACCGTCGGACCCCGCACATCACTGTCCTCCCCCGCTGGCTGTTTGTGGTCTGACTCAAGTGGGAACCCCGCCTTAGGGATGGTGGAGGAAACCAGAGTTTCTAGAGTAAACCCACACAGGCACGCTCTTTCACGACGGGACTATCCAGGGGATTCATTCTAACTAGGCAAGTATCTAACTTGCTGTTCCCCAGCCAGTACAAGTTTGCATTAAAGAAGAACTCCAGTGAAAATAATGTAATAAAAAAGTGCTTCATTTTTACAATAATTATGTATAAATGATTGAGTCAGTGTTTGCCCATTTTAAAATCTTTTAAATCCCTGATTTACATTCTGACATTTATCACATGGTGACATTTTTACTGCTGGCAAGTGATGTAGCTGCTGCTTGCTGTTTTGGCAGTTGGAAACAGCTGTAAACAGCTATTTCCCACAATGCAGCAAGGTTCCCAGACAGGAAACTGTGAGGAGTATGTACTCAAGAGTTTCTTGTGGGAGGGGTTTCATCACAATATCAGTCATACAGCACCCCCTGATGGTCTGTTTGTAAAAAGGAATATATTTCTCATGTAAAGGGGGTATCCGCTACTGATTGCGATAAAGTTCAATTCTTGGTCGGAGCTTCTCTTTAAATGACACCTGAAGTGAGAGGTATATGGAGGCTGCCATATTAATTCATTTCTAAGCAATACCAGTTGCCCGGCAGCCCTGCTGACCCTCTGCCTCGGAGGGCCGGTGCACACCAAGAGCGCTTCCGAGTGCTTCTAAAAACGCTAGTGCTTTGAAAAGCGCTTGGCTAATGTATATGAATGGGATGGATCACACCAGAGCGATGTGATTTTCTCCCGAGCGCAAACGCGGGTCCTGCATATTTCTGAGGCGATTCAGCCTCAATGTTATGTATAGGAAAGTGGAAAAACGATCTGAAAAGCGCCAGATCAGAGCGGTTTTCCAAACGTTTTTGTTACAGAAGCTGTTCAGTCAAAGCTCTAATGTAACAAAAAATAAAAAAAAGCGCTACACCAAAACGCTCCAAAAATCGCTAGGCATGATCAGAAAATCGCTAGGCACATGCCTCGAATCGCCTAGAAAAATCATTTAAAAAAGAAATGAGCGTTTGCAATTACGCTACCGCTTTTTGGTGTGCACCAGCCGTAATACTTAGTTTCAGCTTGTCAGATCTGACAAGCATCCTTGTTTCTGGTGTGAATCAGACACTACTGCAGCCAAATAGATCAGCGGGGCTGCCAGGCAACTGGTATTGTTTAAAGTGTAACTGTCAGGCATAAAATCAAAAATCAATTGTTTATTTGTATCTGTTAAACAAGTAATAAGGATGCTAATCAGGCAATCCAAAAGTTAAAATCTCCATTACTTTTCTTGTTTATAAATGATCATTCCCCAGTTTACCCGACTCTTATTTGGTAGGTTGCCGCACAAAGGAAGTTGCAGGGCATGCTGGGTTGTTCTTTTTTGCTTCTGTACATTAGTTAAGTCTGAGGGGAAATAGAGAAGCAAAAAAAAGACAACCCAGCATGCCCTGCAACTTCCTTTGTGCGGCAACCTACCAAATAAGAGTCAGGTAAACTGGGGAATGATCA
This sequence comes from Hyperolius riggenbachi, assembly GCF_040937935.1. Classification (NCBI taxonomy): domain Eukaryota; kingdom Metazoa; phylum Chordata; class Amphibia; order Anura; family Hyperoliidae; genus Hyperolius; species Hyperolius riggenbachi. Next base: position 383,563,294 of record NC_090651.1, read on the forward strand.
TTTATAAACAAGAAAAGTAATAGAGATTTTAACTTTTGGATTGCCTGGTTAGCATCCTTATTACTTGTTTAACAGATACAAATAAAGAATTGATTTTTGATTTTATTCCTGACAGTTACACTTTAAACAATACCAGTTGCCTGGCAGCCCTGCTGATCTATTTGGCTGCAGTAGTGTCTGATTCACACCAGAAACAAGGATGCTTGTTAGATCTGACAAGCTGAAACTAAGTGTCCGAGGGCACAAGCACAAATTCAGCAAATATAAGGTAGAGGGGAGTTTGCGTTCGGGAAAAATCATATCGGCAGTAATGGCTCATACACACGAGCCACCGCTGCGGCAAGAGCCATAAAAGAAAAAAGCAGCGGCAGCTCGTCAAGGGGTCCCTCTGTGCAACAGCCGTACACACGGCGCACAGAGGGACAGATTCGGCGGAAGCTGTCGTCGAAGGTTCCTCCCCCCCCCCCCCCTCACCGGAAGCTCCATACATTGTGTATGGAGTTGCTGTCGCTAGTCCGCATACACACGGCGGACTAGCGACAGTTGCGGCGACCGCTGTTGCCGGCGATTGGCCAAGTCGATCGCCTGGCGACAACTCTGACAAGCGACAGTTCGTGGTGCGCGCCTCATACACACGCGCGACCTGTTGCCGCTACACGCGCGTGCCACGTGGTTGGGGCGACATTTGTAGCCCGTGTGTATGAGGCTTAATGGATTTGCGCTATCAGGTGAAGTGTCCTGTGCTATGTGATTGGAATGGGATCACTGGTGGGGAAGCAGCCTTCGGGCTCTTTTCCACTATGAAATGCGATCGCGATCGCGATTCCGATCGCAATCGCGTTTCAATTTCCACCATGCGATTGCGATTGCAATTGAGCTACTATACTCATTATAGTACAGCTCAATCGCATACAAAACGTGGCAGGACAACGATTGCGCTTTGACCAAAATCACATCGCAATCGGATCGCACTAATGGAAATTGCTGCTGCAGTTTCCATTAGTTTAATGTACCTTGCGATTTGTGAACAGAAGCAAATCGCAAATCGCAGGCTAGTGGAAGAAGGCCCTTCCTCCTGGTCTGGTGTTAGCCGCACAGGCTGCGGGGGAGGGGCCAGCATTTATACATGTTTCCCTGGGATCTCCTGAGGATTTCGCTGCTCCATCTGTGACCGCATACATTATATGTACACTGACCACATTCATTAGCCCCGCAGTGTTTACACACATTACACAGCTGTAACCAACCCGAGTCATAAACCTTCTAATGCATCGCCTGCGGGCTAACGTGCGCCGTCACTACCGGCTAATGCAGTGCAGGCGCAATCACACACATTATTACAGGCGTTATTACGCTTCATGGCTATTACAGCGTCCATCAGTGAGGGTTATATGGACTCCATTGTAATGCCATAAAGCCATAAAGTTCATTTATCTCCCAGACACACACCATTATTAATGTATATCTTCAACTGGCTCTGTAACAACTATGCAGCATGGTTTCTGTGGCATAAGAGCTTACAATCTAGTGTTCCCACCACAGCCAAGCACAGGAATATGCTCCTTGTGGCACACTGCGGCCAATAGGAGCAGTCCGTCCATCTCCTGGTCAGCCAGCAAAATGCAAGGCATCTGGTATTATTTTGTACTTGTATAGCATCTTCCGCAGCACTTTAAATCTGTACTGAACTCAGCTGCTCGTCTCATTCATCTCTCTTCTCGCTCTTCCTCTGCTGCTCCTCTCTGTCAAGCTCTTCATTGGCTGCCAATTAACCAGAAGATCCAGTTCAATCGCAAGACCTGACCAACCGCAAGACCTGACCAACCGCAAGACCTGACCAACCGCAAGACCTGACCAACCGCAAGACCTGACCAACCGCAAGACCTGACAAACCGTAAGACCTGACCAACCGCCATACCTGACAAACCGCCATACCTGACCAACCGCAAGACCTGACCAACCGCAAGACCTGACCAACCGCAAGACCTGACCAACCGCAAGACCTGACCAATCGCCAGACCTGACCAATCGCCAGACCTGACCAACCGCAAGACCTGACCAACCGCAAGACCTGACCAATCGCAAGACCTGACCAACCGCAAGACCTGACCAACCGCAAGACCTGACCAATCGCAAGACCTGACCAATCGCCATACCTGACAAACCGTAAGACCTGACCAACCGTAAGACCTGACCAACCGCAAGACCTGACCAACCGCAAGACCTGACCAACCGCAAGACCTGACCAATCCAACCGCAAGACCTGGCCAACCGCAAGACCTGCCCAACCTCAAGACCTGCCCAACCGCAAGACCTGACTAACTGCACAACCTGTATGTCCACACAACTAAACGACCAACTCATTTACATACTGCTCACACAAGCGGAATCACAGACTGCACGGTACAGCTGCATTCAAAACAAGTACAAGTTGTTCAAATGACCCGCACACACTCAACAAACTTCACAATATCAGTCCAGGAGTCGTGTGAGTCGACCTGACGGTTGGATCGGGCAAACTGCCTGTCATCAGTCACTCGTCAAGTTGTTTGCACGCATACACATGCCCGATTATCCTCCAACAGACTAAAGTCAGACAACTGTTCTGTGGTCCTGCCTGTGAGACTATCGGCACCAGTTAGCAAAAGGACCAGAGGGCGGCTGTGATTGGCTGGTCTAGTGCCAGCCAATCCTGCCCCCCCCCCCCCCCCCCACCACCACACACACCTGATTGGTTGTGTACCAAAGCTTCCTCTCTGACTGGCCATGGTGATCTCTGGCCAGTGATGGGGTATAACCGTAACATGCCTCAATGTCATAGGGAAAGGTTAAAAGGTATCAGGTGCCACCAGATGGATGGGGATGTGTGGATGAGGAAGGCAGTGTGTGTGTGTCAGGAAGGCGGGCAGGAGAGCGGAGAGGAGGCGGTGCCTCTGGTAGAATGAGGGTGGGGATTCAGGGATGTGTGGATGAGGAAGGCAGTGTGTGTGTGTGTCAGGAAGGTGGGCGGGAGAGCGGAGAGGAGGCGGTGCCTCTGGTAGAATGAGGGTGGGGATTCAGGGATGTGTGGATGAGGAGGGTAGTGTGTGTGTCAGGAAGGCGGGCAGGAGAGCGGAGAGGAGGCGGTGCCTCTGGTAGAATTAGGGTGGGGATTCAGGGATGTGTGGATGAGGAGGGTAGTGTGTGTGTCAGGAAGGTGGGCAGGAGAGCGGAGAGGAGGCGGTGCCTCTGGTAGAATGAGGGCGGGGATTCAGGGATGTGTGGATGAGGAGGGTAGTGTGTGTGCCAGGAAGGTGGGCAGGAGAGCGGAGAGGAGGCGGTGCCTCTGGCAGAATGAGGGTGGGGATTCAGGGATGTGTGGATGAGGAGGGTAGTGTGTGTGTCAGGAAGGCGGGCAGGAGAGCGGAGAGGAGGCGGTGCCTCTGGTAGAATGAGGGCGGGGATTCAGGGATGTGTGGATGAGGAGGGTAGTGTGTGTGCCAGGAAGGTGGGCAGGAGAGCGGAGAGGAGGCAGGCACCAGGTGGCCCAAACTGACCAAACGCTGCCCCCTAGAGTTTGCCGCCTGGATTACGTGATTTATAGGTCCGCCCCTGGGCGGTATTCGTTGTCCTGCATGATAGTACTTCTGCCCCATGCTTAATCATGCAGTTTTCTATAATTGACATCCCCTATAGATTTTTTTCTGAAATAACATTGTAGACAGATTCTAGCCTGTTTAGTGCGGTTCCTCATGAAATCCGTTCAGTGTTGAGCCATGTGCTGTCAGTGCTCTGATAAGGATGATAAGAGATGTCACAGTTATCATATTTCCTCTGCATTCTGCTCAGATAAGGCGTCATATGCAGAGCTATACAGGAAGCCATGTGCTGCTCAGATTACACGTTACACCAGACATTGTGACCAGATCTCTGCATATATAACCGAGTCTCTGCTCTGTGCTGCTGGAGGACTGTCTGACCTGCTGTCATCTACTGTCTGTGGCCCCCCAGACCCCCCCCCCATTCCTCCGCTACATCCCATGGCTGCACCTGTCACACGCAGCTCTCTCCTGCTCACATCATGTGCTGCGCACTGACTACTCCCATTTCACATGTTCTGCTGCACCTGTCGTGGTACGCTATACGTATGTTACTGCTGTGTTCTGCAGGCATGAATGCTTTTCTAGTCCTTAGGACCTCTATGAGCTGATGGTAAATAAATCACATCGCGTGTGTATGCTGCACCATGCCAAACTTTCTCAATACATTTTATTGTTAAAAAAAATCATTTCTTAAGGCTGAGGCCCACTACAAATCACAACTTGCTAGCGATCTTTTGCAACATTTTTTCAGAGCAATTTCCAGCATTTTTGAAGCAATTTTTAGCTTTTGCAGTTTGCATTTTTTGTTGCAATATTGCTTTTGTACAGCGATTTTGCAGTGATTCTATACTTTGCATAAACTTGGTCACTCCCAGAGTTCAGCTCAAAACCTTTGGAGTCAGAGCTTTCTGTCATGCTGCCGCTACCCTTTGGAATTCCCTACCACACTCAGTAAAGACAGCTCCATTCCTGGAGTTCAGACTGAAAAGCCACCTGTTTAGCCTGGCATATCCGGACTTAGAGAGTTCTTCCTCTATGCCACAATTTACCAGTCAACCAATTACTGATCTGAGACAAGCGTATGCGCTTTGAGTCCTACGAGAGAAAAGCGCTTTACAAATGTTGTTTGCATTGAAACGCAAACTCTTCAAGACTGCTGCAGGACCCATGAAAGCGATTTGAGATAATCGCAATTGCTCCTGCAGGTTCACCTCCAGCGACTTTCATTAGACTAGCACTTTTGGAATCGCTGATACTCCTGTGGGTCCCAAATGCCTTAGAAAAATTCCCAACTGTCCCTTTTTCGGCAGGGCAGTCCCTCTTTTGTCACCACATCCCCCTCTTCCTTGCTCAAATCTTCCTCTTTTAGGACTGATGTACAGATCTGAGACATGTTTGTTCCCAGGGGCGTTGCTAGCCCCAAAGACCAGTGGTACGTGCCCCGGATCTATTCTGGGGTGTCCTGGATGTCCCCCAGGCAGAGTCAGGCAACGGGCAGCAGTACTCATCTCTGGCCGCTTGGTCTCCAGATTCTGCAGATGTCTCCTCTTCCGGGCTTCTTTCCCTTATCCACCACAACACCCAGCATGCCCAATAGAGGCACCACTGCACCCAGCATGGCACCACGCAGGTCATCTATGTGTTTCTATGCGGTGCTGTGGTGCCATGCTGGGTGCTGTAATGCCTTCATGGGTGCATGCTGGGAGTTGTGGTTCTACTATGGGGGCATGCTAGGAGTTGTGGTGCCTCAATAGGAGGCCCGTGGAAGCAAGGGAGGGGGTCCACTAGAAGGTCGGGGAATGCTATGGGGGGACTGGCAGACAATTTGGCAACAGGTTAACCCGCCCAGCAGAAAGCCAGACCAGCCAGCACAGAAGCCAGGTAACTCTGCCGAGTTATGTTTAAAGGATACCCGAAGTGACGTGTGACACGATGAGAATGACATGGGTATGTACAGTACCAAGCATACTAATAACGATGCTGTGTTCCTTTTTTTTCTTTCTCTGCCTGAAAGAGTTAAATATCAGGTATGTAAGTGGCTGACTCAGTCCTGACTCAGACAGGAAGTGACTACAGTGTGACCCTCACTGATAAGAAATTACAACTATAAAACACTTTCCTAGCAGAAAATGGCTTCTGAGAGCAAGAAAGAGATAAAAAGGTTCAATAGTTCATAGATTTTAGCTCTGGCATACTTCAATAAATGTGTCATTGAGCAAAACAGTTAAAACTTAAAAAGTAGATTTAAACATGAAATAAAACTGTGGAATATCTTAAAAAGTCATTTTTTTAGGAGAAGGAAGATAGAGACAATCGTTTATTTCATTAGTTTATTTTCGCTTCTGGTGTCCTTTAAGTGACACTGCCTATTTATGTGATATGCTGCATTTTTTTTGTATTACTAGAGAGGGGGGGCTTCCTCCCACATTGTGCTGGGCAGGCCTACTTAGATCGCTGTAAATTTGGCTCCACCCATGACCACACCCACTTTCTGGTGCATGGCCACACCCATTTTGCGGCTGGGGTGCCCAAAAGTGCCCCGGGTCTCTTAGCATCCTAGCAATGCCCCTGTTTGTGAGACTCTATTCCCTGCCTCTATAACTGATATATTGCTTGTTTTATGTATAGGGAAGGCTTTGGACACCGTAGCTCCTCCCCAGTCCTCCCTCCTTCCAATCGTTTCTCTGCTGTCTCCACTTGAAGTTACTCGTCCTTCTGGTCTTCGGTGGCGCTGTTCCTGCAGCCTTCAGAAGTAGTCCTGCTCCTGAGTACCTCTGAAGATGAGTGCCTGCATACTGCGCACGTGCAAGCCCAGCCTGACCGCATGTTACTCGGTTTTCCTGTGTGATTGGCCCTTAGATTTCATCATTTTATCAGAACGGCAAAAAATCGATTATGCTCCAGTCTGTTCGATCAACGGAAATGGGCCAAAATCTGGCCTGATCGACAAATTTACTTGATTGAGTTGGATGGAAAATATTGGTCTATGGTAAAGGATTCAACGACCGGTCACATGATTTCAATCGACACAGAATGGATTTTTAGGTTCAGAGCATGGAGGGATAGCATCGATCAGGATGTGTGCATGAAAAACGGGCGCCAAGGAAAAAGGGCCCAGCTGGGTAACGAAATGTTATAATGATAAACATTGTTGTCAAACTTTTTTAATGATAAATACCATTTTAAAAACAGATGGGAAATAATAACGAAAAGATATTAACTTTAAAAATCGTTACGTAATTCAACAATACAGCTTAAAGAGACACTGAAGCGAAAAAAAAATATGATATAATGAATTGGTTGTGTACTATGAATAATTACTAGAAGATTAGCAGCAAAGAAAATATTCTCATATTTTTATTTTCAGGTATATAGTGTGTTTTCTAACATTGCATCATTCTCTAATATGTGCAGATTACACAACACTCAGCATTCAAAATGATTCTTTCAGAGCAGTCTGTGAACTAATGACCTCTCCTCTGGTAGATAAAAAGAAAACTGTTCACTTACAGTTGAGATAATAAAAGTCAGAAGACAGCCCTCTCCACGACTTTGAAAGTCGTAGAGATTAATGGCTTTTTTGCATAGAGATAACAACTGGAGTTTCTTAACTCTTCCTGTACTGGAAACAATTACACTGATGTATCTGATCTTAATGTTTTATTTCTTAGCTGTGCTACACATACAAATCATAATATCATATTTTTTTTTTCGCTTCAGTGTCTCTTTAAGCCAACCCTACTCTCACACAGAACCCTCCCCTGGTGGTGTCTAAACCTAACCACCCCCCTGGTGGTGCCTAACCCTAACCACCCCTCTGGTAGTGCCTAACCTTAACCAACCCCCTGGTGGTGCTTAACCTTAACCACCCCTCTGAAAGTGCCTAACCCTAACCAACCCCCTGGTGGTGCTTAACCCTAACCAACCCCCTGATGGTGCCTAACCCTAACCACCCCCCTGGTGGTGCCTAACCCTAACCACTCCCTCTGCAGAAACACTCTTTTACACATAGAAAGGATGAGTTCAGAAATGGCCACTGCCTTCTCTCCCACATTCCCACCACCCTTTAAAGCAGGACTGTCAGCCACAAAATTAAATTCCATTTACCCACTGCTCTGTGTTTATTATGTAGTCTTCATCCTGATCCTGCATTGCAAGAAGTCCAATATAATCATAAATGTGTCTAATGTCTCCACCCCATTACCCTCTAGACTGTAAGCTCGCAAGGGCAGGGACCGCCTCCTAGTGTTTCTTATCCTGCTGTAATTTATCATATGAACATGTACCAGTGTTGTAGAAGGTAAAGAGGCGCCCAATGTATATAAAACACTCTAAAATCAATAAAACAAAAAAGATGAGGTGGCTTACCTCACAGACGACAAACTCACTTTAGGTAAGGAAGTTTAATTGAATATCCTTAATTTTCAATTAAACTTCCTTACCTAAAATGAGTTTGTCGTCTGTGAGGTAAGCCACCTCATCTTTTTTGTTTTATTGATTTTAGAGTGTTTTATATACATTGGGCGCCTCTTTACCTTCTACTGTGCCTTACTCCCCCCGCCCTCCAATATCATGGCTGTACAGCAGGGGTCTCAAACTCGCGGGCCATTTGCGGCCCTCGATACAATATTTTGTGGCCCTCGCTGGCAAAAGCTTCCTTATAGTTTGCTTCAGTGCTCCCAAGTAATCCGCCGCTAAACGAGGGCTGCAGAGCCCCCAAATCGCCCGGGGGGGCAATCCGATGGCATTTCCTGGAAGGGGCAGAGCTTTCAGCTTCAGCTCTGCCCCTCCTGACATCAATTGCCGCACAGATCGCCGCCTCTCCCCGCCCTCTCTGTGAAGAAAGAGTGAGAGGGGCGGGCAGAGGCGGCGATGCGCCGCGATTGTGAAATTCCTTATGCGGCCCAGCCTCATCCTGACTTTGCCTCCTGCGGCCCCCAGGTTAATTGAGTTTGAGACCCCTGCTGTACAGTGTCTTGAACCTCTCATGTATCTATGCTTCCCAATATTTGTTTTGTACTCTGTACAGTGCTACAGAAGATGTTGGCGCTATAAAAATAAAAATGAATAATAATAAAGTACTGTTGATTGATCTGCTGTGTCTGGGGAAATGAGAGAAACAGCACCACCTACTGACAGTCTGCTGTCACAACAACTATATCCAGGCAGATTAATAATATGACATTTACTTACCTGAGGCTTCCTCCAGCCCCTTGCAGCCGACATGTCCCCCACAGCAGCTGCAGTCCCAGCCGGGGGTCCCGGGTCCCCGCCAGTGCAGAGGCCGACCTCAAGGTCATCCTTTACTGCACCTAAATATTGTCTGTAACCTTAACTAATGTACAGCGCTGCGTAATATGGTGGCGCTTTATAAATGTAATTAATAAATAAAACTAAATAACTAAATAGAACACACCCAGTCCTGCTTTTCGGTACTCAGATGGTGAATGTGTGTGTTTGGGTTCCGACACTACTGCCTGATATATGCCAACCATTGGCAGGTGCCATTGTAATGAGATCATCAATGATTCTCACGTCAGTTGGTTTAAAGAAAACTCAAATGTAAATATTGCTGCATAACTGGGGCTTCCTCCGGCCCCGTGAGGACTGTGGGCCCCCTCGTCGTCCTCCCCGGCCGCTCCGTTGTCCCGCCGTCGCCTCTGGTATCTTCTTCTGTCGGATTCTTCTGCGCATGCGCGCCCCTCATAGCACTCCCACAGACGGCAGCGTTCTGCGCCTACCAGGGCCGGATTTACCATAAGGCATTGTAGGCTCCTGCCTACAGGCGTCTGATGATGGAACGGCGGCTTAGTCCCCTCCCCCAGTGCCTCCCTCCCTCCTTCCCTATGCAGAGGCCTGATGAGAGTGTAAATGAGAGGTTACTCACCCGGCTCTCTGCATTCCACTGACCAGATCTCCCTTCAGCCTGGGGCACCACTAGTTACTTAGGGTAGAAGTGACAGTGGGGACAGCACACTTGCGGTGTTGTTCAGCAGGGGTTTGAAGGTTCATGGAGGGCGGAGTCTAGGGTGCCAGCATACCTGTACCTATAGGCTCCTGTGAGTAGTACTGCAGACTGCAGAACACTCCTGGCTGTGCGAGCGTGTCGGGGGCGCACATATGCAGAACACCACGACTGGCCCCGACTGAAGAAGATACCAGAGGCGACCACGGGACAATGGAGCGACCCGGTAGGATGACAAAGGAAGCCCACAGTCCTCACAGGCCTGGAGGAAGCCCCAGGTAAATATGAATCTGGCACAGTGTAACCATACCTCCCAACTTTTTGAGATGAGAAAGAGGGACACTTAAGCCACAACCCTAATCACACCTCTAGTCATGCCCCTGACACACCTCTGGCCACACCCTCACCACACCTCTAGTCATGCATACCATAAAGATTTCATAAGAAAAATATGTTGTTTTATAATTCAAACCACACTGGTCCTTTTTATCCTGGTTCATTTTCCTTCATATTAACATTTTAAAATTCGCAATATATCAATTTAAAGGATGGGAATAAAGTTTAGAGTCAACCAAACACTCTTTTTTAGTAGAGAAATATATATATTTACATAGAAAGAGGGACAAAGTCCTGAAAGAGGGACAAATGAGGAGGAAAGAGGGACTGAGGGACAGGGCTCCCAAAGAGGGACTGTCCCGCCTAAAGAGGGACAGTGGCGAGCTATGGTATAACGCCTCAGGTACATTTGAATGTTTTGGCTGATTGCTGTATTAAAACTCCTGCACATGCTGGAAAACACGCGGCCTAGAAAATCGTTCAGCCTTGTCTCAGGCAAGGATCTGGCATGTGTTCAGCTTCCCCCAACGCTGTCCAGCCCTCTCTTCCATGGCCAGATGAAGGCAGTGAATTCACCGCCAGTCAGCTGCTTCCGTTCGCTGGCTGGGCGCTTTCTTGTGCTCTGCGCGAGTGGGGAGGCGGGGGGGGGGACACAAGTGCCCCCCATAGAGTTACATGAAACACCACTGTGCATTTAATGGGCCATGTGCGGTGTTACTGACCGCGGACATTCGGCTGCATGTAATTAAGCTTATAGGAGCTTGTGGCCGGGAGGCTGAAATGTCCGACGAGCAGTTCAGCCATCTGTAGAAAGCTAAATTAATGAGCCCAATGTATGCATATGTTGCCACCCCACCACATGATGCCCCGCCCCATAGCCCCTCCTCCCCTCTCCACTGAGCAGCACACACTGCTCATCTGCAGCCCAGCAATGTCCGACCTTCAGCCCATAAAGTTGCCGGGAACGGAGCCGCCAGCAGGACCGGGAGAGGAGCCAGGAGGAAGCCGGGGGACCTGGCGGCCTACGATGGGCTGGAGGAAGCCCCAGGTAAGTGCCAGTTTCATTTTTTTTTAGTGCTCAGGGTCCCTTTAAAGGGATCCAGGCAGCTTTCTTTTCTAAAAGCTGTAGGAGCTGCCACTCCTCCTCCTCCTCCCCTCTGCCCTTATTTATCCACAGGAAGCTGTGAATGTAATCAAGTTTGACTCTCTAAACTGTTTGAAGTTTCTCCCCATTCTCCCCACCCACCTGCTGATGAAAGCTTTTGTTTGCTTATTGCTACTGCCCATTACAGCAGTCCTGATCTGCCTGCTCTTTCTGCAGGACATTGAGTAGGGCAATAAAAGCCTCTAACAAACATTTAAATGTAAAAAAAAAAAGAGGTAGAATGGACTTTTCTAGTAATGAACAACATTGTTAGCATGCATTTTTAATGTGCAATTAAAATACCCAGGGGGCTAAAAATGCTGGTCGTTCACTTTGAGACATTGAATTAAAATGTGTACGAGACTTGAGGCCTGGAACCCACTACAAAGCGCTATCACTAATCGCAATCACTAGCGTTTTTAATGAGCATCTTGTAGGTGATTTCATGAGTGTTTTCTGGCGATTGTAGTAGCGATTTTAAAAAGTGTCAGCTTTTTGCCAGTGATTGTGGTAGCGATTTACGATTAGCGGTTTTTATTCTGATTGGTTCTTTCAATTATTTTTTTTTTTTTACAGTGTACAGTAATTTAAAAAATGCTAGCAAATCACTCTGTATAGTGATTCATGAGCGATTACGCCAGCATTTATATACTTTACATTGCAGAAACACTAACACAAAACGCTACAGCTGAAAAATGTTGCATGTCCGGCGTTTGAGATTTTGGTAATCGCAATCGCTCCAGTGGAATTTGGCCCATCCTTTACCATCAGCTTAGCACTAGTGGGCTCCGGCCCTTACAGTGAATAATAATGATTCCCGGTTTCTGTGTCTCTTGCATTGCTAGCTGTCTGTCTGTGTGACACAGTCTGCCCTGGGCTGTGCCATTCCTTCCCAGCAATTAGTTACACTCTGTCTCCCTTCTCACACCTCTGACAGTTTACTGCTGTCCCTGTCCTCAGGGGGCACCTCTGTCACCTTCTACACTGTTCTTACACAATAAGACACAGAGGCCATCCTCCTTACAAGATCAGGGCCCACAGGACTGTCAGATATGACACACCAGACTCTGGGCCAACAGGACTGCCAGATATGACACACCAGACTCTGGGCCAACAGGACCGTCAGATATGACACACCAGACTCTGGGCCCACAGGACTGTAAGATATGACACCAGACTCTGGGCCAACAGGACTGTCAGATATGACACCAGACTCTGGGCCCACAGGACTGTAAGATATGACACACCAGACTCTGGGCCCACAGGACCGTCAGATATGACACACCAGACTCTGGGCCCACAGGACTGTCAGATATGACACACCAGACCCTGGGCCAACAGGACTGCCAGATATGACACACCAGACTCTGGGCCAACAGGACTGCCAGATATGACACACCAGACTCTGGGCCAACAGGACTGCCAGATATGACACACCAGACTCTGGGCCAACAGGACTGCCAGATAAGACACACCAGACTCTGGGCCCACAGGACTGTAAGATATGGCACACCAGACTCTGGGCCAACAGGACTGCCAGATATGACACACCAGACTCTGGGCCCACAGGACTGCCAGATATGACACACCAGACCCTGGGCCCACAGGACTGCCAGATATGACACACCAGACTCTGGGCCCACAGGACTGCCAGATAAGACACACCAGACTCTGGGCCAACAGGACCGTCAGATAAGACACCAGACTCTGGGCCAACAGGACCGTCAGATATGACACACCAGACTCTGGGCCCACAGGACTGTAAGATATGACACCAGACTCTGGGCCCACAGGACTGTAAGATATGGCACACCAGACTCTGGGCCAACAGGACTGCCAGATATGACACACCAGACTCTGGGCCCACAGGACTGCCAGATATGACACACCAGACCCTGGGCCAACAGGACTGCCAGATATGACACACCAGACTCTGGGCCCACAGGACTGTAAGATATGGCACACCAGACTCTGGGCCCACAGGACTGCCAGATATGACACACCAGACTCTGGGCCCACAGGACTGCCAGATATGACACACCAGACCCTGGGCCCACAGGACTGCCAGATATGACACACCAGACTCTGGGCCAACAGGACTGTCAGATAAGACACACCAGACTCTGGGCCCACAGGACTGCCAGATATGACACACCAGACTCTGGGCCCACAGGACTGCCAGATATGACACACCAGACTCTGGGCCCACAGGACTGTCAGATAAGACACACCAGACTCTGGGCCCACAGGACTGTCAGATAAGACACACCAGACTCTGGGCCCACAGGACTGTCAGATATGACACACCAGACTCTGGGCCCACAGGACTGTCAGATATGACACACCAGACTCTGGGCCCACAGGACTGTCAGATAAGACACACCAGACTCTGGGCCCACAGGACTGTCAGATATGACACACCAGACTCTGGGCCAACAGGACTGCCAGATAAGACACACCAGACTCTGGGCCCACAGGACTGTCAGATATGACACACCAGACTCTGGGCCAACAGGACTGCCAGATAAGACACACCAGACTCTGGGCCCACAGGACTGTCAGATAAGACACACCAGACTCTGGGCCAACAGGACTGCCAGATAAGACACACCAGACTCTGGGCCCACAGGACTGTCAGATATGACACACCAGACTCTGGGCCCACAGGACTGTCAGATATGACACACCAGACTCTGGGCCAACAGGACTGCCAGATAAGACACACCAGACTCTGGGCCCACAGGACTGTAAGATATGACACACCAGACTCTGGGCCCACAGGACTGTCAGATATGACACACCAGACTCTGGGCCCACAGGACTGTCAGATAAGACACACCAGACTCTGGGCCCACAGGACTGTCAGATATGACACACCAGACTCTGGGCCAACAGGACTGCCAGATAAGACACACCAGACTCTGGGCCCACAGGACTGTCAGATATGACACACCAGACTCTGGGCCAACAGGACTGCCAGATAAGACACACCAGACTCTGGGCCCACAGGACTGTCAGATAAGACACACCAGACTCTGGGCCAACAGGACTGCCAGATAAGACACACCAGACTCTGGGCCCACAGGACTGTCAGATATGACACACCAGACTCTGGGCCCACAGGACTGTCAGATATGACACACCAGACTCTGGGCCAACAGGACTGCCAGATAAGACACACCAGACTCTGGGCCCACAGGACTGTAAGATATGACACACCAGACTCTGGGCCCACAGGACTGTCAGATATGACACACCAGACTCTGGGCCCACAGGACTGTCAGATATGACACCAGACTCTGGGCCCACAGGACTGTCAGATATGACACACCAGACTCTGGGCCCACAGGACTGTCAGATATGACACCAGACTCTGGGCCCACAGGACTGTCAGATATGACACACCAGACTCTGGGCCCACAGGACTGTCAGATATGACGCAAGCCAGATAACTAGGGAATAAGGTGTTGGCGCTGAGGCACCTCTTAGTCTAATAGTAATCAGTGTGTGATGGCTAGGGTGGTGGGGGGATTGGGGGTGGGGAGGGGGGGGGGGGAGGGGCGCACTTTGGTTTCAGAGCCTTGTGTGCTGCAGGACCTTGCCCAGGCTCTGCAGTCCTTCAACAAGCAGGCCTCCAACCTACACCATCCTATGGAACTTGCTGCTTGAGTCTTTTTTTTCAAGCAATTGACACTTGCAACAATGATTTGCTGATAGTTTAGAAGGGCTGATAAAGTCATTTTATGGCCACTTTTATTGTCACCCACACACAGATGTCACCTCAAGTGTCTTCCCTTCATCCCATTCTCTGCACTTCAAAGCAAGAGGAGACATTGACAGTTGGTATCTCCATATGTTGTACTCATCAGACAACCAAGGAATGGACCTCTCCACCAATTCTTACTGCTCAGTTATTGGGTAAACAGACTGAGTGGAAGTCAGTAAATGAACCTGAATAGGTAGTGAGGGCTCTTTTCCACTATGTGTTTAAATTACTCAGTATAGTAGTACTCAATGGCATCCAAAACGCAGCAGAACGTTTAGGAGCAAAATCGCATCGCAATCGGATCACACTAATGAAAATTGCTGCTGCAGTTTCCATTAGTTTAAAGAGGAACTCCAGTGAAAATAATGTAGTAAAAAAAGTGCTTCATTTTTACCATAATTATGTATAAATGATTTAGTCAGTGTTTGCTCATTGTAAAAGCTTTCCTCTCCCCGATTTACATTCTGACATTTATTACATGGTGACATTTTTACTGTGGGCAGGTTATGTAGCTGCTCCTAGCTGTTTTGGCTGTTAGAGACAGCTGTAAACAGCTAATTCCTGTCTGTGAGCCTTGTTACATTGTAACAAACTGCCAAAAGTACCACGGTACCAGAGCTTCTTGTGGGAGGGGTTTCAGCACAATATCAGTCATACAGCGCCCCCTGATGGTCTGTTTGTGAAAAGCATTATATTTCTCATGTAAAAGGGGGTATCAGCTACTGATTGGTATAAAGTTCAATTCTAGGTTGGAGTTTCTCTTTAATGTATTATTATTATTATTATTTAGTATTTATATAGCGTTGACATCTTACGCAGCACTGTACAGAGTATATTGTCTTGTCACTAACTGTCCCTCAAAGGAGCTCACAATCTAATCCTTACCATAGTCATATGTGTATGTATCATGTAGTGTATGTATTGTAGACTAAGGCCAATTTATGGGGAAGCCAATTAACTTTTCTGTATGTTTTTGGGATGTGGGAGGAAACCTGAGTGCCCGGAGAAAACCCTTGCAGTCACGGGGAGAACATACAAACTCCTTGCAGATAGTACCCTGCCTGGGATTCAAACCGGGGACCCAGTGCTGCAAGGCAAGAGTGCTAACCACTACGCCACTGTGCTGCCCAATGTACCTTGCATTTTGCGATTGGAATCAAATCGCAAATTGCAGGGTAGTGGAGAAAGGCCCTTAGACTAGTATATTCTAATTAATTACTATTTGTACACGCATCACACAATTCTATACAAAACTGATCAGAGAAACGATCGGAAATCAGACTAGACCTGTCGGAAATAATCGATTCAACCAAAACTGTTGGGAAATTGCATCATGTGCAGGGGAGTAACAATAGACCCTGCAAGGGATGCTTCCACATGGGGGCCCAGAAGCCACAGGGGGCCCCGTGGGGGGAAAAGTTTGAGAGACTGACAACTAAGGGCATGAAGAGAAAACTTATTCTGCTCTTGTACCATTGTTACATTGACTGTATGTGTCTATCACACAGATAAGGAATCATACACACTTTGGAATGTGTACACTGTCCCTGCTCCCTAGGGTTCGTAAAAAACATCTGTCTCACACTGCAGCAAAGTTCTGATGAGTTCATGTACAACCTTACAAACAAAGCAGTCACAGGTTGAAAAAAAGTTGTAGACCGGCCCTTATTCAGCAATCCCTCAGAAGAGATTCCTAGATTCTTATCACACACAGGCTAGTGACCTGAGGGTGTCTGATTACTGACACAGTGGAGTGGGTAAGATTGATGTCTGACTGTCGCTGCCTCATTGAAAGCTTGTTGTCTCATACGGAGTCCCAGATCCTATAATAACTGTATCAATCAGTGACATACTGAATGTTTTGCCAAAGTTACAGTGAATACTATATGTTATGTTCAGCATGTCATTGTTGTTCCTCCATATAGCATGTGCTCTCATGTAGTAATAATACGGCTGTGTGTGTATGTGTGTACTGGGAGCAGAGCTGCAACCAGGGCCGGGCCGAGGCATAGGCTGGAGAGGCTCCAGCCTCAGGGCGCAGTGTTGGAGGGGGCGCAAAATTCATTCAGCTGTCATTCCTAATTGTGTTTGAAGCAGAAAGAAATAAGAAAAGGAGGTACATGGAAGTGACTACAAGCCAGATAACTAGAGATTAAGGTGTTGGGGGCCCTGGGGTGCCTCTTAGTCTAATAGCAATCAGTGTGTGACGGCTGGGGTGAAGGGATGGAGGGGCGCACTTTGGTGTTTCAGCCTTGGGTGCTGGAGGACCTTGTCCCGGCTCTGGCTGCAACGAGGGACTTGTCGGCTGCAAGGGGCTGGAGAAAGCCCCAGGTAAGTAGATCTGGGGGTAGCATAGATTGCCTGATGTTTCCTTTAAGTCTAAGTGTTTTTATCTGCATGGGGAAAACACATCGGTCCTCAGTTTTCCTGTGCAGAAAGCGAGGGGGGTGGGGGGCCCATCCAAAGTTTTGCAGGGGGGCCCAGTGATGTCTGGTTACACCCTTGATCGTGTGTACTATACATTAAGCCCTTCTGCCGGCGTCAAGGGCGACCTCAGGTAAGTTTGCTCTTAGGCTTGTTATCCTATATCAGACATCACATGTCCAATCGTAGATCCACCCATTGTATGTGTAGGGTGTGACTGCATCCACCGTTACCGTACAGACCCCTCTACAAGATTGGCCTTGACACTGGCAGAGGGGCTTAACCCATATGTCTATTGGATATGTGGCACCAACAATCTTTTTATTTCGGGATGTTATGCTAGCCGTTTTGAGCCCAGGTCCTTTCAAAGGACCACAAGGGCGCAAAAAATTAAGCAGTAAAAATCTGACAGAACCGACAGGTTTTGAACTAGCCCATTTCCCCATGGGGGATTCTCAGTGTTTTTCTCTGAATGTCAGCTACTAAAGGTGGGCACACACACCATAAATTTTTTTTTAAATATCTGTTCAATGCAAGAATAGCAATCAATTTTTTGGACTGTAACAATTCAGAAATCTGACCAATATACCACACACCTATGTTTTTTTCCCCAGTCATGAATAAAGTCGTTGAAAGCTCAGAAAAATGGATTGGAACTGTACATCAAATAATTGACAACCCATCACACACCATACAATTCCTGATAAAGTTGGTCTGAAATTTCCAATATGTCCATTCTCCAAAAATTAAAAACAAACAAACAGGAAATTCGATCAAATTCATCAATTGAAAACAAAGAAAAGCTCTTAATTTTTGGGACAACTGATCAAAATGATCGAATTGGTGAAAAATTGGATCTTTTAATTGTATGGTGTGTGGCCACCTTTAGTAGCTGCCATTCAGACAAAATCACCGAGAATCCCCCATGAGGAAATGGGCTAGTTCATAGCTTGCATATATCTTACCATTTTGGCAGTTAGACTGAGCAACTGCTGTTCAGGAAATGGTACTGAAAAAAAGAAAACCCTGAGAATCCCCCATGAGGAGATGTACTAGTCCAAAACCTGTTGGTTCTGTCAGATTTAACTGCTTACTTTTTTTTCGCTATAGAGGTCCTCTATATTTAGCTCAGAATATGGAAGAAAGCTGTATAATACATCCATGAAAAGCGCTATTTCCAGGTACCTTCATTCGCTGCACAGGAACCCAGCGCTGCTACACACCAGCTATACAGAGCAGCAATACACAACAGATGGGGTGTACATTACACGACTTAATAATCCGTTTGGCATGTGAGAGGCCTCTGGGACCTGGACCCGGAGCTGAGGGCTTACAGAGGTGTTTCTGACCCAGAACAGCAGCCCTGCGCCTAGGCCACTAACCAGAGACAGATGTAAGCCGGCCCCCAATAACCATTCCCAGCTGGCCATGGCCTGCTCTGTATAAACAGCTCAGCTTCCTGTTACCTCTGCGCCGTCAATGGAGCCTGGCGCCCGCCGTCTACCGCCACTCCGGCCTTCTCTGCCGAAAAAACTGGCAAATCGTCTAAACGGGCTAATTACATCTCCTGCGCTTGTGTCATCGTTATTCCAAATCAGAAGCAGCAGAGAAGCCCAACGTCTCCAGTCTAATAAAGATCAGGATTCATATTACACTGAGGAGCTGCTAACATCACTGCAGAGCCAGCCAGCGCTATCAATTACTTCACTTGTCAACGCAGATCCGCAAAAGTGCCTGCCACCCTCATATACTAAGTGTGTGGTCATCACCACCACCTCTTCCTGCTGATGGACAGTATAGTGAACATAGAAAATACTATCATTGCATTTTAATAGGTGAGAATATTAGTGTGCTTGCTACACACATTCAATTATGATTGGCCAATCACTGACCAATTTTACCACCTTCATGTAGTATGAGGGTTCATCTACACAATCTGTTCATAGTATGCAATATCTATTGACCCTCATACTACATGGAGGTGGTAAGATTGGTCAGCGATTGTTCAATCTTGAAAGTGTGTAACAGGCTCAAAGATGGCCTTACATGTATAGATTGCCACCCAAGGGCATAGCTTCAATACGCCGCCGCTCCCCGACCAACAAAGCCTGGTCAAAGTTTGCGGAACGCGCACATGTTTACGTTATCCCAAAAACTTGCTGCATAGTCAAGTTATAACGACGCATTACATTACAACACAGAAGTGTAATCGTAGACCCCCACCCCCCCTCCCGCCAATCACGATGTGAGTTTATAAAAATCCCCTATAGCATTGCATTAGCAAGAGCTTTTCAAATCACTAATGCTTAGAAAACTGCTACTAGTGGGTTTGAGCCCTCAGGCAGGGAACACACTAAGCAAAAACGCTAGCATTGTGGAAAACGCACATAATGCAAGTCAATAAGCTGCATTAAAGGGATACTGCAGGGGGGTCGGGGGAAAATGAGCTGAACTTACCCGGGGCTTCTAATGGTTCCCCGCAGACATCCTGTGTTGGCGCAGCCGCTCACTGATGCTCCGGCCCCGCCTCCGGTTCACTTCTGGAATTTCAGACTTTAAAGTCAGAAAACCACTGCGCCTGCACGCCCGTGTCCTCGCTCCCGCTGATGTCACCAGGAGCATACTGCGCAGACACAGACCATGCTGGGCCTGCGCTGTGCGCTCTTCATGACATCAGCGGGATCGAGGACACGGCAACGCAGGCGCAGTGGTTTTCAGACTTTAAAGTCAGAAATTCCAGAAGTGAACTGGAGGCGGGGCCGGAGCATTGGTGAGTGGCTGTGCAGGCACAGGATGTCTGCGGGGGGCCATTAGAAGCCCTGGGTAAGTTCAACTCATTTTCCCCTGACCCCCTACAGTATCCCTTTAAAAAAGTAAGTGAGTGTGTGCGTGCGTGCGTGCGTGCGTGCGTGTCTCGACCACCCGAAAACACCTTGACCGATTTCAACGAAACTTGGTAGACAGATCCCTTACTGCCTGGGATGATAGGTTCTGGGGGTCTCGCGTCCCCCCTGCACACCTGGGTGGAGCTACAAACAGCCAATCAGATTCCACCCATTCAAGTGAATGGAAAAAAAATGTAAAAGGCTGCCATTCTCACAGTAATCAAGCCAGAGTCCCCACACTTGGCACAGTTGGTCACTTGGTGACCGAGGTTACAAATCCAGGCAAAGTGGGCGTAACATAAAACAGCCAATCAAATTTCAGCCATTCATTTTCAATAGGAAAATGTAAACTGCGGCCATTCTTAGACTGTTAATCGCAGGGTTCTCAAACTTTGCACAGTTGGTCACTGGGTGACTGGGATTCATATTCAGGAAAGTGGGTGGAGCCTACAACAGCCAATCAAAATTCACCTCTTGATTTTAAAAGGGGAATATTGAAACTGCTGCTATTCTTACACTGTTAATGGCAGAGGCTTCAAACTTGCTACAGTCGGTCATTGGGTGACTGGGGTCCTAATTCTCTAAAGGGGCGGGGCCATAAACAGCCAATCAGATTTCCTTGGTACATAAACTACTTCCAATCACACATTTTTGATACCAGGAACCTGAAAGCTCACAAACTTGGTCATTGAGTGACTGTGTGTCCAGGTTATGAAAAGTGGGCGGAGCCAAAACACAGTTTACTGTGAAAATGTAAACTGCAGCCATTCTTACACTGGTAATGGCAGGGTTCTCAAACTTTGCAGTTGGTCACTGAGTGACTGGAATTAATATTCAAAATAGGTGGAGCCTACATCAGCCAATCAAAATTCACCTGTTGATTTTCAAGGGGAATATTTAAATTGCTGCCATTTTTACACTGTTAATGGCAGTGGTCTCAAACCTGCTACAGTTGATCACTGGGTGACTGGGGTTCAAAATCAGAAAGAGGATGGAGCCACAAACAGCCAATCACATTTGTGTAATTTCAATGGGAATATAGAAATTATTGATACCAAGGACCCCAAAGCTCATAAACTTGGTAATTGAGTGACTGTATGTCAAGGTTAGAAAAAGTGGGCCGAGCCAATAAATACATTTTTTTACATGGAAAAATATAAACTGCAACCATTCTTACACTGTTAATGGCAGGGTTCCCAAACTTGACACAATTGGCCACTGGGTGACTGGGATTAATATTCAGAAAGTGGGTGGAGCCTACAACAGCCAATAACAATTTTCCATGAAAATCTTTTTATTAGTTTTTAAACATATATATGCAGTATCTACGTTTAACAGAGTATAAATACGAGAGATAACATTTTACAACCTTGTTACATGCGCATTGAAAAACTTATACAGTATGAAAGGCATCACATCTTAGGTAATATTTATACAAAGGGATCCTTAATTGTTTTTAGAACATCAAACATTTTCGCTCTTGGTAGTGGTTTCCCTTAAGAAGATAAACCAAAATAAACCAAACATGGTATCATTAACTGAGCCAACTAGGCTGATACCATGCACGTCTGGTTATACAATGTGGTGGTCGATATCAGGCGGCCTAAGGCCAATCGACCACTTGTCCTGAGATTGGTGTATGGGAAGGTTGGGTCATAGTAGAATTGAGACATATTAGCCTAAAATGTAACAGAGTTATGCTCCTTAATTATAGGTTCTCTGTAACTACGCCTATAAGGGTATGTCCATAGCTTGGACAAGGGTTGGAAAAGCACATTAATGAAAAGGAAAGCATAGGATAGACAACTAGACAAACATCCTAGTCTAAAACTAAACTAAATTAAACTAATCCACTATTTTCATTACATACGTGTATATGTCCTTCTGCATCTGGTGTTCCAAGTTATGAATTGAGAAGCACCCAGTTTTCCGGGAGCGAGAAGTTAAATTGTGCGTTGGGAATTCTACTTCTAATATTTTCCTCCATTGCGAAATTTCTATTGATTAGGGATATAAGCATTTGGGGCGCTATCTGGTCAGCAGATTTCCAATTGGATAGGATGAGTGATAGAGTTGCCAAAATGGTGTGGCAAATTGGAGGTTGGACTTGTTTTGGAAGGGACTCTATGCCTACCAAAAGTATTGCTAGTGCCGGAGATATTTTGAAGTTTTGAAGGAAATTTTTTCTAATCAGATTTTCGGTATTAGTCCAGACTCTTTTAATTAGTGGGCATTCCCATAGCATGTGGATAAGGGTTCCTACGTTTACATTGCAGTGCCAGCATATGGGGGAGCGGTCAGGAGAGAACGCGGCAATCTTTCGGGGGGTGTAGTGCCACTTGAATAGAAGCTTGCGTGACATTTCCCAGTGGGAGTTACACTTGGAGTATTTATTGATTAGCTTAGTGGTTTTGATTAGTAGCTCAGGTGTGATATTGGTGTTGAGGTCATAGGACCAGGTTGAGGCATATTTCTGGAGGGGTGAAAGCTGACTTCTTATCAGCTCTCTGTACCAAAGGAAAATGCCACCCGAAAAAACTCCTTTGAAGCTGAGCATAGTTAAAATCTTGCTGGGAAGCTGTGGTAGCGTATTGTGGCGGGTTTTTAATATGTTGTGGATTCTATGGTAGGTAAATAATTGTGATTCTGGCAATTTAAAGGTTATCTGGAGTGATTTGAAAGTCCTAAGTTTGTGGTTTTCATATAGATCATTTATTGAGTTAATGTTGGCCAGGATCCAACTTGAGAGGTCTAAATTAGAAGTGAAATGTTTTAAGGTCTCTATCTGGATGCGAGGGGTGTGCGTGGACTGCAGGTCTGGGGGGTGTTTGAGAAAGGACTCCCAAGCCTTTAACGCTGCTTGTATGGAAGGGTATGGAGAGGATGGTGTGGGGGCTCCTAATAGGATTGCCATTAAAATCTGTTTCGGAGGTGAGTTGAGTAGAGTTTTTTCTAGAGATACCCAGGGTTTGGGGGATTCATGTGACCACCAGTGTCTGAGCATGTCTAGTTTGGCAGCGTAGTAATATGAGAGAATGCACGGCAGTCCTAAGCCGCCTTTATTTTTTGGGAGTATCATTACTTCATAGGGAACACGAACCTTTTTACCTTGCCAAATAAAATGGCTAATACATTTTTTAATGTCTAGGAAAAAGGATTTACTTAGTGGGATTTGTACGGTCCTGAAAAGGTACATTATCTTAGGATAAACATTTTTAGCGCTGCTATTCTGCCTGACCATGAAAGCCAGTATTTTGATATTTCTGATGTTTCTTTTTTAATAACAGCTAGTAATGGAATATAGTTGTGTTGGAATAGTTGTAGTGGGTTCTTTGTTATTTTAATTCCTAGGTAGGATACTTCTGAGATAGCCCAAGGGAAATTATAGGACTTTGATATGTTGGCTGCAACATGTGCAGGCAAGTGGAACCCCATTAGGAAGGACTTGTGCTGGTTTAATTTGTAATAAGAAGCTTCCGAAAAAGAGAGGAGGTCTTCTAAAAGCGCAGGTAACGAGTGCTCGGGACTAGATAAGGTTAGAGCTACATCATCTGTGAACATATTGATTAGGTGATGAGTCTCGCCTATCTTAATGCCGGAGATAAGGGGGTTTGCACAAATTTTTTGGGCGATTGTTTCCATTAATAATACAAAAATTATAGGGGATAGGGGGCAACCCTGTCGGGTACCGTTTGAGATAGAGAAAGGTTTGGAGACAAAACCTGCTGCGTTGACTTTAGCTGAGGGCGATGAATATAGTGCCATAATAGCAGTAGTAATCCCTCCTGAGAAACCAAATTTATGTAATGTTGCTTCTAGAAATTTCCAGTGAACTCTGTCGAATGCCTTCTCCGCAGCCAATAACAATTCACCTGTTGATTTTCAAGGGGAATATTAAAATAGCTGCCATTCTTACACTGTTAATTATTATTATCTAGTATTTATATAGCGCCGACATATTACGCAGCGCTGTACAGTGTATATATATTGTCTTGTCTGTTAATGGCACAAGCCTCAAACCTGCTACAGTTGGTCATTGGGTGACTGGGGTTCAAATCCTGGAGAGGGGTGGAGCCACAAACAGCCTATCTGATTTGTTTTATTTCATGGAAAAATACAAATTATTGATGCCAAAAACCGCAAAGCTCACATACTTGGTCATTGAGTAATTGTGTGTTAAGGTTAGAAAAAGTGGGTGGAGTCAACACCAGCCAAATACATACCCGGGCAACGCTGGGTCATCAGCTAGTATACTATAAAATGAGCCACTGCACCCGTAACCTCCCTGGCGGTAAGCCCGTTCTGAGCACGGGCTATGCCGCGCAGGGGGATTTCTCAGGCCCTGCTGGGCCGATTTTGATAATTTTTTTTTTTCAGCACGCAGCTAGCACTTTGCTAGCTGCGTGTGCCCTCTGATCGCCGTCGCTCTGTGCCGATTACGCGGCGCTCCCCGCGCCGTGAGGCCCCCCCCCAGACCCCATGCGCTGCCTGGCCAATCAGTACCAGGCAGCGCTGAGGGGTAGATCGGAACTCCCAATGACGCTGCAACGCCATGGCGACGGGGGAAGCTCTCCAGGAGATCCCGTTCTTTGAACGGGATCTCCTGATCTCCGATCGCCGGAGGCGATTGGAGGGGCTGGGGGGATGCCGCTGAGCAGCGGCTATCATGGAGCGAGACTTTGTCTCGCTACATGAAGAGAAAAAAAAAATAAAAAAAAAAATAAAAAAAAAAAATAAAAGACTTTGCTGCCCCCTGGCGGATTTTTAATAAACTGCCAGGAGGGTTAAGGCCTCACTGCACGGCCGTACAACTCAGCACAAGATATCTCCCCCCATTTTCTGCCCAACAGCACTTTCTGTTAGTGGGCACTGATCTCTCCCAGGATGTTTATTGTTTTTTATAAATATTTATTGTATTTTCTTTAAAAAAAAAAAAATTATTTTTGTAATTCCCCTCTCTCTCCCCTCGCCAACCAATCAGCGTGATTGGCTGTCATACAGCCTATGACAGTGGATCGCTGTAGTGCCTCCCAGGGGGACAGTCGTGTCACACAGCTCTCCCCAGTACAGTGCTGCCGTAGATCACAGCGCTGTACAATGTAAATTTGCAGTCTTTCTCCTAGCAGCAATCGCCGCTGGGAGGCTGAAGGCGGAACTCCATCATTCATGCAGAGATGGGCGTGATCTCCTGCAATCCCCGCCCCTAGCACTTCGCGCCGATTGGCATGGAGTAGTCCTGGAGCTGCCGCACTGCTCACGCCAATTGGTGTTGAGCAGTTGTCAAGTAGTTAAAACGCTTTTTTTTGCACATTAAAAACACACATAATGAAGGTGAATGGTGACGCAGAGGTGTTGCGTTTTAGTGCATTTTGTATGAGTTTTTATTTTAAAAAAAACAAGTTCGATGATGTATTTCCGCTTCCTGGTGACTTCCTAGTGATTTGCATAAAATACATATGCATTCTGTATATGCGAACCGCAAACGCATTACATCGCACGCAAAAAAAATGCAAACGCACAGAAAACTTGTTTTCATGCGCAGAAAAAAAAAACTAACATCCTGCAGGATAATTCACAACATTTGTCAGTTCTCTCTATTACAACAGCTGCTGTGAAAAAAAAACAACATGTGCATACAATGTTCTATTTTCCTATTTATTCGACCAAAAACAAATGAAAGTCAAAAATAATTTTTTTTTTCAGTCTTTTTTTTTTAAATAAGAAATCTGATTGGACATTTTGAAATAATTGAACAAGATTATCTAATGGAAAAAAAATAAAAATTTGAATCAGGATGATACCATTTATGATGTAAAACTTCTTGCCTTTACTGTTCGCTAACCCGGTACAATACCCTACTGCTACTACTAATCGGAAAAAATGAAATTTTACCATATATGGGCACCGTTAGTCTGGCATTTATGATCACATACCTTTTCCCCTGTACACATCACTAAGTCCTGGTCTGAGACAAGCTTATGCACTTTGGATATTACAGGAGAAAAGCGCTTTACAAATATTTCATTGCTGGTCATGGTTCTCTCTTCAGATAAGAACGTAAAATTTGATTTTGATCAATAAAGTTGTCCACCATATAATTGTTTCATGCTGATTTTTGTTCCCATATGACTTGTTTTTCTGTATTTGTAAAAATCATATAAAGGAGGAAAAAAATACTGTACTGTTATAGAGCACCATAAAGAGACTCTGTAACATTAAAAACCTCCCCTGGGGGGTACTCACCTCGGGTGGGGGAAGCCTCCGGATCCTAATGAGGCTTCCCACGCCGTCCTCTGTCCCACGGGGGTCTCGCCGCAGCCCTCCGAACAGCCGGCGACAGAGCCGACTGTCAGTTCAATATTTACCTTTGCTGGCTCCAGCGGGGGCGCTGTGGCGGCTTTCGGCTCCGAACTACACAGAAATACCCGATCTCATTCGGGTCCGCTCTACTGCGCAGGCACAGGAGACTTGCGCCTGCGCAGTAGAGCGGACCCGACGGCGATCGGGTATTTCCGCCTACTTCGGAGCCGACAGCCGTCAGAGCGCCTGCGCAGGAGCCGGGAAGGTAAATATTACGTCACCGATGCACGGAGGGCTGCTGCGAGACCCCCGAGGGACAGAGGACGGCGTGGGAAGCCTTATTAGGATCCGGAGGGTTCCCCCACCCGAGGTGAGTACCCCCCAGGGGAACTTTTCATGTTACAGATCCTCTTTAAGGGTGGCTACACATCCAATTTTGATCGGCCAATTTTTACACCTTCATGTAGTAGAAAGCTTACCCACACCTCATACTACAGAGGTGGTAAAATTAGCCAATCAAATTGGACGTGTGTGTGTGTATGCACCATAAAGCATCCAAATATCCAGTACTGCCAGTGCAAATGAATGGGTTGTGTTGAACCTAAATTAACACGAAATTTTTTTTTCCTAAACATTACTGCAAAACAAACATTAAAAAAAAAAAGTGCGCGAGAAAAGTTTGTTGGCTTAGGAAATACTTCTGACAATACTAAAAGCAGTACAATGCCAAAGTGACATCTTGTGGCTATGGCCAGTACTGCATGTAAAGGTTTTCTCTTGACATAATAATTGCAGTTACATAACAAGTTGGCGTTTGTAATTAACCGTTAATAAAGCTGAAGAAAATGATGATCATTCCATGCAATATACACTATATAACAAATCACAGAACCTCAGTATAAATATCACAACACAATGTAATCCCATCACTGGGCCATTAAACCGTAACTTTATAAACTATTAAAAGAATAAGGAAAGATTATTCGGCTGATAATTACAATTATAAACGTGCAAATAATGTAGGGCCTGCTATTTCAGTGCGTACTGGATAAGATTCATTATCCCAGGTCCCTTAAACATCATGGGATACATATAAAATTACACCAACCCCACCAAAAACCTGACGTTTCACTTCCAAATGAAGCTTTTTCAAGGGATAAAGTGCAAAGACAGTGATACACAGTGAGGCGAAGCGTTTTGGAAGATGGCCTGGTGTCAAGACGGGCAGCAAAGAAGCCACTTCTCTTCCAAAAAACCATCAGGGACAGATTTATCTTCTGCAGAAAGTGTGGTGACTGGACTGCTGAGGACAGGAGCAAAGTCATATTCTCCGATGAAGCCCCTTTCTGATTGTTTGGGGCATCTGGAAAAAGGCTTGTCAGGAGAAGAAAAGGTGAGCACTACCATCAGTCCTGTGTCATGCCAACAGTAAAGCATCCTGACACCATTCATGTGTGGGGTTGCTTCTCATCCAAGGGAGTGGGGCTCACTAACAATTTTGCCAAAAACACAGCCATGAATAAAGAATGATACCAAAACACCCTCCAACAGCAACTTCTTCCAACAAGTTTGGTGAAGAACAATGCATTTTCCAGCACGATGGAGCACCGTGTCATAAGGCAAGTGATAACTAAGTGCTTGGGGACCAAAACATTGACATTTTGGGTCCATGGCCTGGAAACTCCCCAGATCTTAATCCCATTGAGAACTTGTGGTCATTCCTCAAGAGGCAGGTGGAGAAACAAAAGCCAACTAATTCTGAGAAACTCAAAGATGTGATAATGAAAGAATGGGTTGCTATCAGTCAGAATTTGGCCCAGAAGTTGATTGAGAGCAGCCCAGTCGAATTGCAGAGGTCCTGAAAAAGAAGGGCCAACACTGCAAATACTGACTGCATAAATCTCATGTAATCTATATATATATATAAAATCGGATGTGTGTGTGTGTGTGTGTGTGTGTGTGTGTGTGTGTGTGTGTGTGTGTGCCGCGATCACTCGAAAACCCCTTGACCGATTTGAACGAAACTTGGTATACAGGTTCCTTACTACCTGGGATGATAGGTTCTGGGGGTCTCGCGGCCCCCCTGCCCACCTGGGCGGAGCTACAAACAGCAAATCAGATTCCACCCATTCAAGTCAATGGAAAAAATGTAAAAGGCTGCCATTCTCCCAGTAATCAAGCCAGAGTCCCCACACTTGGCACAGTTGGTCACTTGGTGACCGAGGTTACAAATCCAGGAAAAGCGGGTGGAGCATAAAACAGCCAATCAAAATTCAGCCATTCCTTTTAAATGGGAAAAAATGCAGCCATTCTTACACTGTTAATCGCAGGGTTCTCAAACTTGCCACACTTCGCCACTGGGTGAATAAGATTAAGATTTTGGAAAGTGGGTGGAGCCTACAACAGCCAATCAAAATTCACCTATTGCGTTTAAAGGGGAATATTTAAACTGCTGCCATTCTTACACTGTTTATGGCAGAGGCTTCAGACTTGCTGCAGTCAGTCATTAGGTGACTGGGGTCCAAATTCACTAAAGGGGCGGGGCCACAAACAGCCAATCAGATTTCTTTGCTGGATAAACTGCTTCCATTCACACAATTTTGATGCCAGGAACCTGAAAGCTCACAAAATTGGTCATTGAGTGACTGTGTGACAAGGTTACACAAAGTGGGTGGAGCCAAAAACACATTTTACTGGGAAAATATAAACTGCAGCCATTCTTACACTGTTAATGGCAGGGTTGTCAAACTTTGCACAGTTGGTCATTGAGTGAATGTGATTAAGATTTTGGGAAGTGGGTAGAGCCTACAACTAGTGGTGCTCAGCAGAGCTCGAATATTCGAGTAGCTCGAATATTCGAGCTCTTTTTCAGCTATTCGAGCTCGGTATTCGAGCTCCGAATAGCTGTAGCTATTCGAATGGGCTATTCGAGAACACTCGAATAGCCCATTCACTATTCGAGCTATTCGAGCAAACCGGCGCTATTCGAGCTCGGTACCGAGCTCGAATAGCGTCATAGCCCAGATTGATGTGCTTAGAGCCAATCAGAGGGCTCCCAGGCCCTCTGACGGCAGCCAATCACAGAGGGGGACCCTGGCCAGCCCCTACCCTATAAATAGCGGCCGCCATGTTCGGGTTTTCCATGCTTGCCTGAGACTTGTACAGAGAGAGATCTGCTCCTTTGTGCTTTGGCTTAGCAAGTGCTCTATTGTGTTCATTTACCTAGCGTTTTTGCTCACCTACACCTGCCATATACACCTGTATTGTTGTTATTTAGATAGACATTGTATTTTAGTTAGTAGCTTGTGTGTTACATTAGAGACAGGCAGCTGCTGCAAGCTTACAGGTTTAGGCCTCAGGGGGGCCTTGCCTCTGTGGGCAGCTGTCCTCTGTTTATTTCTCTCATCATCTATACCAGTATTTCTGCTGTCCTTTACTAATAGTATTGTAGTTATACTGTACTAGGAGTAGGACACTCACTGACTGTCACTGTTTATAGGCTACTAGCTAGCTCCTGCGTGTGTGCACTCACTCACTGTCTGTGTGTACACACACTCTATTTCCTTCTGATTACTGATTGATTATTGTTAGTTGTACTTACTTACTACTTACTCTTACTGTACCCGTAGGGACACTCACTGTCACTGTTCATATAGGCTACTAGCTCCTGCGTGTGCGCACTCACTGTCTGAGTGTACACACACAACACACACTCTATTTCCTTCTGATCGCTGATTGATTATTGTAATTAGTTAGTTCTACTTACTGTTACTACTTACTCTTACTGTACTAGGAGTCTAGGACACTCAGTCACTGTGTTCATAGGCTACTAGCTCCTGCGTGCGTGCACTCACTGTCTGAGTGTACACACACCCACACTCCATTTCCTTCTGATCGCTGATTGATTATTGTTATTAGTTAGTTCTACTTACTGTTACTACTTACTTACTCTTACTGTACTAGGAGTCTAGGACACTCAGTCACTGTGTCCATAGGCTACTAGCTCCTGCGTGCGTGCACTCACTGTCTGAGTGTACACACACCACCCACACTCCATTTCCTTCTGATCGCTGATTGATTATTGTTATTAGTTAGTTCTACTACTTACTGTTACTACTTACTGTACTAGGAGTCTAGGACACTCAGTCACTGTGTCCATAGGCTACTAGCTCCTGCGTGCGTGCACTCACTGTCTGAGTGTACACACACCACCCACACTCCATTTCCTTCTGATCGCTGATTGATTATTGTTATTAGTTAGTTCTACTACTTACTGTTACTACTTACTTACTCTTACTGTACTAGGAGTCTAGGACACCCAGTCACTGTGTCCATAGGCTACTAGCTCCTGCGTGCGTGCACTCACTGTCTGAGTGTACACACACCACCCACACTCCATTTCCTTCTGATCGCTGATTGATTATTGTTATTAGTTAGTTCTACTTACTGTTACTACTTACTTACTCTTACTGTACTAGGAGTCTAGGACACTCAGTCACTGTGTCCATAGGCTACTAGCTCCTGCGTGCGTGCACTCACTGTCTGAGTGTACACACACCACCCACACTCCATTTCCTTCTGATCGCTGATTGATTATTGTTATTAGTTAGTTCTACTACTTACTGTTACTACTTACTGTACTAGGAGTCTAGGACACTCAGTCACTGTGTCCATAGGCTACTAGCTCCTGCGTGCGTGCACTCACTGTCTGAGTGTACACACACCACCCACACTCCATTTCCTTCTGATCGCTGATTGATTATTGTTATTAGTTAGTTCTACTACTTACTGTTACTACTTACTTACTCTTACTGTACTAGGAGTCTAGGACACCCAGTCACTGTGTCCATAGGCTACTAGCTCCTGCGTGCGTGCACTCACTGTCTGAGTGTACACACACCACCCACACTCCATTTCCTTCTGATCGCTGATTGATTATTGTTATTAGTTAGTTCTACTTACTGTTACTACTTACTTACTCTTACTGTACTAGGAGTCTAGGACACTCAGTCACTGTGTCCATAGGCTACTAGCTCCTGCGTGCGTGCACTCACTGTCTGAGTGTACACACACCACCCACACTCCATTTCCTTCTGATCGCTGATTGATTATTGTTATTAGTTAGTTCTACTACTTACTGTTACTACTTACTGTACTAGGAGTCTAGGACACTCAGTCACTGTGTCCATAGGCTACTAGCTCCTGCGTGCGTGCACTCACTGTCTGAGTGTACACACACACCACCCACACTCCATTTCCTTCTGATCGCTGATTGATTATTGTTATTAGTTAGTTCTACTTACTGTTACTACTTACTTACTCTTACCGTACTAGGAGTCTAGGACACTCAGTCACTGTGTCCATAGGCTACTAGCTCCTGCGTGCGTGCACTCACTGTCTGAGTGTACACACACTAAATTTACTTGTGATTACTACTACTGATTATTGTAACTGCTAGTTGTACTTCCTGACTGTTAATACTTACTTACTGTACTAGGGGACACTCACTCAGTCACCTCACCAACCAACCCACTCCATTAAAGTACCCCACTTTTCACCCGCCCTTTTACAAAACTTTTGTCTATACGCCCAAAACATTGAAGATGTCTGGAAGTGGCAGCCAGCGCGGTTTGGGCAAGGGGAAGGGCAGCAAGGGAATCAGGAAGAGAGGGAGCAGCATTGTGGCAAGCCGCGGCCGCGGGCGCGCCACCATGCACAGTTCCGCAGCAGCAGCAGCAGCGTCAGTGGCTAACATTCCTCCCATAGCCACTGGCCGTGGACGCCTTGGGCGCCGCCCAGGAGGAGCATCTGCAACTCACGCTGCAGAGACACAGCAGCAGCAGCGTGTAGCACCTGCTCCCATTTTCCTCCAGCCGGGTCGGAAACGTCCCATTGAGGAAAAGGATGCAGACACTGTGGTGCAACTCATGACGGAGGATGAGCAGCCCGCCATCAGCTCTGCATCCGAGGCCTCCACCCTCACCACCACCACCCCTGTTCGCAGCAGCCGCCCAGCAGGGCCTGGGGAGGAGGCCAGTTCACCGTCAGTCGCCGACCTGTCACTCAGCACTCTTTTGACCCCAGGCATGATGAGTCAATTGAATGCTGTTGTTGGCGATTTGGAGGAGGAGATGCTGATGGGCACTTTGGGGGAGGAGGGATTGGACAGCAAGACTGTGGCGACAGTCAAGCGTCCCATCCATGCATCAGCAGAGGAGTTTGGGGGGTCATCATCAGAGCAGGACATGTTTCAGGAGGGGCATGATGATGATGACCCGGTGACAGACAGAGACTGGGTGCCAACACATCCAGAGGATGTCGTCCTCAGCAGCTCTGAGGAGGAGGAGGAGGATGCGGTTGTGGGCCTTGCAAGGAGGCGCATCATTGCAAGCATTGGCAGCGTCCCACAGCCTGCTGGTGTCTCAGGCTCAGCAGCAGCAGCAGCAGCATCAGCCAGTACCACCACCAGCCGCACCCAAGACCCCCCCCCCCCCCCCAACCACCACAGGGAAACAGGCAGCAGCGCTTCCATGCCGTAGGGGGATGTTTTTGTCACCAATCTGGCGGTTTTTCACCATGCCCACAGTGTACAGCAAGTACGCCACTTGCAACCACTGTCAGCGGAAGTTGAGCAGAGGTGCAGACCCCTTGAAGTTCAGCACCAGCTCGCTGATCAACCACCTTTCTGCGAAACACTTCCACCAGCATGAGGAGTTCCAGAGGCTGAAGGCATCTGGTGCTGGCAGTGGCACCAATCCCATCACTGCACAGCCTTCAGCAGCAGCAGCAGCAACAGCAGCCACCCGCCCTCCTGCTCCTCCAGCAGCACCAGCAGGAGTGCGGAAACGCCCTGCTCCTCCCCCCTCTGCAACTCCTGCCGCCGACACTGAGGCCTGTTCTGGCAGCCAGTCCTCAGTGGCCTCCTCTGCTCCGTCTGCTGATTCCCGTGCCAGCAAAAAGGCACGCCAGAGCCTTTTGAGCGAGTCCTTCCAGGGGGTGGTTAGGGCTCTGCCTCCCAGCAGCCGTCGCGTGCGGCAGCTGAACGGCTTGCTGGCACGGGCCATGTGCTCCCAACTCCTGCCGTACACGCTCGTGCAGGAGGGGAGCGACATGCGGGCGCTGCTTGCTTGTGCAGCCCCAGACTGGCAGCTCCCCAGCAGACACTTCTTCGCCCGCAAGGCCATTCCTGCACTGCACCGCTTTGTGATGGCCAATGTGGAGCGAGGGCTGGAGCACGCGGTTGGTGAAAGGGTCCACGTCACCATGGACTCCTGGAGCAGCCGCTTCGGGACAGGCCGCTACCTGTCCTTCACTGTCCACTGGGTCAGCTTGGTGGAAGGGGGTGAGGATGGGAGAGCAGCAGCGGGCACAGCAGCAGCAGCAACACAGTGGGTGGTGCCACCCCGCAGGGTCAGGGGAACTGCAGCGGGTTCCTCCGATCCTCTGCCATCCTCCGCCACACCTGGCCAAACCCCCCGCCTCAGCAGCAGTGTGAAGGCCCGCCACTGCCAAGCGCTGCTGCACTTGGTCAGCCTTGGCAAGACCAAGCTGACGGCAGCCCACGTGTTGGCCAAACTCCAGGAGCAGGAGCGGATTTGGCTGACCCCCAGAGGCCTCAGAGTCGGAGAGGTGGTGTCCGACAATGGGGCCAATCTGGTTGCTGCCATAGACAGGGGAAACCTGACCCACATCCCCTGTCTTGCCCACGTGCTGAACCTGGTGGTGCAGAAGTTCCTGCGCACCTACCAGGGGATGGACGAGCTGCTGGAAACGGCAAGGAACGTTGTGCGTCACTTCCGGCGCTCGGCTGCAGCCTGTGCGAGCCTGGAAGACGTGCAAAAGGAGCTGGATCTGCCACGCCATCGGCTGATCATTGACGTTCCGACTCGCTGGAACTCCACCCTGGCGATGTTGGAGCGTCTGGTTGAACAGAAGCACGCTGTCAACCACTACCTTGCCCTGGCCACTGTTTCCGCAGCTCAGAGAAGGGACAAGACCAGCAACATCCCGTCCATCGTCCCCGATGATGACTGGAGGCACATGCAGCAGGTGTGCTTAGTGCTGGCTCCCTTCCTGCAGGCCACAAACATGGTGAGCAGGGACCATGCTATGGTCTGCGAGTGGGTGCCCCTGGTTTCTCTGCTGAACAGGGCACTCGATGCTTTGCTGGCACAGGGAGCGGCAGCCTTGGACCAGCAGGAGCGGCAAGCAGCTGCACAGTCCACCTCTGAGGGGGAGGAGGAGGAGGACTTGGTGGAGGTCCCTGACCTGGCTGCTGATGAGGGGGATCAGCGCAGTGCAGCTGAGTTGGTGCGGGGGTGGAGAGAGGATGAGGCAGCAGAGGAGGAGGATGAGGAGGACAGCACTGACGTCGATGTGCCAGCAGACGTGGCCCGCCTCTTCCCAATGGCAGCGCACATGCTGACGTGCCTGCGCAGGGACCCCAGGGTGATCCAGATGAAGCAGAGGGAGGACATCTGGATCAGCATGATGTTGGACCCACGCCTCAAGGGGAAGTTGAGCCAGTTCCTGCCGCCTGCAGGAGGAGACCCAGCGCAACAAATAAGGAGCTTGCAGCAGGCCCTTGTTGAGCGCTTGGAGGAAGCCTTCCCCCAGCCTTCCACCCCCACTGTCCAGCAGCCAGCACAGAGGCAGCAGCAGGTGCCTGCATCCAGCAGCAGCAAGCGCCCCACAGACCTGCTGTCTCTCAGCCACGAGCTCTACAGGACTGTAGAGGCTCCGGCAGCAGTGACTAGAGAGGAGATGCATGCAGCAGCATCCTCCTCCGGTCACAGCCAGCGCCTGACCCGCATGGTGGCTGACTACATGGGGTCCTACAGCGGGCTTGACAGCGATGCCCCTGTTGATCCCATGGAGTATTGGGTCAAGCGCATGGAGATCTGGAGCGAGCTGGCGCAGTACGCCCTGGAAGTGCTGTCCTGCCCCCCTTCCAGCGTGCTGTCCGAGCGCTGCTTCAGTGCAGCTGGTGGCGTGGTCACCGAGAAACGCTCACGTCTGTCTCACAAGTCTGTGGACAGACTGACGTTTCTCAAGATGAACCAGGCGTGGGTGGAAGGCGAGTTCCTGGCCCCTGTTGTCGGCGAGAGGGGGACATGAACTGGCTGCCGGAACTTAGTACCATCGTTAATGTGCCTTACCACCCTTTACCACCTCCTGGCTCCTGCTCACTAAGCCAGCCTGGTTCACTTTGACTATTACGTCGCCTGCAGCCACACATTTCACACCTACAGTGGGCTGCTGCTGTGTACTGCCCTTCTGCTGTCTGTCTGTGTTTCCCACTGCCAGGGTACACAGAATTACCTTCTGCTGCCACTCTGCCACCAGCTATTACGTCAAAACAATAGCTATATTGGTTGTAAAACCAAAACCAAAAAAAACCAATAAAAAAAAAAAAAGGTTTAATTTTTCTGAGGTGCCCGGGTTGAAAACTGTGTTGTCCCAGTTGTGTATTGGACACAATGTGGGCTGCACGACCGCTGTCTGGGACCTCCTGTTGTGTTTCTTTACAGCCCTGGTATCACCGCTAGGTACCAGGGCTATTATGTCACGCTGCCTACCTGCTGCCACACTCACACTGCTCCTCCATTCCTCCTGCTGCTGCTGTCTGTCTGTGTTTCCCACTGCCAGGGTACACAGAATTACCGTCTGCTGCCACTCTGCCACCAGCTATTACGTCACAACAATAGCTGCTCACACTGCTCCTCCATTCCTCCTGCTGCTGCTGTCTGTCTGTGTTTCCCACTGCCAGGGTACACAGAATTACCTTCTGCTGCCACTCTGCCACCAGCTATTACGTCAAAACAATAGCTATATTGGTTGTAAAACCAAAACCAAAAAAAACCAATAAAAAAAAAAAAAGGTTTAATTTTTCTGAGGTGCCCGGGTTGAAAACTGTGTTGTCCCAGTTGTGTATTGGACACAATGTGGGCTGCACGACCGCTGTCTGGGACCTCCTGTTGTGTTTATTTACAGCCCTGGTATCACCGCTAGGTACCAGGGCTATTATGTCACGCTGCCTACCTGCTGCCACACTCACACTGCTCCTCCATTCCTCCTGCTGCTGCTGTCTGTCTGTGTTTCCCACTGCCAGGGTACACAGAATTACCGTCTGCTGCCACTCTGCCACCAGCTATTACGTCACAACAATAGCTGCTCACACTGCTCCTCCATTCCTCCTGCTGCTGCTGTCTGTCTGTGTTTCCCACTGCCAGGGTACACAGAATTACCTTCTGCTGCCACTCTGCCACCAGCTATTACGTCAAAACAATAGCTATATTGGTTGTAAAACCAAAACCAAAAAAAACCAATAAAAAAAAAAAAAGGTTTAATTTTTCTGAGGTGCCCGGGTTGAAAACTGTGTTGTCCCAGTTGTGTATTGGACACAATGTGGGCTGCACGACCGCTGTCTGGGACCTCCTGTTGTGTTTATTTACAGCCCTGGTATCACCGCTAGGTACCAGGGCTATTATGTCACGCTGCCTACCTGCTGCCACACTCACACTGCTCCTCCATTCCTCCTGCTGCTGCTGTCTGTCTGTGTTTCCCACTGCCAGGGTACACAGAATTACCGTCTGCTGCCACTCTGCCACCAGCTATTACGTCACAACAATAGCTGCTCACACTGCTCCTCCATTCCTCCTGCTGCTGCTGTCTGTCTGTGTTTCCCACTGCCAGGGTACACAGAATTACCTTCTGCTGCCACTCTGCCACCAGCTATTACGTCAAAACAATAGCTATATTGGTTGTAAAACCAAAACCAAAAAAAACCAATAAAAAAAAAAAAAGGTTTAATTTTTCTGAGGTGCCCGGGTTGAAAACTGTGTTGTCCCAGTTGTGTATTGGACACAATGTGGGCTGCACGACCGCTGTCTGGGACCTCCTGTTGTGTTTATTTACAGCCCTGGTATCACCGCTAGGTACCAGGGCTATTATGTCACGGCGAGCTGCCTGCCTCATTGACTGCCTGCTGCCACACACTCATCCTCCTCCTCCTGCTGCTGAATTTACCTCCTGCTGTCTTTGTGTTTCCACTGCCAGGGAGCACATACAATGGCGCTTCCAACATGCGTGCGCCCACCAGCTATTTGTTACGCTCAAAAATAGCTGCATTTCTTTAAAAAAAAATTTGAAAAGAGAAATACGTGAAGAAGAAGAAGAAGACGATATTGAAAAAGAAGGAGAAGGAGAAGATGAAGAAGAAGATGAAGAAGAAGATGAAGAAGAAGAAGATGAAGATGAAGAAGATGAAGATGAAGAAGAAGAAGAAGATGAAGAAGAAGAAGATGAAGAAGAAGATGAAGAAGATGAAGATGAAGATGAAGAAGATGAAGAAGAAGAAGAAGAAGATGAAGAAGAAGATGAAGAAGATGAAGATGAAGAAGAAGAAGAAGATGAAGAAGAAGAAGAAGAAGAAGAAGATGATGAAGAAGATGAAGAAGAAGAAGAAGAAGATGAAGAAGATGAAGAAGAAGAAGAAGAAGATGAAGAAGAAGAAGAAGAAGAAGAAGAAGAAGAAGAAGATGAAGAAGATGAAGAAGATGAAGAAGAAGATGAAGATGAAGAAGATGAAGATGAAGAAGATGAAGAAGATGAAGAAGAAGATGAAGAAGAAGAAGAAGATGAAGAAGAAGAAGAAGAAGATGAAGAAGAAGATGAAGATGAAGAAGATGAAGATGAAGAAGATGAAGAAGATGAAGAAGAAGAAGAAGATGAAGAAGAAGAAGAAGAAGAAGAAGAAGAAGATGAAGAAGAAGATGAAGAAGATGAAGAAGATGATGAAGAAGAAGAAGAAGAAGAAGAAGAAGATGAAGAAGATGAAGAAGATGAAGAAGAAGATGAAGATGAAGAAGATGAAGATGAAGAAGATGAAGAAGAAGATGAAGAAGAAGAAGAAGATGAAGAAGAAGAAGAAGAAGATGAAGAAGAAGATGAAGATGAAGAAGATGAAGATGAAGAAGATGAAGAAGATGAAGAAGAAGAAGAAGATGAAGAAGAAGAAGAAGAAGATGAAGAAGAAGATGAAGAAGATGAAGAAGATGATGAAGAAGAAGAAGAAGAAGAAGAAGAAGATCTAGAAGAAGATTAAGAAAGATAAAGAAGAAGAAGAACAAGTATATACAGTAACACTACACTACTGAACCAAATTAAGGACACAACTTCTCTTTCCACATTTTTTT
This sequence comes from Hyperolius riggenbachi, assembly GCF_040937935.1. NCBI lineage: Eukaryota > Metazoa > Chordata > Amphibia > Anura > Hyperoliidae > Hyperolius > Hyperolius riggenbachi. The sequence goes on from NC_090651.1 coordinate 383,601,892, forward strand.
TTAAAGGAACATCCCCACATAATCACTTGCTGTTGTTACTTGGAAAAAAAGATGTTTCTTGCATCATTCACCCTCAAAACAAGTGTTGGAAGCTATTTTGGGCCAATTCGAATAGTCAGCTCGAATAGTGAGCTCGAATACCGACTCGAATAGTGAGCTCGAAGTCCGAGGTCGAATCGAATAGTAAAAAATATTCGACTCGAATATTCGACTGACCTCGAATAATTTACTATTCGAATTCGACCAAATTCGAATTTTTAAAAGGGGTATTTGAGCACCACTGCCTACAACAGCCAATCAAAATTCAACTTTTGATTGTCAAAGGGAATATTTAAACTGCAACCATTCTTATACTGTTAATAGCAGATGCCTCAAACCTGGTACAGCTGGGCACTGGGTGACTGGGGTTCAAATTCAGAAAGGGGCGGAGCCACAAACAGCCAATCAGATATACAAAGTATTGATACCAAGGATCCCAAAGCTGATAAACTTGGTAATTGAGTGACTATATGTCAAGGTTACAAAAAGTGGGCGGTGCCAGAAACTTAATTTTTTACATGGCAGGGTTCCCAAACTTGATACAATTGGCCACTGGGTGCCTGGGATTATTATTCAGAAATGTGGGTGGAGCCTACAACAGCCAATCAAAATTCAGCTATTGATTTTCATGGGGAATATTTACATTGCTACCATTCTTACACTGTTAATGGCAGAGGCCTCAAACCTGATACAGTCAGTAATTGGGTGACTGGGGACCAAATTCACTAAAGGCGGTGGAGCCACAAACAGCCAATCAGATTTGTTAGATTGATTTCAGCCATTCTGTTATTGGCAGGGTTCTCAAACTTGACACAGTTGGCCACTGGGTGACTAGGATTAATATTTAGGAAAGTGGGTGGAGTGTACAGCAGCCAATCAAAATTCATCTTTTGATTTTCAAGGGGAATATTTACATTGCTGCCATTCTTGCACTGTTAATGGCACAGATTATTATACAGAAAAGTGGGTGGAGCCTAAAAAAAACAATCAAAATTCACCTGTTGATTTTCAAAGGGAATATTAAAATTGCTGCCATTCTTGCACTGTTAATGGCACAAGCCTCAAACCTGGTACAGTTGATCATTGGGTCACTGGGGTTCAAATTCAGAAAAGGGGATAGAGGAGGCATGGGCAAACTTGGCCCTCCAGCTGTTGAGGAACTACAAGTCCCACAATGCATTGCAGGAGTCTGACAGCCACAGTCATGACTCATAAAGGCAAATGCATTGTGGGATTTGTAGTTCCTTAACAGCTGGAGGGCCAAGTTTGCCCATGCCTGTGATAGAGCCACAAACAGCCAATCAGATGTTTCATTTCACTGGGAAAATACAAATTATTGATGCCAAGGACCCAAAGCTCACAAACATGGTCATTGAGTGACTGTGTGTCCAGTTTACAAAAAGTGGGCGGAGCCAAAAACAAATTTCAATGGGAAAATGTAAACTGCAGCCCTTCTTCACTGTTAATGGCAGGGATCTCAAACTTTGCCAAGATGGTCACTGGGTGACTGAGATTAATATTCAGGGAAGTGGGTGGAGCCTATAATAGCCAAAATAGTCAAAATTCACCTGTTGATTTTCAAAAGGAATATTTAAATTGCTGCCATTTTTACACTGGTATTAGCAGATCAGAGCAGTTTCTAGGCTAAATTTCACCCAGGGCGAGGGTGTAAAAATCGCCCCCCACCCCACCCCCATGGAGCCAGGCATAGGTGCCCGCAGTACAGGTTGAACAGGTTAGCTACGTAGGTGCCTCCAGTATAGGGTAGCCTGCATAGTTGCCCCCAGTGTAGGTTAGATAGGTAGGTGCCTGCTTTATAGGTTATCTACGTTGGTGCCTCCAGTATAGGGTAGCCCGTATAGTTGCCACCAGTGTGGGTTAGATAGGTAGGTGCCCCCAGTATAGTTTAGATAGGTAGGTGCCCGCAGTATAGGTTAGATAGGTAGGTTCCCGCAGTATAGGTTCGATAGGTAGGTTCCCCCAGTATGGGTTAGATCGGTAGGTTCCCCCAGTATAGGTTCAATAGGTAGGTTCCCCCAGTATAGGTTAGATAGGTAGGTCCCCCCAGTATGGGTTAGATAGGTAGGTTCCTGCAGTTTAGGATAGTTAGGTAGGTTCCCGCAGTATAGCTTGGCTAGGTAGGTTCCCGCAGTATAGGTTAGTTAGGTAGGTTCCCGCAGTATAGGTTAGTTAGGTAAGTTCCCGCAGTATAGGATAGTTAGGTAGGTTCCCACAGTATAGCTTGGCTAGGTAGGTAGGTTCTCGCAGTATAGGTTAGTTAGGTAGGTTCCCGCAGTATAGGTTAGTTAGGTAGGTAGGTTCCCGCAGTATAGGTTAGTTAGGTAGGTTCCCGCAGTATAGGATAGTTAGGTAGGTTCCTACAGTATAGCTTGGCTAGGTAGGTTCCCGCAGTATAGGTTAGTTAGGTAGGTTCCCGCAGTATAGGTTAGTTAGGTAGGTTCCCGCAGTATAGGTTAGTTAGGTAGGTTCCCGCAGTATAGGTTAGTTAGGTAGGTAGGTTCCTGCAGTGTAGGATAAATAGGTAGGTTCCTGCAGTTTAGGTTAGTTAGGTAGGTTCCCACAGTTTAGGTTAGTTGGTATGGGCGGTATGAGTTGGGCGCAGGAGCGGGGGGAGCGAACATAATAGTAATAACTCACCTGCTTCCGCCGAACCCGCGCTGCTTCAATGTCCTTCCTTTCCCGGCATCTATCTCATTAGTCACAGTGCTTCCTGTGATGACATGCGGTATGTCATCACAGGGGGCGCTGTTACCAGGCGACGGACGCCGGGAGAGGAAAGATATTGAAACTGCGGGGAACGGATGAAGAAGGTGAGTTATAACTATTATGTCCGTTCCCCCCCTCCTGCCGCACAATAAAGCACCCCGGGCGATTGCACGTATCACACACCCATAGAAACGGGGCTGTAGCAGATGCCTCAAACCTGCTATAGTTGGTCATTGGGTGACTGGGGTTCAAATGTTGGAGAGGAGTGCAGCCACAGACAGCCAATCTGATTTGTTTAATTTCTATGGGAATATACAAATTATTGATGCCAAAGACCCCGAAGTTCACAAACTTGGTCATTGAGTGTTCGTGCATTAGGGTTAGAAAAAGTGGGCGGAGCCAAAACCGGTCAAATACATACACAGGCAGTTCCACGTCATTAGTGGGTGGAGACAAATGCAAATTTCACTGGGAAAATGTAAACTGCAGCCATACTTACACTGTTAATGGTAGGGTTCTCAAACTTTGCACAGTTGGTCACTGGGTGACTGGGTTAAATATTCAGAAAAGTGGGTGGAGCCTACAAAAGTGAATCAAACTTCACCTATTGCTTCTCAAGGGGAATATTTAATTGCTGCCATTCTTGCACTGTTAATGGCACAGGCCTCAAACCTGCTACAGTTGGTCATTGGGTGACTGGGGTTCAAATTCAGAAAAGGGGTGGAGCCACAAACAACCAATCAGATTTTTTTCATTTCAATGCAAATTATTGTTTCCAAAGACCGCAAAGCTCACAAACTTGGTCATTGAGTAATTGTGTGTTAGGGTTAGAAAAAGTGGGCGGAGCCAACACTAGCCAAATACATACCCGGGCAACGCCGGGCAATCAGCTAGTAGTCAATAAAAGCCTTTGAAATGTATGAAGTGCTTATAATTATATTTCAGCACATCACATAAACAACGGAAACAAAGATCTAAAAGCAATTTAGCAGCAAACTTTGTGAAAACTAATATTGACAGTCTCAAAACTTTTGGCCAGGACTGTACAGTTAGCTGACTTAAGGGTTGATTCACTTTGTAGGACGAGATCCCTGCACTTTGGCCCAATAGGCTGCTTGTCAAGTGTCAGGCAGCCTATTGGGCCAATCAAAGTGCAGGGATCCATTTCTACAAAGTCACTGAACCTGACAGGGTGCAGAGTGGGAAAAGCACAGCTGCTCCTGTGTATTAGCATGGAGCTTGCTGCCCATTCCTAGTCTGTCAGGGGACAGCGTGGGAAGACTATACGATCCAGAGGTGTCCCGCTCAGGTAAGTATACATTTTACCACTAGAGGTCAGCCTCCTGTACACTATAAAAACACAAACTGCAACAAAACCTTTTTTTTTCTAAAGCAGGGAGTAACAAGATGCTGAAATTCTTACTGCTGTCTGTGTCTGTATTATGGCATATCTTACTTCCCATCACTGGGGCCGCTCATTTGACCAACACCTGGGCCTGTATGCAATTCCTTTAATCTCTTGAGTTTTTCCAAATTGATATTTTCACAACGTGTAAATAAAATGCCCTTTAACTACTTGCAGACTGCTCCACACCAATTGGCATGAGCAGTGCAGTAGCCCCAGGGCCGCTCTACGCCAATTGGCTAGCAGGAGATCAACAGGCTAGTAAAAAAAAAAAAAAAATTAAAAAGCAATATTTTAATTAAAAATACAAATAAATATTTCTATATATATAAAAAAAAAAAAAACCATTGTGGACGCAATCAGACCCCACCAACAGAGAGCTCTGTTAATGGGGCGAAAAGAGGGGGGGGGGGGGAATCACTTGTGTGCTGAGTTTTACGGCCCTGCAGCTTGGCCTTAAAGGGGGGGGGGGGTGTTTAAAGGGGAACTTCGGCCTAAACAAACATACTGTCATGAAGTTACATTAGTTATGTTAATTAGAGTAGATAGATAATATAATCTCTTACCCACCCTGTTTTAAAAGAACAGGCAAATGTTTGTGATGCATGTGGGCAGCCATCTTTGTCATGGGGGCAGCCATCTTTTTGGTTGAAAGGAGGTGACAAGGAGCATGAGACACAGTTCCAACTGACCTGTGTCCTGATTACCCCTCCCAGTTGCGCACTCTAGGCTTCAAATGTCTAATTCAAAATGTAAAAAAAAAAAAAAAAAAAAAAAAAAATTGCACAAAAACAGCAGAACGAGAACAACAACATCAGAAATCCCATCATGCTTTGCACAGCATCAGGGGAAAAATGCCCGGGCACTTTTCTTCTGTGCAGCTAAAAATGAGGCTTGTGTAAGACAAACAAAGTTCTGATGCTGTGAAACTTAAAGAAACACGAAGCCTTTTCAGTGCTGCCGAGTCCATTTTTAGTCCGGAGGTTCACTTTAACACTGCAATCCTCAAGTGGTTAAACACTCAGCAAGAAAATACTCAAAATAGATTTGATAGTACTCTTACCTACGGTAATTTTTGGTACCTTTTTCAAATGCAGAGTGCTGGAAAGTTAACTTAATAGAAAATGAAAAATGATCTCCCAGGAGAAAACTCCTTTGGAGCCAGAGCCTTCCGTCATGCTGCCCCTACCCTGTGAAATGCCTTTCCAAACTTAAGACAGCTCCAACCCTGGACACATTTAAATCAACTTAAAAGCCCCCCCCCCCCCCCCCCCCCCCCCCGTTTAGTCTGGCATTTATGATCACAGAACGGTTTCCCCTGTACACATCATTATGTACTGATCAGAGACAAGCTTCTGCACTTTAGGTGCTCAGGGAGAAAAGAGCTTTTCAGATGTTTCATCATTGTTGAGTAAAAGAAAGCCACACTTTAGCAGAAATGCCTTTTACTGGCAATAATAAACCTTTACATACAGTATATACACACACACCTTCTGTGAGAAGGCCCCACAGGTATAAAAGCATTGATCAGTGATGAGGTATTTGGACAGATTCTAAAAATTTCAAAATTTTCCCCGGATGATAAAAGCAGATCTCGTCAACACGAAATATCGTCATACACATTCACTATCCATCAAGAAGGCAAAAGAATCGGTTTTGCTGGCTGATTGGCTGATAAGACAGGTGATGTCATCGTTAATCCTGAATGCCGCACTTCAGATTGGCCGGGACAGCAACGTCTGCGCACCAGAGAGGAAAGGATGAAAGATTAGAATACAGAACATTGACAGCCAACCAATCCTGGACCATCAGAGAACCACAACATGAGATCTTATTTCTGAGGCCTCATTCACACCGAAAATGCAAACCAGTGTTGTGTTATTGTGCGCTTTTTATTTCCCCCTCCCAGCGACCTGCTGTGCGCTGCGTTTCTGGTAAAAGCGCTTTTCCAGAGCGATTTTGTAATTCACTCCGACGCAAGTCAGGAAGTGAACTCTGACCCAGAAAAGAATACATACAATGGCCTCAATTCTGGTAGCTCTGTGAGGTAAATATTTTTTTGTAGGTAAAATACCTCATGAGGTATCTTCCTCTTCATATAGCAATCCTGAAAGATTTTTCTCCGTTTCCGAACATGAGGTAAAACATGAGGTAAATGCATAAAGTGAGGTAAAACATGGAGGTATTTCAGTGGTAAGCATGCAGTAAATAATAGTCTTTAATTGTCTTCCATAAGTTAGGATAGTCTTTGGAAACTTTTTTTTAGGGGGGGGGGGGGGGGGGAGAAGGTGTATTTGATTATGTAGCAACCTATGTAAAAATATATTTATAGGTATCCCTTATAAAAAAAAAAAAAAAAAAAAAGTTAATATTTGGAGTTTTATTCCCACTATTCTTTTTTATTACACAACCTGAAAGCGGTCTAACACCCAGCATTTCAACTTTGCTTTAAAAGATTGCTTACAGCTTAGAAACTATTATGCCAGATTTTTTTTTTGTTTTGCAGAAATTCACTGAATGGATTAAACATGACATTTTAGTGTTGCATTTAGCTAGAAATCCACATCCATGCTGAGGTTTAGATACAAATGTATCTATTTACAATGTAAATAAACAAACACCTCTCTGAGAGAGCACACAGGGCTTCCCAGACAGGCTTTTCAGAGGTCTATTTGCATTCCAAACAAAGATAAATTTGTAACTAAATCTCAGCACGGATCTGGATGTCAAGCTAAATGCAACACCAATGTCATGTTTAACCCATTCAGTGAATTTATGCTTAAAAAAAAATCTGGCATAATAGTTTCTAAGCTGTAAGCAATCTTTTAAAGCAAAGTTTTAATGCTGGGTGTTAGACCGCTTGAATAGGGACGACACTAAAACAGCAATAGGAACTCCACTAAAAACTGCACAAAGCATACAAATTGACTTTCCCTCCAGATACAGGCAGGTCTTAAACTGATCGGTAAATGATGTGCCAACATGCCCCATAATTTGCATGAGAATAGCTATTTTATGTAAAATTACCTCATAATTTACCTCATGAGGTAAAACATAACTAAAGCCTACCAGAATTGCTAAATGTTATTTCCTCATGAGGTAAATTACCTCACGTGAGGCAATTTGTTTGATAACCCTCCCAGAATTGAGGCTAATGTAGCCAATGAGTTTATTCTAAAAAATGTAAACGCTGCATAAAGCGGTTTTGTGAGAATTTAGTGCTCCTCCTACTGTCTACCTTCCATTATAGCAAAAAACGCCCCCAAAAAATGGTCCAGGCACCGCTTTGCTGAATGCATAGCACACGAACCGCGCTGATATGAAACTTCTCAGATTCATTGAACATGACACCAGATCATTCATAAGGATCACATATATACTCTACTAGAAGAAGACTTTTGGGGAAGGAAAAAAAAAAAGTTTAGGGGGGTGTTCAGCTTATATTCGAGTGAGGTGTGTGGGACCCCATATACAGAGCACACATTGGAAGCATGCCTGTATCTATTGCTACCTTTCCTCGTTCCAGGCAGCATCTTTATCCATCATTTTCCCCTGATCTACTGATAAACACTAGTAGCGTGGGGCCAACTTTACTAAATCACCACATTTAACCTAACACCCTTTCCAAGAAAAGGAATCTGAGGTGAGAGGTATACAGAGGCTGCCATATTGATTTCCTTTTAAACAACACCAGTTGCCTGGCTGTCCTGTTGATCTCTTTGGCTGCAGTAGTGTCTGAATCACACACCTGAAACAAGCATGCAGCTAATCAAGTCACACTGCAGTAAGAGCACCTGATCTGCATGCTTGTTCAGGGGCTATGACTAAAGGTGCGTACACACATGTGACTATAGTCGTTTGAAACGATCGTTCCCCGATCATTCCCAACGACGATAGTTTTAAAAAAAGCAGCCAACGACCATGAAGTCTAACGACGGATGAGCTAAATCGTTCAAAACGAATTATCTAGCTTGGCGGATTTTTCCCAACGACGATCGTTTGCAAAAGTAGTACATCGTTGGAAACGGTAGTTCGTACTAGGCTTGACATGCGCATTTCACTATTTCTCCATGGAACTTTTCATTTTTATGCGCAAACACAATCGTTGCTTTATTTGTTGTAATGTTCATTTTAACGATCTGATCGTTACACACCTTTTACAACTAACTTTACTTAGGTCGTTCTTTCTTCAATTAAAAGGTCGTTCGTCGTTCATAACGAACAATCGTTGTCACAAGTGTGTACGTAGCTTAAAAGTATTAGTGGCAGAGGATCAGCAGGACAGCTAGGCAATCTGCATGGTTTAAAGAGAAACCGAGGTGTGTTTAAAGAATGTTATCTGCATACAGAGGCTGGATCTGCCTATACAGCCCAGCCTCTGTTGCTATCCCAAACCCCACTAAGGTCCCCCTGCACTCTGCAATCCCTCATAAATGACAGCCGTGCTGTGAGGCTGTGTTTACATCTGTAGTGTCAGTCTCAGCTGCTCCCCCGCCTCCTGCATAGCTCCGGTCCCTGCCCCCATCCCTTCCCTCCAATCAGCAGGGAGGTAAGGGATGCAGGCGGGGACTGGAGTTCTGCAGGAGGCGGGGAGAGCAGCAACTGACACTATAGAGATAAACACAGCCAGCTCTGACAAGCTGTTTGTCAGCAGCCTGGCTGTGATTTATGAGGAATTTCAGAGTGCAGGGGGACCTTAGGGGGGGTTTGGGATAGCAACAGAGGCTGGGCTGTATAGGCAGATCCAGCCGCTGTATGCAGATAATATTCTTTAAACCCACCTCAGGTTCTCTTTAAAAGGAAAATTATTTTTTATTTATATAGTGCCAACATCTTCCGTAGCGCTGTACATAATACAAACAAATAATGGGACACAAATATACATAAGAAATACCAGACATTGTACAGTCGTGACATTGAATAGAATGAATACAGATACATACATAGTTGATGTGTAGTTGGTACATGTACATATGTTAAAGTTACAGCGGTATGAGAAACACTAGGAGGAGGTCCCTGCCCTTGCGGGCTTACAATCTAGAGGGAATCTCATCTTTTTGCCAAATGATCTTTGTAAAAGCATTAGACTATGATGAGGACATTGCACTATGACTACAGGAGGAATTAGATTGCAAGCCCCTTTCCAGAACGGTTTGTGAAACTGAAGAACTGTGGAAGTTGTCAGGTCAATGCTCTATCAATACAGATTAACTGTAAGCAGCAGCTCAGAGTATTTTGTGCAATAATTGCAACGCCCACTAGATGTCAGTGTGGGTTCAATGAACACCCATGTCAGAGAAATGTATATTTCCATCATGTGCAAAGCACTGTATTAGTCTATTTTACAAATCGGAAATCCCCCCCCAAAAAAAAAAAAAAAAAAAAAAAAAAAAAAAGGGTCCCAATACTGGCACATGTACGATTAGTTCCTGCAGTGGGATACAATGTTTTGCCTGGACAGTTTAAAGTATACAGAGGTGAGGGATAGACCAGCAACCCCCTCCCCCCAGCATCAGGTGCTTCACTGCGGTTCTGGTCCTTTTCTGTGGGCACTGGAAAGATTCCCCAGTAAGTTAAACTGAACATCTACTACTGAGCCTGCGCAGTACAGCCCGGAGGATGTCCGATGACCTGTGAGACGCAGATTGGAGCGCAGAAGAAGCCTGGCGCGCCACCGGAGACCACCGGGAGCGGCGCCGAGGGCACGTCCTGCCTGCCACGGGCTGGAGGAAGCCCCAGGTAAGTGGATTTGGATTTTTTATTTTTTTCTACTCCCTGAACCTTCCCTTTAATTCATATTACCACTTTAAGCCCCACCTCCTCTAATGTAATAAAATTGGAATAAGCTCCGCCTCTTTTATATCCAGTACCGTAGTAAAGTTAAGCTGGCCATACTCTGGTCGATTTTTCCTGCCCATATGTGGCCGATTTGATCGAATCTGCTAGAATTCTGATGCCTCAACGTGCCAGCCTGATCCACAAATTTAGCCCAAATTAATTGGACGATCATACTGGAGGAAGATATCAAGCGGTGGCAGGTTGGGAGCAGTGACAGATCGACTGGTGATAGCATTGTACTGAGCAGAGCAACGATGTTAGATCAGATAGAACCTTCTCTGATCAGTTTATGATCCAAGAGGGATCTATCTTTTGGCCACATCGAGCAGTGTATGGCCAGCCAGGGGTTGTGGAAAAGTTAGGTGTTGGTGAATGACAGAGGAAAGTCACAACTAGCAATACCAGAGGCTGTCACCCTCCCCCAAGTGTCCCCGTGTCATCGGACATGCAGTGTGACAACACACAAGTCATGCACCAGTAACAATGTGCTCAGTGACACACTGCAAGACTTCTCATGCAGCAGCCGCCAGCCCTGGGCTGCCCCTCACCTATCTGGGCTGGTCTGGGCAGGTTCAGGTTATTCATGATCTTCACAAACTCATCCTCATTCTTGGTCAGCCGGTTGTTCAAGCGTTTCTCTTCTCCTACTGTGGTCACTGTCTGACCTGAAACAAAAAAGGGAGGAAAGTCAGTTTATGGACTGAATTTCAAGAGATACTATAACAGAAAAAAGTGCCCTGGGGGATCCTGAGGAGGCTTCCCCGTTCTAAGCCTCAGTGATCCAGCGCTGGCACTCCCCACAGCTGACAGGCTTGTGGTGCTGTGGCGTAATAGCGCCTGCGATATTTACCTTCCCCCGCCTCAGGTAAGTACCCCCAGGGGAAAGTTTTCACTATTATAGATTGGCTTTAAAGAGAACCAGAGACGAAGCACCTGCATGTATTTTACCATATATATCAGTGGGAACATTAAAGAAAACACCTACCCTGCTCTCTATTTCATCCTTCACTGCTCAGCCTGCTTGTTATCAGCCCTGATAAAATCTCCCACTGAGCATTCAGTCTGGCTTTGCTCAGGAATTTGTATAACTGAGCCTGTCTTCTCTGATGTCTTTTCAAGCCCAAGCCTGCCCCCTTCTGGCTCTGCTCAGGAATCATTATAGCCGAGTCATTATAGCAAAGCCAGACTGAATGCTCAGTCGGAGTTCATCAGGGCTGAAAACAAGCAGGCTGAGCAGTGAATGAAAGAGCAGGGTAGGTGTTTTCTCTAATGTTCCCGCTGATCTATATGGTAAAATACACAAGGGTGCGTCGTCTCTGGTTCCCTTTAAGCAAGAAGTTTTAAATCCGGATGATACCATTTATTGGCCAACTAAAAAGAATAAGAAGCAGATTTATTATTTTTAGTTAGCCAATAAATGGTATCATCCTGATTTAAAACTTCTTGCTTTTACTGATGGTTAACACGGTACAATACCCTGCCAGATTGGTTTTAAAGGGACTCCGAGCACCTCTCATGGGCATGCCTTTAAAGAGACACTTAAGCCAGAATAAAAAAAAAAAATGAGTTTTACTCACCTGGGGCTTCTACCAGCCCCCTGCAGCAGTCCTGTGCCCTCGCAGCCACTCACTAATCCTCTGATCCCCCGCTGCCAGCTAGTTCTGCTTCTACCAGCCCCCTGCAGCAGTCCTGTGCCCTCGCAGCCACTAATCCTCTGGTCCCCCGCTGCCAGCTAGTTCTGCTTCTACCAGCCCCCTGCAGCAGTCCTGTGCCCTCGCAGCCACTCACTAACCCTCTGCTCCCCCGCCGGCAGCTAGTTCTGCTTCTACCAGCCCCCGCAGCAGTCCTGTGCCCTCGCAGCCACTCACTAATCCTCTGATCCCCCGCTGCCAGCTAGTTCTGCTTCTACCAGCCCCCTGCAGCAGTCCTGTGCCCTCGCAGTCACTCACTAATCCTCTGGTCCCCCACTGCCAGCTAGTTCTGCTTCTACCAGCCCCCTACAGCAGTCCTGTGCCCTCGCAGCCACTCACTAATCCTCTGGTCCCTCTCTGCCAGCTAGTTCTGCTTCTACAAGCCCCCTGCAGCAGTCCTGTGCCCTCACAGCCACTCACTATTCCTCTGGTCCCCCACTGCCAGCTAGTCCTGCTTCTACCAGCCCCCTGCAGCCATCCTGTGCCCTCGCAGCCTCTCACTAATCCTCTGGTCCCCCGCTGCCAGCTAGTTCTGCTTCTACCAGCCCCCTGCATCAGTCCTGTGCCCTCGCAGCCACTCACTAATCCTCTGGTCCCCCACTGCCAGCTAGTTCTGCTTCTACCAGCCCCCTACAGCAGTCCTGTGCCCTCGCAGCCACTCACTAATCCTCTGGTCCCCCGCTGCCAGCTAGTTCTGCTTCTACCAGCCCCCTGCAGCAGTCCTGTGCCCTCGCAGCCACTCACTAATCCTCTGGTCCCCCACTGCCAGCTAGTTCTGCTTCTACCAGCCCCCTGCAGCAGTCCTGTGCCCTCGCAGCCACTCACTAATCCTCTGGTCCACCGCTGCCAGCTAGTTCTGCTTCTACCAGCCCCCTACAGCAGTCCTGTGCCCTCGCAGCCACTCACTAATCCTCTGGTCCCCCGCTGCCAGCTAGTTCTGCTTCTACCAGCCCCCTGCAGCAGTCCTGTGCCCTCGCAGCCACTCACTAATCCTCTGGTCCCCCGCTGCCAGCTAGTTTAGTTTTTGCCAACAGGCCCGTCAGGACTGGCCACGCGTATCTTTTTCCGCATTACCGACTGTAATTAGCGCTATTGCGGACCACAACGCGTACAAAAATACGCAACGCAATAATTACAGTCGGGAATGCGGAAAAAGCTACGCGTGGCCAGTCCTGACGGGCCTGTCGGCAAAAACGAAACTAGCTGGCAGCGGGGGACCAGAGGATTAGTGAGTGGCTGCGAGGGCACAGGACTGCTGCAGGGGGCTGGTAGAAGCCCCAGGTGAGTAAAACTTTTTTTTCTGGCTTAAGGTTCACTTTAAGCCAGACTTCCAACAAAGTCGTGCTATGACCCCTCTGGAGGAGCCTCTTGCAATGGGCAAGCGTGTCACTTCCTCTTCCTGTTTCATTCAGTGATGCACTTCTCTATCAGAGAAGACAGGGGTGATCCGGAAGTTATAACATAGCACAGATGGCAGCCGCAATTTTTAAATTGAAAGCGAACAAAAACTATTTGGTGTAGAACGGCGATTCAGGAAATGGAAGAGGAGAGCACAAGCTACAGAAAGGTATGCATCTATAAGTACTTTGCAGTACTGGTCGGGGTCTTAAAGGCATACCCATGAGAGGTGCTCGGAGTCCCTTTAAGAAAGCCAATCTGCAGCTTTAGCCACACACACACACACACACACACACACACATACACTACACGTTTTGGTCCCAGTAGCTGGAAACGAAAACTGAGGCTCGGTTCACAACGGCGTCCAGCAGCATCTCATTCAAATGCTTTGTATAAAAATGTTGCATTAGCAGCAGTATATAGAGACATAGGAAGTCTGATGCTGAAACCAGGATAATTACTGTAATAGTGGGTATCCTGAATAATGTACTGTATTCTACTGTATGTCACTACAGGGCCTCTTTACTGCATTCTGCTATATGTCACTACAGGGCCTCTTTACTGCATTCTGCTATATGTCACTACAGGGCCTCTTTACTGCATTCTGCTATGTCACTATAGGGCCTCTTTACTGCATTCTGCTATATGTCACCACAGGGCCTCTTTACTGCATTCTGCTATATGTCACTACAGGGCCTCTTTAACTTGAGAGAAGATTCTGCCGACACTTTAAAAAGTGAAAGCTTTGTGAGGAAACTACCAGGATGTGCCAGAAGGGGGCAGACTCACCGGTGTAGTCGTGGCCCGGGTACAGGAAGCAGTCTTCTGGCAGGGAGAAGATCTTGCTGCGCACAGAGTGATACAGAGTGTGGGGGCAGCCTGAAAACAGAATTATAATTAATATAGATCTTCCATAGCGCTGTACACAGTACAAAACAAATATTGGGGAACACAGATACATGAGAAGCTCAAATTAACTGTACAGTCTTATCCAGTAATACAAGTCCAAATACATACATAGTTAATGTGTGGATTGAGATATCACTAAGGTTGGTACACGTTCATATGGAAAATTGCAGGAAAGAAAGAAACACTTTTTATACATACCTGCTGCTTCCTCCAGCCTCATCCGCTCGGATCGCTCCGTTGTCTTCCTCTGACTTCTCGTCCCGTATCAGCCCTGCTGTGCTTCCTTCGCCGGGAGCGCTCTGCGTATGCACAGTACTACAGCGTAGGCAAAGAACGCTCCCAGCCGTGGGAGCAATGGAGGGTGGCACACTGCACTGACTTGCCCTTGGACAACGAGAAGGCGGAGGAAGACAACGTGGGAGGGGGCTGGGGGAAACCCCAGGTATGTATAAAACTTTTAGATTGACTTGGCTCTGGTACACTTAAAGCTGCAGGCCGTAGATTTCAACTTCTACGACTACGTTGTCCACAATCTTGCAACGCTGCATCCGCAGAGCTGATGTATCCCTGCCAGGAGCAAATTGCATTGGCTCTGGACCTCATGATTACCACGAACCAATCCCAGCAATCAATTTACTAAAGTGAAAAAGGACAGCTCTGGTCCTTAAAGTGTAACCGCAGGAGAGGCTGATGGGACACAGAAGCATGTTCCCTGCACTATGGCATGCCTGCGTCCCCTCCATACCACTCTATGCTCCCTGTACGCCATGCTGTCACCCCCAGAAAATGCAGACAAGCAGCTTGTCGGCATCTAACTGGGGAAGGGGGTGTCCCTTGCAGGAGAGGCACTCCTGTAAAAACGCCTCCTCTGGTGTTAGGAACGCCCCTTCCCTCCTGTCAATGGCTCAGCTCTGCTTCACCCATTCCCCGCCTCTCCCGAACTCCCTGCAGTCTGCTTGTGAGGAGACATACAGAGTAGCGCATGCAGCGTCATGACCCCAGGAACACTGAAATGGAAACTACAGGATTTCTGGCCACAGGAGCAGCAGTAGTTGAGGCTACCTGATCCGGCTAGCCCACCGGATCAACTAGTAGTTCATTTTTTTTATTTTTTTTTTTATTAAAAAGTTCCTGCTCGGGTTTACTGTAAAGGGAAGGTTCAAGTTAAAACACAAACACCCTGGATCTACTTACCCAGGGCTTCCTCCAGCCCCAGGCAACGTAACTGTCCCTCGTCGCATCTCCGCTCCCCTCCGTTACAGATGCCAACCTCACCAGGTCATCCGCTATTGTGCGGAACGCTCCAGGCAACATAAGCACGAATGCGAGCATCGAGCAATAGCCCACGACCCGACGAAGTCTGCATCGGCAACGGAGGGGACAGGCTGGGAAAGGAGCTGCAGTGAGGGACAGATAGGCTGCCAGGGGCTGGAGGAAGCCCCAGGTAAGTAGAGCTCTAGGGAGGGGGGGGGGGGGGTGAGTTTACAGCCCGGATGTGTCCTTTAAGGGCTAGGACCATTCGATCCCGAAAGGGTTAAAGGGTAGTACCTGAACTCACATGAGACAGGTTGGTCAGGACTCACCTTGCTGGAAGTCTGTGCGGCCGCAGCCTCGGATGAGCAGGGCGTCCCCTGTGAAGGCCATGGTCTTGTCATTCAGCACGTAGGTCAGGCAGCCATCCGTGTGGCCGGGGGTGGAGCGGGCCTCCAGGGACTGCCAGGAAACACCACCAATTATTAAGCAATCACTCTAACTTCTTGCATAATGCTGACACACCAGTAACCCTTTCTCTAGTCGCACATCCAAAGCACTCTTAAAGAGGTGCAACAATACAAAAATAACACAATTATTCAGGATAGCCAAGATTACTTTACTATCCTGGTTTCAGAAACCCTTCCTTTGCCAGCGTCTGCACAAGCCATCCACACACAACCTGCTGTCTTGTCAAATAAAGAGAAACCACAACGTTTGATCCTTTATATACTTTGCAAAAATTAAAGAGCAGCCAGAAACTGCACCCAAATGGGTGCAAAAATATTAAATATTGAAAAAGTAATTAACTTCCTGTATATAAAAACATTTACAAATCACCTGGCAGGCGATAGCACACAGCGATACCAGATAATACCTTTCACAATATGTTAATGATGGGATAACAACTCAATCTAAACATAATTGTATTGGGGATTGAATCCTGTTTGCATTTAGATTGTTGAGGGGGATTTATCCAATGATTCAACATATTGCCTTACTAATTATGTGGCGTCATGGTGTTCTGTCACCTGCCAGGTGATTTTTAAGGGACAACTGAAGTGAGAGGGACAGGGAGGCTGCCACATTTATTTCCTTTTAAACAATACCAGTTGCCTGGCAGCCCTGCTGATCCATTTGACTGCAGTAGTGTCTGAATAACACCAGAAACAAGCATGCAGCTAATCTTATCAGATCTGACAATAATGCCAGAAACACCTGATCTGCTGCATGCTTGTTCAGGGGCTATGGCTAAAGGTATTAGCGGCAGAGGTTCAGTAGGGATGCCAGGCAACTGGTATTGTGTAAGAGGCAATAAATATGGCAGCCTCCATAGCCTAATTTTTTTTGTGTGTTACTTATTCAATAAAGACTTAATATTTTTGCAGCCAGTTTGGTGCAGTTTATGGAAGCTCTATAATTAGTATATGGTTTAGCCTCAGCACTTTCTGGTCACCCTTTTTGTAATACTCCATTGATTATTATGGTGCTTGTCCAATAATTAGGTTACATCCTTAGACATGTCGCCCTCTTGCTGTCTGCAGAGTTATGGCAACACCCACCCATACTTTAGTCACAATCTCCTGTTCAGTAATCAGAGCCATCACTGGATCCAGACTCCTCCCTATCAGTTCTGTGTTTGGCAAACCCCCACAATACTCACAAAGTTTCCAAACTTGACGAGATCCCCTTCCTGGATGTGGATGTCGGCGACGGCCCCGCTGTCCTTGGAAATGACGCTCTTGGACCCCGGAATCAGCTTCTTCAGCGCCCCGGTGCCGGTGATGTGGTCGGCATGGCAGTGAGTGTTGACTGGAAGGAGAGCAGAGATAAAGGTCAGGGGTGACATCATGGCAACCTCAAGCAACAGAAACTGCTGGAGCTATGCACTGCCTCAGCCAACTGTCACTGCAGGAATCATACACATCGATCCCCCGCTGACTGTGCCTGTTAGCCCTCCGACCAAGAAATGACCAGTCTATAATGGTAATGGGAGGCTCATTGTAGCTGTGAGAAACAGAATAACCACAAAAGAAGCCTCAATAACCCTGCGCCCCAAACAGCTTGATGTGCACTGTAAGGAGTATTCGATCCCCTATCAGCCAGGAAGATTTCTGCCTCCCAGGTGTCTTCACTGGATGCCGGCAACAAGCTGAATAAGGAGCACCTTCTGTAAGGGAGAGCTCCTAATCCCATGTTATGGGGACAACTGCATACATACGAAATCACCGCCGGGAGACTCGGGCGCAGGATACAGCCGATATACAGCTCACCTGGCTCCTGCACAAGTCCCGGTGGCGCTGATTACTATTCCCCCCTCCAGGCCACCATGGATGGTGGGGAAAGATGCAATTCGGTTTCCAGCTATTGCTGGAGGCCAAATTACTGTGTTTTAAAAGTAATTTGAGCTCAGTCTTTTGACGCCGCCAAAATTACACAGTGCGCTGCTATAGCTGTGATTTCTATTACGCCCTATGGTGGCGCTGGCTGCACCCAAATCTCTTGCGCTGTTTTGGGATGCATTAAAAAGGGAAAGAAAAACTCGAGATGCTAGCATAATATTGCCCCTGTTTAACTCTCTAGTAAGGCCACATCTGGAATATGGAATTCAGTTCTGGGCACCACATTACAGGAAAGATATTGCAGTTTTAGAGCAGGTGCAGAGACGAGCTACAAAATTGATACGTGGGATGGAAGGTCTCACTTACCAAGAAAGGTTAGATAAACTGGGTTTATTTAGTATGGAGAAAAGACGCCTTAGAGGAGATCTAATTAACATGTATAAATACATCAGAGGGCAATATAATAGCTTGGCGGATGAGCTTTTTGTCCCTAGGCCTTCTCAAAGGACTAGAGGACATGATCTGCGCATGGAGGAAAAACGTTTTAGCCATTTATTTAGGAAAGGGTTCTTTACAGTAAGATGTGGAATGCATTGCCACAGGAAGTAGTTATGGCAAACTACACCTGCATTTAAAGGGGGCTTAGATGCTTTCCTTGCGTTGAAAGACATCCATGGCTACAATTACTAGGTAATGCCTAACCCATTCGCGTTCCATCCTTTTCACTTGAGCAATGTTCACCTCCCATTGATTAGCCTATAACTTTATCACTACTTATCACAATGAACTGATCTATATCTTGTTTTTTCCGCCACCAATTAAGCTTTCTATGGGGGGTACATTTTGCTAAGAGCCACTTTACTGTAAATGCATTTTAACAGGAAGAATAAGAAAAAAATGGAAAAATTCATTTCTCAGTTTTCAGCCATTATAGTTTTAAAATAATACATGCCTCCATAATTAAAACTCACGTATTGTATTTGCCCATATGTCCCGGTTATTACACCGTTAAAATTATGTCCCTATCACAATGTATGGCGACAATATTTTATTTGGAAATCAAGGTGCATTTCTTCCGTTTTGCATCTATCACTATTTACAAGTTTAAAATAATAATAAAAAAAAAAAATATATAGAAATATTTCATCTTTACATTGATATTTAAAAAGTTAAGACCTTTAGGTAAATATTTACATTTTTTTTTTTAATTTTAATGTTTTTTTTTATATATTAAACATTTTATTTGGGTATTTTTGGGAGGGTGGGATGTAAACCATAGTTTTAGAATGTAATTGTGTTGATTTTAATTTTTTTTTACTTTTAGTTGTAGTTTTACTTTTTGGCCACAAGATGGCAGCTATGAGTTTGTTTACATGACGTCACTCTAAGCGTAACACACGCTTAGAGTGACGCATGGGGGAGGCAACAGCCAGAAAAAGCGCAGCTTCCGAGAGAAGCTGTCGCTTTTTCAGCGGGGGAGAGGAATCAGTGATCGGGCACCATAGCCCGATTCACTGATTGCCTGGCTAACGAACCGCAGGCCGGGAGCGTGCGTGCACCATCGGCTGCGGGAGCGCGCATGGTTCCTGGACGTAGTTTCTACGTCCAGGAACCAAAATAGGCTAATTATGTTGATCCAGGGATTTTATCTGATTTCCATCTGGAGTCGGGAAGGAATTTTTCCCTTTAGGGGCCAATTGGACCATGCCTTGTAAGGGTTTTTTCGCCTTCCTCTGGATCAACAGGGATATGTGAGGGAGCAGGCTGGTGTTGTACTTTCTACTGGTTGAACTCGATGGATGCATGTCTTTTTTTCAACCAAAATAACTATGTAACTATGTTTTAGCAGCGCTCCGGACAACTACGAGGGCATCACAACGGGGAAGGTTCCGGTCCTATGGAACTCTGTCACACTGTCACGAATGGCTGTTCTGACTTTAGGATGAGCCCTTATTGCTTCTCTTAGAAAAAGGTGGAGCGGATGAAGTAAAGAGGAGGAGCCCCGAGTATTGAGGTCTAGAAAACCAGTTACTGTCCCGGCATATGACAACCATCGCCACAATAGTTATCCGTTATAATTGCTGTTTGTTGACAGGTGTAATAAGTGGTGTTTAGTACGCTCCCCCATTTACTAACGCATCATCAGCTGTAAATCAAATCAAAAATAGCTTTATTGGCATGACCAGGATACATACAGGCATGGCCAAAGCAAGGAGAAAGCTGTCAGCTTGTAGGTCACCAGATCTGAATGTAGTAAACATTATCAGCCATGAGGTGGCAGAAGTCTACGGGGCCTTACTTGGGACACAGCAGATCATAGTAAGGGCGGGAACCCCCTAGAGTGATTTTGTGAGCGATTCAAACCACTAGCGATTTCCCTAAACGCTCAGCTAATGTTAATGGATGGGCCATATTCCACTGGAGCGATTGCGATTACCAAAATCACAAACGCAGGACATGCAGCATTTTTAGCTTATAGCGATTAGAATTTCTGCAAAGCCTGTAAACGCTGGCGTAATCGCTCGTCAAAACCTGCACAGAGCGATTTTACATTACTGAACACTAACAAAATTAAACTTAATTGAAAAGATCAGAATTTAAAACGCTAATCACTACACACCTGCTGGCGAATTAATTACACTTTTTAAAATCGCTACCAAAACCGCTCATGAAATCGCTTACAAACTGCTCATACAAAGCGCTAGCGATTGCGATTAGCAATAGAGTTGTGTAGTGGGTTCCAGGCCTAAGGAGTGGCTAAGAGGACAAGGAATCCATTTGATCACTATTTGATGATTGCCGACTATGCTACAGCAGATTGTACCTATTGCGCGACATAATTGCAGCATAAATGTTTTTCCTGGCAAAAAGTCTCAGTTCAGGGAAATGGCAGCAATATCACCTATGCATAAAGAGTTTTATATACTGGATGACCCAATTCTAGAAGACCATAACTTTTGGGCGATGAGCCTGGTCACGTAGCACACATAGCAAGAGCGCAGAGGATTCTGGGACAGCGGGCACAGCAGGGGGTTAGGAGGTCACGTAGCACACATAGCAGGAGCACAGAGGATTCTGGGACAGCGGGCACAGGAGGGGGTTATGAGGTCACGTAGCGCACATAGCAGGGGTGCAGAGGATTCAGGGACAGGAGGGGGGGTTAGTTATGGCTGTGTCTGCTCTGTCTATTGGATGTGATTTCTGTTTACCATCATGCTACAAGCTTTGTACTTTGAACCTTATAAAACAATTATGAGTATTATAAATGTGATTGTCCCATTTTATGTGACAAAAGCGAACTTTCCTGTGACACCCAGGTAAGAACAGAATACTAATAGATCTAGGCATTTTGAGAAGGTTAAAGTGATCCTATAGTGAGAGGGATAAGGGGGCTGCCATATTTATTTTTCATCATCATGTATTTATATAGCACTGACATCTTCTGCAGCACATTACAGAGTACATAGTCATGTCACTGACTGTCCTCAGAGGAGCTCACACTCATCCTACCATAGTCATAGTCTAATGTCCTACCATATTATTATTATGTATTTATATAGCACTGACATCTTTTGCAGCACATTACAGAGTACATAGTCATGTCACTGACTGTCCTCAGAGGAGCTCACACTCTCATCCTACCATATTATTATTATTATGTATTTATATAGCACTGACACCTTCTGCAGCACATTACAGAGTACATAGTCATGTCACTGACTGTCCTCAGAGGAGCTCAATCTATTTCTACCATAGTCATAGTCTAATGTCCTACCATATTATTATTATGTATTTATATAGCACTGACATCTTCTGCAGCACATTACAGAGTACATAGTCATGTCACTGACTGTCCTCAGAGGAGCTCACACTCTCATCCTACCATAGTCATAGTCTAATGTCCTACCATATTATTATTATTATTATGTATTTATATAGCACTGACATCTCCTGCAGCACATTACAGAGTACATAGTCATGTCACTGACTGTCCTCAGGGGGGCTCACACTCTCATCCTACCATAGTCATAGTCTAATGTCCTACCATATTATTATTATGTATTTATATAGCACTGACATCTTTTGCAGCACATTACAGAGTACATAGTCATGTCACTGACTGTCCTCAGAGGAGCTCACACTCTCATCCTACCATATTATTATTATTATGTATTTATATAGCACTGACACCTTCTGCAGCACATTACAGAGTACATAGTCATGTCACTGACTGTCCTCAGAGGAGCTCAATCTATTTCTACCATAGTCATAGTCTAATGTCCTACCATATTATTATTATTATGTATTTATATAGCACTGACATCTTCTGCAGCACATTACAGAGTACATAGTCATGTCACTGACTGTCCTCAGAGGAGCATAGTCATATCCTATATCCTCCAATGCTTAAAACCAAACAGGAAATTATAATTTGTCCGCAGCCTGTCCAATACATGCTGAAGAGGAGACTTGTCCACACATCAGGTCTAGGAGGGCAGGGAAGGAAAAAGATTGCAGAGAGGAATAACCAGACCCGATGTGTAGATAACCGATTACCAGACCCTATGTGTAGATAACCAATTACCAGACCCTATGTGTAGATAAACTATCATGGATACAGTAATGTTATTCTACACAGCAGTGGCGGACTAGTAAGGAGCAGAAAGGCAGATTAAGCTGTCTGGCAGCAGTAATCCCCACAGCAGTGTTTTGTATAAACCACCCTACACATGGCAAATTAATACCACCCTTAATGACTATTGGAGAAAGGAGTGCTGTACAGACATGCGGTTTGGTTCTAGTCAAGCAGCATGAACTGCTCAATGGAAAGGAGGGAAATCGCTTCCTTCTGTCCACATCTATCAGCTGTGAAAGAAGTCTGCGGTTTTCTCTCACCCACTAGAATCCTTCCAGTAAAGTCACATTTGCACCCCCTGCTGGATGAACCCCTTACCTGCATACACCATCTTTAAACCGAGGTCCTTGACCAGTTTGGCATCGCGATTGGCCGTGTCCAGCACGGGATCGATGATCACAGCTTCCTTGGAGGCAGTGTCAGCGAGCAGGTAAGTGTACGTACAACTGACAGGCTCAAATAACTGCAGGGAGAAGGGGGAAGAGAAAAATGTAATTTAGCAACACAAAAGATAAAAAGGTACGCAAAATAATCGTGATTCGGAGGGATTGCAAATTGAGAAAACAATTACCGTATATACTCGCATATAAGCCGAATTTTTGAGCACAAAAAATGTGCTCAAAAGTGCCCCCCTCGGCTTATATGCGAGTCACCAAAGTGTCCAGTCCAGGGCCGCCTGTTTTTGTCCCCACCCAAGTGGCCGTATGCGTTCAGGCTTGCCTGCCTTTGTCCCCCCGAGTGGCCGTGTGTGCAGGCTCACCTGTTCAGGATCGGCGCCTGCAGGATCCATGGGTGATCGCGCTGGAAAGCGGGACATGAGCTCCTCCACTTGCGGGTCCCGCTTTGCCTGCACGTGGGTGGCCAGGGCGCTTGAAGAATCCGATCGGGGAACAGAGAGGAGAGAGTGCATCAGAGAGAAGAGAGCGAAGGACGAGCGCTGCACCATTCAAATCACTGTGTGCTCGTCCATTCGTCACCGCCGCACCGCGTCACCGTGAGCAGTGTCCCACATATGCTTGCCAATTCCAGCCAATGGGCGAAGCATATGTAGGACACTGCTCACGGTGACGCGATGCAGCGGTGACAAATGGACGTCGAGCGCACAGTGATTTGAATGGTCCAGCGCTCGTCCTGCGCTCTCTCCTCTGTGATGCACTCTCTCCTCTCTGTTCCCCGATCGGATTCTTCAAGTGCCCTGGCCACCCACGTGCAGGCAAAGCGGGACCCGCAAGTGGAGGAGCTCATGTCTCGCTTTCCAGCACGATCACCCATGGATCCTGCAGGACCCGATCCTGAACAGGTGAGCCTGCACACAGCCACTCGGGGGACAAAAGCAGGCAATCCTGCACACACGGTCACTCGGGGGGACAAAAGCAGGCAGGATAGCTGTCCTGTGAGAGCAGGGAAAAAGTAGGCTGGACAGATGTCCTCTATCTTTATGAGCTACTGGTAAGCACTGGGAGTAAGTAGGCATGACAGTGCTGTGTGTGTGTGTGTGGTGTGTGGGTGGTGTGTGGGTGGTGTGTGTGGGTGGTGTGTGTGGGTGGTGTGTGTGGGTGGTGTGTGTGTGGGTGGTGTGTGTGTGGGTGGTGTGTGTGTGGGTGGTGTGTGTGTGGGTGGTGTGTGTGTGGGTGGTGTGTGTGTGGGTGGTGTGTGTGGGGGTGGTGTGTGTGTGGGTGGTGTGTGTGTGGGTGGGGTGTGTGGGGGTGGGGTGTGTGGGGGTGGGGTGTGTGGGGGTGGGGTGTGTGGGGGTGGTGTGTGTGGGGGTGGTGTGTGTGGGGGTGGTGTGTGTGGGGGTGGTGTGTGTGGGGGTGGTGTGTGTGGGGGTGGTGTGTGTGGGGGTGGTGTGTGTGGGGGTGGTGTGTGTGGGGTGTGTGTGTGGGGGTGGTGTGTGTGGGGTGTGTGTGTGGGGTGTGTGTGTGGGGTGTGTGTGTGGGGTGTGTGTGTGGGGTGTGTGTGTGGGGTGTGTGTGTGGGGTGTGTGTGTGGGGTGTGTGTGTGGGGTGTGTGTGTGGGGTGTGTGTGTGGGGTGTGTGTGTGGTGTGTGTGGTGTGTGTGGTGTGTGTGTGGTGTGTGTGGTGTGTGTGGTGTGTGTGTGTGTGTGTGTGTGTGTGTGTGTGTGTGTGTGTGTGTGTGTGTGTGTGTGTGTGTGTGTGTGTGTGTGTGTGTGTCCACAGCCACCTGTCAGCCTCATAACTGCTATACTATATTATCTTGTGCTCCTACATGTACCATTAATAGATCTTATTACAGTGCTGCAGACATCTGTTCCTTGCATTGCGCATAGAGGTGATAGCTTCATTTTGGGTGGTTGTTGCAATTAATTTGGGGGTTATAGAAACCTTATGCCAGTTGTACTGGAGTGATTCTTGCATTTCACATGGGGTGATTATTTCATTTTATATAGGGGTGGCTGTTGCAATGTCCTACCCTCGGCCTATATGCGAGTCAATCACTTTATCCTGATATCTGAGGTGAAAGTTGGGGGGTCGGATTATATGCGAGTATATACGGTATAGCAAAAAAAGGTCAAGAAGCTGCTGATCTAATTCTAATTCCATTTGTAATATGCACTGAAAGGACTAAGCTGGGATGCCAAAAATGCTACTGCCAATTAATTGCAGACTTCCAGTTAAAGGACAACTGAGGTAAGAGAGATATGGAGGCTGACATATTTATTTCCTTTTAAGCAATACCAGTTGCCTGGCTGTCCTGCTGATCCTCTGCCTCTAATACTTTTAGCCGTAGCCCCTGAACAAGCATGCAGCAGATCAGGGGTTTGACATTGTCAGATCTGACAAGATTAGCTGCATCCTTGTTTCTGGTGTGATTCAGGCACTACAGCAGCCAAATAGATCAGCATGTCCGCCAGGCAACTGGTATGGTTTAAAAGGAAATAAACTATGGCAGCTTCATATCTCTTGCTACAGTTGTCCTGTAAGCACTAAACAAGCAGCACAAAGAAAGATTTGCATGTGGGGGAAATTTTTCCCCCGCGATTTCTGTTATGGTGCCCATATTTACATGTTACAATTTTTTTCGATTAGATAATTTTGTTAGATTGACTATAAAGATTTTTCCAACATGTCCAATCAGATTTTTAATGGGAAACCCTCCCCCCCCCAAAAAAAAAAAACAACAGGATAATCTATTTTATCTTGATCGAAAAAAAAAAAAAAAAAGATTTTTAAACCTTTACAATTTGATCGTTTTGGTCAAATGAATGGGAAAATTGAATGTTTTTATTGTACGGTGAATGGGCACTATAAGAGTGACTCCTCTCTTATTGACCTAGTGGTACTTGCTACCTGAGTAAGGGGGGGGGGGGGGGGGGGTGAAACACCTCTGCGGCACTTTGATAAATCTTAGAGACCGCTTCTTAGAGGAGTATTACATTTACACTACATTCCCAGCGCTGCAAGGCGAGAGTGCTAACAACGGTGGCCCAATGTGACCAGAGGAGAGAAAAAAAAAAAAAAAAGCTTGTTCCCGTGTATGCCGGTTACAGGAGGAGCCCATATGTTGTGTTCTCGTGCGACATAAGGGAGGCATTGTGCTGCCTTGTTGCACAACATACACAGCCGGGAACTACACAGTGCTTTCTATACACACTTACCTGGTTCTGTACCTGATATTCCCGGAGTGTGACAATTAGCTGCAGTTACAAGTCCAACACCTCGCCTTACAAGAGTCGGGAAATTGGAGGGAAGTGAACGTATTTTTCAGCATGTAAGCTGCACTTTGTGTTCCCCAAAAATGGGGAGAAAGAGTCCTTGCGTCTTATGTCCCAAATACAAGGAGTTCCCCCCCGACTTACAAACACCCACCGATATGAACCGCCGACCTGCCGCGATGATATGGACTCAATGCATTTTGTCCTCATTTGCTTCCAGTGTATAGTTACCAGCAGCAGCGGCGCAGCTCATGTCATCCACAGCTCCAGCGGCGATCACAGACCTCTCCTGCTCTGCTGATCGTGTCATCAGTAGAAGCCGGCACTAGGGGAGCAGTGCGGGAGAGGAGAGGTCTGTGATCGCCGCTGGAGCAGGTGAGCCGGTGCTGCCCCAGTTTATGACTACACACACGGAGCAGAGGGCACACAAAGATTGGGGGAGACCACGAGGTGAGTCTTATAGTCCAGAGAGTCTTATCTGCTGCAAAATACAGTACAGTGTTCTCCCCAGGCTCTTTTAGCCAGGTGGTCCACCCGGCTAGTTTTGGTGAGTACCCAGCTGTCATCGGTTCACCTCCTCCTATGTTGTAAGCAGAGTTGCGCACAGAAGCACCGACCCAGCATTCTCATCTCCCCACCCGGCTACTTTTTCATGCCACCCGGCAGGAAAAAAAATTCAGGTGAGAACGCTGCCGTACTGTGAGTTTTATTTCCATCATACGTTTTGTTAAGAGTCTTTCTTAGAACAAAAATTCACATGCTAACGAACAACGATGGGCTCATTTCCATTCCATGCACAGTTTCGTTTGCAGTCTGCTGCATTTCTTAGCATGCCGCACTAGTATATGTGTGTCAGACCATTTACCCCTTACAGTGTTATTGAATGATTTACCGGTATTAAGGATCTGTTCACACTATACAGTAGTAGCCTCAGCCCAATCCACACCATACTTTCGACTCTGCATTTTGCTTGACCCGATGCACTACATGGAAAGAGCCAAAACAGAAACCACAATGTACACAAGTGTAGAACAATCTAACGGGAGGCCCCAGCAGTACATTTTCTCCGGAGTTCCCATCGATATAGCAGCGCCCAACCCTGTCCGTGGCAGTGTCAGACCCAAAAAGCCACAGCGATAAAGAAGAATGCAGAAGAAGGCAAAAGAAATGCAATAAACGGCAAACAGCCTAGTGAGAACGGACAATGTTTCAGAAATGCTTTCATTATAAACATAGTAGTAGCAGTAAGGTATTGTACCGTGTTAGCCATCAGTAAAAGCAAGAAGTTTTAAATCAGGATGATAACATTTATTGGCTAACTACAAATGAATAAGAATAAACAAGCTTTCGGCCTTGCAGCCTCCGTCAGGTTTACATCCTGTTAGTTTGCAAGCTGGTGGTACAGACAGCTATATACATGCAACATAAAAAAGGGAAAACAGATATTTTTTTCAAGCATAAATACATCATTAAGATGCCTTAATACAAACAGACCATCTAAATGGGGTAAGATAAGGATCCTTGTTTACAGCAGATGGGCGTGGCAATGGGTTCGCGATTCGCTCCACAGTATGCAAATCTATTCATGGCCAAAATCGAAGAGGAATACCTCAATGCATGTGGCATAAAACCCTTGGCCTACTTCCACTTCATTGATGATATTTTAATCATCTGGTCCGCAAGTGAGGATGATCTTCTCCAGTTCCACAGGAACTTCAATGCCTTCCATCCTACAATCAAATTGAAACTTACCTACTCTCACACAGAGATGAACTTTCTGGACACCACCATATACATCAGGGGTAACAACTTACAAACCTCTGTGTATCGCAAACCTACAGACCGTCCCACATACCTAAGATATGACAGTTTTCATCCCAAGCACATTAAGAACTCTATAATTTACAGCCAAGCTATAAGGTACAACCGGATTTGTTCTGACAGGATGGACAGAGACAAGCACCTGGATCACCTTAAGAACACTTTCATTAAACAAGGTTACAGTCCTCCCATGGCTGAGGCCCAAATCAGGAAAGCCAGCAACATCCCCAGGACTGAACTCCTGAAATATAAGCAAAACCAGAAAGAGGAACGTGTCCCTTTGGTTGTCACCTACAACCCACACCTGGAAATCTTAAGGAGGATTGCTAAGGAACTTCATCCCATTTTACACAAGGATCACAGACTGAGAACGATATTCCCTAAACCTCCACTCTTGTCATATCGGCAATCGGCTCTTTGAATAGGCCTCAACAAAACGGAACATCACCCTGCCGACAAAAAATATGTGGGACCTGCAGACACATTTACTCCACTGACAGGGTAACGATACCAGGTTCACAACAGGAGTACAGAGTACAAGGTAAATTTTCTTGTGGGTCCACCAATCTGGTATATCTGATCATGTGTGCTAAATGCCCCAATGTTATGTACGTGGGAGAAACTGGACAAACTCTGCGCAAACGTATGAATGGACACAGGCACACTATTAATGATACCAAATCTGGACTCCCAGTTGCTACACACTTTCGGTCCACCGGACACAGCATGGATGATCTTCGTGTCACTGCCCTGAAGGGTGGCTTCAAAACGTCAAATGACCGATTAATAGCAGAAACAAAATTTATAAATTGGTTCAAAGCTGTGCAGAACGGTTTGAATAAGGACAACAACTTTATATATTGGTATGAGATTGATGATATATGAACTGTCTCAGCCACTCTAGCTGAACTGGTGAACTAAGAATTTACGATATCGCTGGGTCAATCCTAATACCAGGTCTGTGAGCAATAAAGTAAACAAGGATCCTTATCTTACCCCATTTAGATGGTCTGTTTGTATTAAGGCATCTTAATGATGTATTTATGCTTGAAAAAAATATCTGTTTTCCCTTTTGATGTTGCATGTATATAAGCTGTCTGTACCACCAGCTTGCAAACTAACAGGATGTAAACCTGACGAAGGCTGCAAGGCCGAAAGCTTGTTCATTCTTATTCATTTGTAGTTAGCCAATAAATAGCATCATCCTGACTTAAAACTTCTTGCTTATAAACATAGGAAATACCGGACCGCTCTTTGGTCTAGTGTGAGCCAGGCCTATGTATGCTCACACCTATGAAAGCTTATGTTTTGGCAATTTGCTGCTCTGGATTTTTAAGGAGTGTTAACAGTGCCAAGGAGGGAAGACATCTGCTATGAACTTAAAGGGAACCAGAGACAGACGACCAGTGTATTAAAAAAAAAAAAAAAAAAAATGAAAAAGCTTTTATACATACCTGGGGCTTCCTTCAGCCCCATAAGCCTGGAACGCTCCCACGCCGCCATCCTCCACTGTCTCTATCGCCGCTACCGGGTCCCGTCACTTTCGGCGGACGCGGCCAATTGTACGCATGAATAGGGGCTCCCTCCATATCCTTACGCATGCGCCTGCGTAGTATGGAGGCGCATGCGTAAGGGTATGGAGAAGTCCCTGTTCTTGCGTACAATTGGCCGCGTCCGCCAGCAGTGATGCACTGCGCGTGCGTCGACTGGCCGTAAGTACGGGACCCATTACCGGCGGATAGAAGCAGCGGAGGACGGCGGCGTGGGAGCGATCCAGGCTTATGGGGCTGGAGGAAACCCCAGGTATGTATAAAAACTTTTGTCCAACGTCTGGTTCACTTTAAAGCCCAGGCCCGCTAAGCGATTTTTGCAAACAATTTTTTCGTTGATTAAGTCATGGAGGATTGTTTCGATCCCCATTGAGTGTCGCCGCATTCGTGTAGACAATTGTTTACACGACTGTTCATTTACAACGGCGCAAACAACGCTCGCAGATTTGGCCAGCTGGATTGGGGAACGATCAATTGTTGGCGGAAGCACACCAATACTTCCAAAGGTTGCCCCCGACCCAGGCTTGTGAGGGAACCTCCATCTTCTCATGCAGATAGCAGCTTCTGCTAGCATTTGTAATTCTCGGCAGGGAATCAGATGCGAGTGCACATGCCGCAATGCATGCTGGGAGATGTAGTCCAGAAGATGCGAGTACAGCGCTGTACTCGCACCTCCCAGCATACATTGCAGCCGTTAACTACAAATGCCAGCAGAAGCTGCGGTCGGAAGAAGATGAAGGATCCTGAATGGGCTGAGGGCCAGAGCACCCTGTAGGTTTGTAATGGTGCTCCCCCTAACCTCCGCGCCTCCAGCGGCACACAACATTAGGAACCTCTCTTATGGGGAGATTGGATTTTTTTTAAAAAGTAAAAAACTGGTTCTCAGTGCATTTTAAAGTTCATGACAGCACAATTAGAAAAAGACTTGAACAGGTATAGCTTGTTTGGAAGGGTTGCCAGGAGGAAGTCATCTAAAAAGAGCACAACGACTCAACTTAAGTTTGCAAAGATGCATCTGAGCTACCCGCAAGACTTCTGAAACCATGTTTTTTTAAACGGACAACAAATACAGCATATCAGCACAAACACCTCATGCCAACTGAGAAGCCCGGTGGTGGAGAGGCGATGATTTGGGGTAGCTTTGCAGTCACAGGACCTGGACACCTTGCAGTCACAAAGTCCTCAGGGGGCCAAAGTATTCTACAGTCACATTGCAGTGCTCGGTCCCTGGTTCGAATTTGGACCAGCACACGGAGTTGTGTGGGTTTCCTTTGGGCCTTCTGGTTTCCTCCCACATGCCATGAACACAGAAAGCCTCAGACTACCATGGACATAGGATTATGGCATTGATTAGCTTGAGAGCCCCTCTGAGGGAAAGTCAGTGACAAGACTGAAGTTTGAAGTCCAGACCTGAACCCCATCAAAATGCTCCAAGATGACATTCAGAAACTTGTCTCAATGAACTGAAGTAACGTTGTAATGAGGAGCAGGCCGAAGAAAGGGACTAATTTCCTGAAAGCTTCCATGTTAAAAACTTTTATCTATCAACACCTTTCTTTTGGCTAATGGAGATAAAGAAAGATTATATTTTTGTCCCAAATATGCCCGTATTTCCAGCACATCCCAAAAAACATACAGTTAAAGGTTAATTATCCCTCACACACAAAGAGCTTGATTCACAAAGCCATGCTAACTGCTCCATGGGGCTCAGCACGGGCATGCTAAACAGTTAGCATGTGAGGTGCCATTTGCGGACTTTTGCAAGCGCAAAGTGCCACGATATGCGCGATCGCGGATTTTTGCGTGCACAATTTGCCGCGATCCACGCCAAATTGCACGCGCAAAAGTCAACGATCGCACGAATCGCGGCACTTTGCGCTCTCAAAAGTCCGCGAACGGCACCTCACATGCTAACTGTTTAGCATGCCCGTGCTAAACAGTTAGCACGGCTTTGTGAATCAAGCCCATAGACTGCAATTGGTACATAAGACCATAACTAGCTAGAGTTGGGATTAGAGTGTGAGCTCCTCTGAGGACAGTCAGTGACATGACTATGTACTCTGTAAAGCAGGGCTGTGGAGTCGGTCCAAAAATCCTCCGACTCCGACTCCTCAGTTTAGGATTCCACCGACTCCTCGACTCTGACTCTAATTTTGTTGATTAAAAGTATGTAACATGAAATTCGTCTCTTAACTGCCAATGCTTAGGAGTTTTACAAGACAACTGAAGTGAGAAGGATATGTAGACTACTATATTTATTCCCTTTAGACTAAAACTAGTCCTTGGTAAGAGTACTTGTAAAGGTACAAACCGGAACAAAGAACATCTATCAGGCCCTAGGCAATGTAAGTGTGGGTACATGTAAGAAAGATGTGCAGGTACTCTGCAAGGGAATGAGGAGATTGTAAACAGACAACACCTCTGTGTTCAATGTGCACAGCATTCTCAGTGGATTCCCTGCAGCTCTGTGGGGAGTGCATATGTAGAGTATAGTACTACTGTGTAACAAAGTAAACCTGAGACAGATGAAATTAAAGTTTTATACATACCTGGGCCTTCCTCCAGCCGCCTTCAGGATAATCAGTCCCTCGTTGTCCTCCTCCACCACCTGGATCTTCTGCTATGAGTCCAGGTACTTGAGCCAGTCGGGCGTAGTGCGCATGCACACACTCCGCCGCCAGGAGCATACTACACCTGTGCAGCACTATTGCGCAGGTGCAGAATGTTCCTGGCTGTGGGAGCGGCATGCGGCCGGACAGCGCTGACCGGCTGAATTACCAGGACTCATAGCAGAAGATCCGGGTGGTGGAGGAGGACAGTGAGGGACTGATTAGCCTGAAGGGGGCTGGAGGAAGCCCCAGGTATGTATAAAACTTTACTTTTCATCCGTCTCAGTTACCCTTTAATTTGTAGTCACCAAACCAAATTTTAACAACATATCAAATTATTTGATTTCATCAGCAAAGGGAGTGCATACATTTGCATAAATCAGCATCAGTGCAGAATTATTTCAATCTCATTGACCATCTCTATTAGTGACACGGCTACACATCAGGCTTTATTCTTACAGCATAGATGTTATTTAGTATATATAAGAGATTCCTGTGTACACATCATATATACAGTCACAATCAGATATGTATATCTGACTTTAAAAAATACGGGGACTGCTTTATTGAAGCAGCACAAGTAACTAATTTTGATTGGTTTATGTCATTTTTGTGGACTAAGCACAGCTATTACTGTATATATACACATTATTTTTAATGACTATTATCTGAGAAATAGAACATTTTATCATATTTTCTATTTTAATTACAGTTACAAATTCATTAGGAGTCGGTGCATTTTTTCCGACTCCAGGCACCCAAAATTGCTCCGACTCCACAACTCCGACTCCACGACTCCACAGCCCTGCTGTAAAGTGCTGAAGAAGATGTCAGTGTTCTATAAATACATAATATAGGAGTAAAGAGGCACCCAATGGAGTATAAAAAGTTTAAAACACTAAAAACTAAAAGGTTGAGGTGGCTTACCTCAGACGACAACTCACTCAGTAGAAATGTTTATTAAGCACAGGCAATGCGTTTCGTGGGATCTAGCCCACTTCCTCAGGCCAAAAAAGTGCCAATGCAGTCTATTAGCCACATTCGAGGCACCTCACATGCGGCTATTAGACTGCAGTGGCACTTTATTTGGCCTGAGGAAGTAGGCTAGAGCCCACGAAACGAATTGCCTGTGTTTATTAATAAACATTTCTACTCCAAGTGTGTTGTCTGACATAAGCCACCTCAACCTTTTAGTTTTTAGTGTTTTTAACTCCAGGACCACTGGCTTACCTGAGTGGAGTCAGGTATAAGACACTCCATCTGCTTGAAGTGGTCGGTTGCCCCGTGTGCAACCCAGCTTTGTGAGTATTCCCTTTTCAAACACTTTATCCACCTACCTGTGATATACTGCACAATTTGGGCTCCCGTTGTCTTTGTGTTTTCCCCCCAGTACATAACAATAATAATAATAATAATAATAATAATAATACTAATATGGTAGGACATTAGACTATGACTATGGTAGGATTAGATTGTGAGCTCCTGAGGACAGTCAGTGACATGACTATGTACTCTGTAATGTGCTGCAGAAGATGTCAGTGCTATATAAATACATAATAATAATATGGTAGGACATTAGACTAGGACTATGGTAGGATTAGAGTGTGAGCTCCTCTGAGGACAGTCGGTGACATGACTATATACTCTGTAATGTGCTGCAGAAGATGCCAGTGCTATATACATACATAATAATAATATGGGAGGACATTAGACTAGGACTATGGTAGGATTAGAGTGTGAGCTCCTCTGAGGACAGTCAGTGACATGACTATGTACTTTGTAATGTGCTGCAGAAGATGTCAGTGCTATATAAATACATAATAATAATATGGTAGGACATTACACTATGACTATGGTAGGATTAAAATGTGAGCTTCTCTGAGGACAGTCAGTGACATGACTATGGTAGGATTAGAGTGTGAGCTCCTCTGAGGACAGTCAGTAATGTCACTGTAATGTGCTGCAGAAGATGTCAGTGCTATATAAATACATAATAATAATAATATGGTAGGACATTACACTATGACTATGGTAGGATTAGAGTGTGAGCTCCTCTGAGGACAGTCAGTGACATGACTTTGTACTCTGTAATGTGCTGCAGAACATGTCAGTGCTATATAAATATATAATAATAATATGGTAGGACATTCGACTATGACTATGGTAGGATTAGAGTGTGAGCTCCTCTGAGGACAGTCAGTGACACGACTATGTACTCTATAATGTGCTGCAGAGGATGTCAGTGCTATATAAATACATAATAATAATATGGTAGGACATTACACTATGACTATGGTAGGATTAGAGTGTGAGCTCCTCTGAGGACAGTCAGTGACAGGACTATGTGCTCTGTAAAGTGCTGCAGAAGATGTCAGTGCTATATAAATACATAATAATAATATGGTAGGACATTAGGCTATGACCATGGTAGGATTAGAGTGTGAGCTTCTCTGAGGACAGTCAGTGACATGACTATGTACTCTGTAATGTGCTGCAGGAGATGTCAGTGCTATATAATTACATAATAATAATATGGTAGGACATTACCCTAGGACTATGGTAGGATTAGAGTGTGAGCTCCTCTGAGGACAGTCAGTGACATGGTTATGTACTCTGTAATGTGCTGCAGGAGATGTCAGTGCTATATAATTACATAATAATAATATGGTAGGACATTACCCTAGGACTATGGTAGGATTAGAGTGTGAGCTCCTCTGAGGACAGTCAGTGACATGACTATGTACTCTGTAATGTGCTGCAGAAGATGTCAGTGCTACACACACTGTATATCAGCCAGTCTCACCTGCCTGAAGAGCAGCCCCTTCCCGGCTGCAGCCATCGCGCTGTACCGCCTGACACTCCCGACCAGCACCTGATGAATGACTGACAGACTCCCCATAACCGGTCACACCGCTGCTCCGCTCACTGCAGCCGGTCACTATACGTACGCCCCTCTTATCGCCTCGGGCAGCCACGCCCACTCCGCCTCCCGTTCTATCAACCACGCCCACACAGCGCACTAACAGCCACAGGATTACAAAGCCGAGGGGCGTGCCTGTCACATCAACCACGCCCACAAATGCTCTCTCTTCTGCCCTGGTCGCGCTTTTCAGCACAAGGGGCCTGGCTAGAAACACGTCCTCCTGTCACTTGAGCCACGCCCACAATTCTTCACCTCTGTCACATCACATGAACCGCGCTCGCACGTATGCTCATGCGCGCTCTGTAGAATGGCGGGAGGGGCGGAGCCGGGATGTTTCCTGTCACAAGAGAAACGCCCATACAACTGTCTTTTCAGGGTTTTAGGGGCGTGGTCTGTAGCTCCGCCCTCTGCATAGTCTGTCACGTACGCGTCATGGGGCGCTCGGTAGAGATGGGAAGTTCGGATCTCTTCAATGATCCGGATGATTCGAATCGGATCATTGAAGAGATCCGGATCTTTGATCCGAATCTCGGATCATTTTACTACCGGAAGCATTCGGGGGTGAAATGAACAGCAGGACAGGTCTGTGGACAGGAGAAGGGGAGGGAGTGGACACACAGAGAAGGGGAGAAGATGGACAGAGGGCAGGGAGTGGACGGAAGAGGGATGAGCAGAGAGCAGAAATGTTTGCACGTAATACCCACATGCTGAAGTCATATGCTTTACATATATTTCACCTATATGTTCATCTGTACACTTTGAAAGAAAAGGTCGTACAGTGAAAGAAAGCATTCCCAGAAGATAAGTGCAGCTGTTTAGTGCCGAGTGCAGGAGGATTATATTGCCTTTCAATCACAGTGTCTGCAAAGTTACTGAGCTGTGCTGAGCCAAAAGCTTCCAATGTGATCACTGTGCAGCACTACGGAACAGACAGCCTAAAATGAGCAGCACATTGCAGCCAGTATGTGTGCTCTACACATATCTGGCAGTGGCACCCATGTCCCCTCTCTCTCATCTACCTGTCCCTGCAAGGCTGGCACCCATCCAACAGAGCGATCCCTGCTTCCAGGACCCCGCTGCCCGCTGAGAGGGGGCGTGTCGCTCATGGCCCCGCCCCTTTTGCGATCCGAATCGTTCATTTTGATGATTCGGATGATCGACTCATAAAATAGATTCGGATCAAAGATCCGAATCGTTCATGATCCGGACAACACTAGCGCTCGGCTGGCCTGGCTGAGCTGTGATGCTGCTGAGAACTACAAAGCCCAGCATGCATAGTTGAAACTGTCCTCTCCCTGTCCTAAAGCAAGGCCTGGAACCCACTGCAAATGGCAATCGCTAGCGTTTTGTATGGGCTCTGTAAGAGACTTCATGAGCGATTGCGGTAACGATTTTAAAAAGTGTATCCACTAGCCTGCGATTTGCTTCTGATCGCAAATCGCAAGGTACATTAAATTAATGGAAACTGCAGCAGCAATTTCCATTAGTGCGATCCGATTGCGATTTTGGTCAAAGCGGAATCGTTGTCCTGCCGCGTTTTGTATGCGATTGAGCTGAACTATAATGAGTATAGTAGCTCAATCGCAATCGCATGGTGGAAATTGAAACGCGATTGGAATCGCGATTGGAATCGCGATCGCATTTCATAGTGGAAAAGAGCCCTAAGGTTTTTGCCAGCGATTAAGAAGCGATTATCGTTTTTAATTCTGATTGGTCCTTTCAATTTATTTACATTTTTTTACAGTATGCAATAACTTCAAAACGCTAGCAAAATCCCTCTGTGGGCCCTTTTCCACCAGCAATCACTAGTGTTCGATTGCGATTCAGCAAAGTCCAAAATTTCCCGGCAATTTCCCTGACGTTTGCGATTTTGCTATGCTATGCACTGCATAGCAAAATCGCAGCAATAATGGCTCCGCGGCACGATCGCAGTGTTTCTGTTGCGTTCATGTCGTCGGGTGCACTCTGCGTAAGGCGCAGAATGCTTCCTGAGACATGGGAACGCGCCTGGCCGGACTGCACATGCACTGACGGGCCCCGCCCCCAACTGACGGATTTTCCAGGGCCAGTACCGGGGCGAACGGGCAGTTAGAAGAAGACTGCATGGGAGGGATCAGGCCGGAGGGGGCTGGAGGAAGCCCCAGGTGTGTATATTTTATTCCTGTGGCCAACGTTTCCCAATGTTTGCGATTTTGCTATGCTATGCATTGCATAGCAAAATCGCAGCAATAATGGCTCCACGGCACGATCGCAATTAAGTAAAAACGAATCGCGGTAGTGGA
This sequence comes from Hyperolius riggenbachi, assembly GCF_040937935.1. Taxonomy (NCBI): domain Eukaryota; kingdom Metazoa; phylum Chordata; class Amphibia; order Anura; family Hyperoliidae; genus Hyperolius; species Hyperolius riggenbachi. The sequence continues at coordinate 383,638,985 of NC_090651.1, forward strand.
AATTACCTATCGCGATTCCTATGTTATTTAGCAAACCGTAGCGATTTTAAAATCGCTAGCGATTTGCGATTAAAACGCTGTAGTGGAAAAGGGCTCTGTAGGCTTTGATGAGTGATTACGCCAGCGTTTATATATGTTACATTGCAGAAACGCTAAAAAAAAATTTGCTGCATGTTTTGCAATTTGGTAATCTCAATCGCTCCAGTGGAATTTGGCCCATCCATTAACATTAGCTGAGCGTTTAGGGAAATCGCTAGCAGTTTGAATCTCTCCCTAAACCCTTAGAAAATCGCTCTGGTGGGTTCCGGCTCTCAATGTAATGTGGACAGTTTAAAGGGAACCCGAGACAAGAAGCGTTTTAGGTTCCATACTTATTTGGGGCTTTCTTAAAGGACCCCGGAAAGTCCCCCTCTCTGGGTCTAACTGTGCATGCCCGACCACGTGCGTGCTCCTGCCGCGTTCATCTCGTCGGGAGCACTCTGCGCAGGCCACTCCCGGAGACATGGGAACGCACCTGGCTGGACTGCACATGCACTGACTTGCCTCAACTGACGGATTTTCCAGGGCCAGTTCCGGGTGAACGGGCAGTTAGAAGAAGACTGCATGGGAGCTATCAGGACAGAGGGGGCTGGAGGAAGCCCCAGGTATGTATATTTTATTCCTGTGGCCCTGTCTCAGGTACACTTTAAGGCTGCTCGTCCCTCGCTGTCTTCCCGGGTGGCTCCTGTCACCCGCAATAGTGCCCGAAAGCCTGGTTGAGTGGCGCTTCCGGTCCCTGGGAGTGTTCAGCGGCTACGCAGTACTATTGCGCAAGCACAGAACACTCCCAGCCATGGGAGCCAGGCGGGGGATCAGACTGCTTATACGCAATGAAGCGCGACTTCACCAGGCTTTCAGGCACTATTACGGGCGACAGGAGCCACCTGCGGAGACAACGAGGGGGCTTAAGGAAGCCCCAGGTAAGTATGGTACTTGAGACGCATCTTGTCTCAGATGCACTTCAAAGGACAACACGGTTCATTCTATCGAGAATGGCGCTTGCGCAGAGCGTTCATGTCGACGGGTGTGTGATTGAGCCGGGTGCACAGAATGCGCATGTGCAGTTGTGCTTGCTTCCCAGCCAAGTCGCGCGCTACCTGAGCCACCAGCGGAACCGTGGAAGGGACTCAGAGGACGCCAAGGGACCTTGCGGTCTACGAGGGGTTGGAGGAAGCCCCAGGTAAATTCATATTTTTTTCTAATAGGTCTGTTCAGGGTCCCTTTAAATACAATAAATCAAAGGCTAATTTTACCGCCTCCATGTAGTATGAGAGCATACCTACACAGGGCTCTATTCATAAAACCTTACCGCAAGTTTTCCGCTCAAAACAGCGGATTTTCCCGTCCATTTAGCAAAGTGGGCATTCATAAAAGCTGTTCCCGCATGAAAATCTACAATCCCCCAGCAGAGCGAGAAATTTCCGCCCTCTCCAGTGTTTTTCTAGATTTATCTAGAAAAAAGTAACAAAATGGCCATTCATGAAGTTTAGAGGAAGCGGTATGTGGACGGGAAATACCGCTTCCTCTGATTTTGCGGATTACATACAAGTGAATGGGACAGACCTCCCAGAGAGAGCAGCGCAAGGAGGGACTCTGCCGGCTGAAGTGTTTCCGCATGCTTTCCGACAGCTTACCGCCAGCTTTCAGCGGGAGATCTCCGCACTTGCATCGCAGCTGGCAAGATTTTTTTGAATGACCACCCAGAAATGTAAAATACCGCTGCGGTATTTTCCCTCCAGGAGTTTTTTCGCCACAACTTTTTTATGAATAGAGCCCACAGTCTGTTCTATTAAAGAGACCCTGTAACAAAATGTTCAGCCTTATTTCTTCTATCCTATAAGTTCCTATACCTGTTCTAATGTGGTCTGGATTACTGCAGCCTTTCCTAGTTGTATAGTGGCTGTATTATCTCTGTTATATAATCTAATTTTCTTTACTTTGTCAAGCTTTGTGGACCCAGAGAGGAAGGGGCTGCCTCTGCTGTAATGAATACAAGTTATGCACGCCCCCCTACAGGCTCTGTGTGCTTTGCTTACTTCTCACTCTCTGCTCTCAGTTTCAGCTTGTCTGTGTAATGCAGTTTGTGAGGCTGAGGGGGTGAGGGAGCTGCCTGTCACATGCTGAGAAACTGTGCGAATCCCAGACTGGAGTGCAGATAATTCACTATGTAATAAAAACCTGTAGTATACAGTATTGTAACTACATATATATATTTCTTTATTTCATATATAGTTTTCTTTATTTCCATGACTATGAACATTGTAGATTCACACCGAAGGCATCCGAACTATGAATTACCACATGTGGAAGTATAGTACATAACCAAAAAGTGTGAAACAACTGAGAATATGTCATATTCTAGGTTCTGCAAAGTAGCCACCTTTTGCTTTGATTACTGCTTTGCACACTCTTGGCATTCTCTTGATGAGCTTCAAGAAGTAGCCACCTGAAATGGTCTTCCAACAGTCTTGAAGGAGTTCCCAGAGATGCTTAGCACTTGTTGGCCCCTTTGCCTTCACTCTGCTGTCCAGCTCACCCCAAACCATCTCGATTGGGTTCAGGTCTGGTGACTGTGGAGGCCAGGTCATCTGGCTCAGCACCCCATCACTCTCCTTCCAGGTCAAATACCCCTTACACAACCTGGAGGTGGGTTTGGGGTCATTGTCCTGTTGAAAAATAAATGATGGTCCAACTAAACGCAAACCGGATGGAATAGCATGCCGCTGCAAGATGCTGTGGTAGCCATGCTGGTTCAGTATGCCTTCAATTTTGAATAAATCCCCAACAGTGTCACCAGCAAAGCACCACCACACCACCACACCTCCTCCTCCATGCTTCACGGTGGGAACCAGGCATGTAGAGACCATCCGTTCACCTTTTCTGTGTCGCACAAAGACACGGTGGTTGGAAACAAAAATCTCAAATTTGGACTCATCAGACCAAAGCACATATTTTCACTGGTCTAATGTCCATTCCTTGTGTTCTTTATCCCAAAAAGAGTTGGGCCGAACCTCCGATTTTAGGTTCGCGAACCGGGTTCGCGAACTTTCGCGGAACGTTCGGTTCGCGTTAAAGTTCGCGAACCGCAGTAGACTTCAATGGGGATGCGAACTTTGAAAAAAAAATAATTATGCTGGCCACAAAAGTGATGGAAAAGATGTTTCAAGGGGTCTAACACCTGGAGGGGGGCATGGCGGAGTGGGATAGATGCCAAAAGTCCCCGGGAAAAATCTGGATTTGACGCAAAGCAGCGTTTTAAGGGCAGAAATCACATTGAATGCTAAATGACAGGCCTAAAGTGCTTTAAAACATCTTGCATGTGTATACATCAATCAGGTAGTGTAATTAAGGTACTGCTTCACACTGACACACCAAACTGTTCACTGAACAGAACAGGTATACAGTGGCGGGTTCACTGAACAGAACAGGTATACAGTGGCGGGTTCACAGAACAGGTATACAGTGGCGGGTCCACTGAACAGAACAGGTATACAGTGGCGGGTTCACAGAACAGGTATGCAGTGGCAGGTTCACTGAACACAACAGGTATGCAGTGGCGTGTTCACTAAACAGGTATACAGTGGCGGGTCCACTGAACAGAACAGGTATACAGTGGCGGGTTCACAGAACAGGTATGCAGTGGCAGGATCACTGAACAGGCATGCAGTGGCAGGATCACTGAACAGGTATACAGTGGCGGGTCCACTGAACAGAACAGGTATACAGTGGTGGGTTCACAGAACAGGTATACAGTGGCGGGTCCACTGAACAGAACAGGTATACAGTGGCGGGTTCACAGAACAGGTATACAGTGGCAGGATCACTGAACAGGTATGCAGTGGCAGGATCACTGAACAGGTATGCAGTGGCAGGATCACTGAACAGGTATGCAGTGGCAGGATCACTGAACAGGTATGCAGTGGCAGGATCACTGAACAGGTATGCACTGGCAGGATCACTGAACAGGTATGCAGTGGCAGGATCACTGAACAGGTATGCACTGGCAAGATCACTGAACAGGTATGCAGTGGCAGGATCACAGTACAGGTATGCAGTGGGCTGAGGGCTCACTGAACAGAACAGGTATGCAGCCAGGAAAAGCTAAGCCTAACTAATCTTTCCCTAGAGACAGACAGCAGCTTGCCCTACTCTCACTAATGCAGGCACACGAGTGGCCGTAATGGCCGCCGCTGCCTGCCTTATATAAGGGGGGGTGGGGCTCCAGGGGCTAGTGTAGCCTAATTGGCTACACTGGGCCTGCTGACTGTGATGTAGAGGGTCAAAGTTGACCCTCAGGTGCATTATGGGGCGAACCGAACTTCCGCAAAACGTTCGCGTGCGGCACCCGCACGCGAACCACCTAAGTTCGCACGAACCACGTTCGCCGGCGAACCGTTCGGCCCAACTCTAATCCCAAACACGTCTCTTCTGCTTGTTGCCTGTCCTTAGCAGTGGTTTCCTAGCAGATATTCTACCATGAAGGCCTGATTCACACAGTCTCCTCTTAACAGTTGTTCTAGAGATGTGTCTGCTGCTAGAACATTGTGTGGCATTGTCTCTAATCTGAGCTGCTGTTAACCTGCGATTTCTGAGGCTGGTGACTCAGATGAACTTATCCTCTGCAGCAGAGGTGACTCTTGGTCTGCCTTTCCTAGGGCGGTCCGCATGTGAGCCAGTTTCTTTGTAGCGTTTGATGGTTTTTGAGACTGCACTTGGGGACACTTTCAAAGTTTTCCCAATGTTTTGGACTGACTGACCTTCATTTCTTAAAGTAATAATGGCCACTTGTTTTTCTTTACCTAGCTGCTTTTTTCTTGCCCTAATACATATTCTAACAGTCTATTCAGTAGGACTATCAGCTGTGTATCCACCTGCCTTCTCCACAATGCAACTGATGGTCCCAACCCCATTTATAAGGCAAGAAATCCCACTTTTTTAACATAACAGGCAGGGCCGGATTACCGACCAGGCAACAAAAGCAGTCGCTTTGGGCCCTATTCAGAGGCAAAGGGGCCCCATCAGCACATAAACCAGCCCTCGCCATCCTGTCAGCGGTGGCTGGATTGTATAATGGTTAAAGGGACTCTGAGCAGTGCAGTAACTATGGAAAGATGCATATAATTTTAAAGCTCTCTTTCTCCTCTTTCCAATGATATATAAACCGCCACCCTATACCTTTTAGTTTTCGCTATTTTCGCGATCGAAATTGCGGCCATGGCAATTTTTATCGTGAAAATAGCGAAAACTAAAAGGCGTAGGGTGGCAGTTTATCTATCATTGCAAAGAGGAGAAAGAGAGCTTCAAAATGACATGCATCTTTCCATAGTTACACTGTATTACACAGGACGACTTTTCTCCAAAGTCGGCAGCTCGATTCAGCACAATGCAATGAAATATAAGGAACCCAGGGGGATATAATTACAAACATCATGCTGGTAGGTGTGAGGATGTAATTAATTAGTTGTGGGTATGCTTAAAGGCATACCCACAGGCACTACTCGGAGTCCCTTTAAGGGCTCTGCCTCTGACACAGGAGACCAGGGTTCGAATCTCGGCTCTGCCTGTTTAGTAAGCCAGCACCTATTCAGTAGGAGACCTTAGGCAAGTCTCTCTAACACTGCTACTGCCTATAGGGCGCGTCCTAGTGGCTGCAGCTCTGGCGCTTTGAGTCCGCCTGGAGAAAAGCGCGATATAAATGTTATTTGTCTTGTCAAATGATGCCGTGCGCTGCTGATTGTCTTCAGAGCCAGGCTCTCCTCCTAGGTCCCCCTCCTGATACTGTGCGCTCTGCCGCTGCCCACTCCTCCCTCCCTTCCCACAGAGAACCACAGCTGCAGCAAGAATGATAGCAGCAGATGGCAAACGCTTACTCACCTATCCATGATCCAAGCGATAGAGATCCCGTCATCTGAAACCCATCTATCTCTTCTACAGTGCAGCCGCTCGCTCTGAACTTCCTGATTCTCAGATCAGACAGGAAGTAGGAAGTAGTAATAGAAGTAGTAACAGAGCGGCAGCACTCTAGAGGAGACAGATGGGCTCCGGATGACGGGACCTCTATTGCTTGGATCGCAATAGGTTAATGTGAGTCATCTGGTGCTGTCATTCTCCCCCGCTGCGGCTGCCTTCTCTGCTGGACTATCGTATTCACTGGGATGGAGGCTGTCTAGTTTGGGGGGAAATCGGTTGTTCCGTGGTGGGGGTGGTTATGTAATTCTGTCTGGGGAACGGCTTCCGGTTTGGCGGTGTCCAGAGCTTTCTGCTATTGCCAGGCTGGAGATGCAGGGGGAAAGTGCTGCTGCTGTGATATCTGACGCCCTCTTCACAGGGGTGCCCCAGCCCCTGAGTGCAAATGTCCCAGCCATTCATCTCTCACTCTGCATTTTTCTGCTGCTATTCCCTGCATTGTGCACCCACAGAGGAAAGCGGGCTGTTGCCCATAGCAACCAGTAGCTCGGCTGCCCCGGTGTGTGCGGCATGTTGCTGTGCAGCTGCATCTTCTGATTCTATTACGACATGATGGGGGGGCCCAAATCAGTTACTTTGCTTAGGGCCCCATTTAGCCTTAATCCGGCTCTGATAACAGGGCACACCTGTGAAGTGAAAACCATTTCAGGTGACTACCTCTTGAAGCTCATCAAGAGAATGGCAAGAGTGAGGAAAGCAGTAATCAAAGCAAAAGGTGGCTACTTTGAAGAACCTAGAATATGACATATTTCCAGTTGTTTCACACTTTGTGGTTATGTACTATACTTCCACATGTGTTAATTCATAGTTTGGATGCCTTCAGTGTGAATCTACAATGTTCATAGCCATGAAAATAAAGAAAACTCTTTGAATGAGAAGGTGTGTCCAAACTTTTGGTCTGTACTGTATATATATATATATATACACTAGCAGGACGCCCGGCGTTGCCCGGGTATGTATTTGGCTAGTGTTGGCTCTACCCACTTTTCCTAACCCTAACACACAATTACTTAATGACCAAGTATGTGAGCTTTGCTGTCTTTGGCATCAATAATTTGCAAAGAAATAAAATTAAGCTGATTGGATGTGGCTCCACCCCTTTTCTGAATTTGAACCCCAATCACCCAATGGCCAACTGTACCAGGTACAGGTGATTAACAGTGCAAGAATGGCAGCAATTAAATATTCCCCTAAAAATCAATAGGTGGATTTTGATTTGCTTTTATAGGCTCCACCCACTTTTCTGAATATTAATCCCAGTCACCCAGTGACCAACTGAGCAAAGTTTGAGAACCCTGCCATTAACAGTGTAAGAATGGCTGCAGTTTACATTTGCGCAATGAAATTTGTATTTTTCCCAACCCACTTATGACCCGGCGTTGCCCGCTTATGTATTTGGCTGGTGTTGGCTGTGCCCACTCAATAACCAAGTTTGTGAGCTTTGCGGTCTTTGGCATCAATAATTTGCATTGAGATTAAACAAATCTGATTGGCTGTTTGTGGCTCCACCCCTTTGTCTGAATTTGAACCCCAGTCACCCAATGACCAACTGTACCAGGTTTAAGGCTTGTGCCATTAACAGTGCAAGAATGGTAGCAATTACATATTCCCATTGAAAATCAATAGGTGAATTTTGATTGGCTTTTGTAGGCTCCACCCACTTCTCTGAATATTAATCCCAGTCACCCAGTGACCAATTGTGCAAAGTTTGAGAACCCTGCCATTAAAAGTGTAAGAATTGCTGCAGTTTACATTTTCTCAGTGAAATTTGCATTTGTCTCCGCCTACTGATGACCCAGCATTGCCCGATCATGTATTTTGCAGGTGCTGGCTGCGCCCACTTTTCCTAACCCTAACACACAATTACTCAATTACTCAATGACCAAGTTTGTGAGCTTTGCTGTCTTTGACATCAATAACCTGCATTAAAATGAAACAAATCATATTGGCTGTTTGTGGCTCCACCCCTTTTATAAATTTAAACCCAGTCACCCAATGATCAACTGTACCAGGTTTGAGGCTTGTGCCATTAACAGTGCAAGAATGGCAGCAATGTAAATATTCCCCATGAAAATCAATAGGTTAATTTTGATTGGCTTTTATAGACCCCACCCACTTTTCTGAATATTAATCCCAGTCACCCAGTAACCAACTGTGCAAAGTTTGAGAACCCTGCCATTAACAGTGTAAGAATGGCTGCAGTTTACATTTTCCCAGTAAAATTTGTATTTGTCACCGCCCACTTATGACCCGGCGTTGCCCGCTTATGTATTTGGCTGGTGTTGGCTGTGCCCACTTTTCTAACTCTAACGCACAATTAATCAGTTACCAAGTTTGTGATCTTTGCGGTGTTTGGCATCAATAATTTGCATTGAAATGAAACAAATCTAATTGGCTGTTTGTGGCTCCACCCCCTTTCTGAAATTGAACCCTAGTCACCCAATGATCAACTGTACCAGGTTTGTGTCTTGTGCCATTAACAGTGCAAGAATGGCAGCAATGTAAATATTCCCCTTGAAAATCAATAGGTTAATTTTGATTGGCTCTTATAGACTCCACCCACCTTTCTGAATATTAATCCCAGTCACCCAGCGACCAACTGTGCAAAGTTTGAGAACCCTGCCATTAACAGTATAAGAATGGCTGCAGTTTACATTTTCCAGTGAAATTTGTATTTGTCTCCTCCCCCTTTTTGGTTATGGGAATAAAAAGTATCCTATACTTTATTCCAGGTAATGTGCTATGTGTGTGCCAAATTTCATTCAAATCCATTCAGCCGTTTTTGCGTGATCGAGTAACAAACATCCAAACATCCGAACTTTCCCATTTATTATATTAGTAGGATTAGGCACTCCCTGCAGAAGGCCCTAGTGTAGTTCTGTAGCTAGCTGCAGCAATTCCATATATCTGGGATATACCATTACTCATGTTCAACCAAACTGCCAATGAGATCTGCGGCCTCAACCAAACTGCCAATAAGATCTGCGGCCTCAACCAAACTGCCAGTGAGATCTGCAGCCTCAACCAAACTGCCAATGAGATCTGCGGCCTAAACCAAACTGCCAATAAGATCTGCGGCCTCAACTAAACTGCCAGTGAGATCTGCGGCCTCAACCAAACTGCCAATGAGATCTGCGGCCTCAACCAAACTGCCAATGAGATCTGCGGCCTCAACCAAACTGCCAATGAGATCTGCGGCCTCAACCAAACTGCCAATGAGATCTGCGGCCTCAACCAAACTGCCAATGAGATCTGCGGCCTCAACCAAACTGCCAATGAGATCTGCGGCCTCAACCAAACTGCCAATGAGATCTGCGGCCTCAACCAAACTGCCAATGAGATCTGCGGCCTCAACCAAACTGCCAATGAGACCTGCGGCCTCAACCAAACTACCAATGAGATCTGCGGCCTCAACCAAACTGCCAGTGAGATCTGCGGCCTCAACCAAACTGCCAGTGAGATCTGCGGCCTCAACCAAACTGCCAATGAGAACTGCGGCCTCAACCAAACTGCCAATGAGATCTGCGGCCTCAACCAAACTGCCAATGAGATCTGCGGCCTCAACCAAACTGCCAATGAGATCTGCGGCCTCAACCAAACTGCCAGTGAGATCTGCGGCCTCAACCAAACTGCCAATGAGATCTGCGGCCTCAACCAAACTGCCAATGAGATCTGCGGCCTCAGAACTCTCGGCAAAAAACATTCTTTTACCGCCCATAAAGCCTTGTACACATGTTAAATAAAAGTCCTTTGAAACGCGTACGTATAAAATCGACTTGGGTGCAGTATACAGCCGATATAAGGCTTACCCGGCACCTGCACAAGTCCCGGGGGCGGTAATTACTATTCCCCCTCCAGGTCCACGTGGATGGTAGGGAATGAAGTAATTTGGCTTCCAGCTATCCATGGCGGCCGAATAATAGTGTTTTACAAGTAATTTCAGCTCTGTCTTCTGACAGCGCCGGAGTTACTTACTGTGCACCGCTATAGTTGTAATTCCTGTTACTGTTTATGGTGGTGCCGGCTGCACCTAAATCTCCTGCGCTGGATTCAACGTGTTCACTTTAAAACTTCTGACAAGCGTCAGATTTTGTTGTTTCAGATGACAATCGTTATAAAATGCAGCTAAAAGACAATGGCGACCAATTAATATCGGGTATTCTGCCCAATCCAATGGGCGTATCCACTCATACAAACGGCATTGTTCCAGAATATGCGTACCTGTTGTGTCAAATGGTGACACTACCTCTTACACTTGCAGTTTTCTTACAGCACAATCGTTTGCAATATCAGTGTGTATGGTCAATGTATGTTAATACTACTTGTAGTTTCCTTTTGCTGGAAAATGTTGTTTATCCCATTAGCAATGTAGAGTTATCTCATGTGAGATAAGTGTGCTGCTTTTGACCTCAGTCGGAAGAACTCATTGTGCTGTAAGTTCTTGGAATGCTTTGATGTCTCTCTGTTAGCAGAAAATAAAGAACGTGAAAGCAGAAGTCCTCTATTATTGTCACACACTGCCCTCTAGTGACAAGTGGCCATAAATTAAAGCAGTTTTATTTAGCAGGGAAATGTAACTGTAAGGCTCCCTCCTGTAGTGTATTCTGGCTTGTCTGCT